>NW_020955224.1:335448-476430 GCF_003031625.1 Empidonax traillii
GTGAAACCCCTGAAGACTCAGACTAAGTGTATTTTACATAATATTAACTTCCATTTTCAAGTTCTGACCTGACATAACAACCTGTAGCAGAGGGGTGTTGATTATCCCACTCCCCTCAGTGCCACAGGGAAATGTAAGTAACTTACCTTTTGATACCAAAGTCAGTTTGCTTCCACTTGCCATTAACACAGGATTTAAATCAGAAATTGGGCTTGCTGTCATTATGTTCCCACCAAGAGCCTAGAGAGATAATAATGCCTTAGATAAATATTAAAAATCTCAGCAATTTTAGGCCTCTAATTAAGTGGGAAAACCTAAGTGCCATGAAGTCAGTTGCTGTCTCAGTCAATATTGACATTTGCCTGAAACACACTTAGAGCAGTGTTTTATTAATGCATCCTAACTACCTTACACTCAAATCTCATGTGTACAGCAATGCCAAAATTCAATCACTGTAGCTGCCATTAAGGGAAGATCCATGAAACTGTAAAGCATTTTTTCAGTAATAAACAGGAACTCAAGTTTTTTGTCTGCCACTGCATGGCACAGTATCTCATGGAACAAAATTTCGTGTTTGGTAGATTGATTTACCAGCTTGGGTTTTTTTGTTGTTTGGTTTTTTTTTTTTCCTTATAGTGTACAGAGTTTGAACCTTCCCCTTTAAAACGAGAGGAAAATTTGCCAGATCTGATGCATTAACACTGTGACTAGCATGGCTGTGCTGGCAGTAATATACACACCTGCTTCTTTGAAGTTTGCCCAGCAGCCTAAATACAGTTTTGTTAAATTAGTCAAACCTCACTACAATTTCTCCCACTTGCTGATAACAGCAATGGAAAACCTGGATGACTGCCATGTTTTCCTTGCTTGCTGGATCTGTGACATCAGTATAGCACAGACAGCAGCTGAGACCCATGTTGCTGTCAGTTCCTGGGGCTGATTTTTGTGTACCAGTTTCTTTGCTGAGGTTTGCAAATGTTCTTATGCGAGGAGCACAAGGCACACCAACGCTGGGTGAGGCAGGCCAGCTCCTCAGACTGAGCCTTCAGTTACAGTCTCTGGTGCTCCTGAGTCACTTACAGCAACATTCCTGATCTGTGGCCCTGCAAACCACCGGAGCTGTTCCAGGACAGCCTGGAAGATTTCGGTTTTGTACGGAGGAAGGTCTGCCACTGCTTTTCTCATCACCTCCTCTACTGAGCGCAGGGTACAGGCAGCACCGATGGTGACCCCTGTAAACAAACAACAGAAAAGAAGTGTTGTCCTCCAAAATGTCAAGGTACAGGAGAACGGTTGTAACTGTGTCTGCAAAGCTTAGATGCCACTGTGTTTAATTAGACCTTCAGTTACACTAAACTACTCAGCATGCATTGCACGTAAACATCACATGCTCAAAACAAAATTCACTCAGGTCTCTCACATGACAATCTACCATCCTTTTGCCTCAGGGTATTATCACAATATTGTCCTCCTATAGGTATTAGTTTGTCCTTTGAGAAATGAACTCCACCTTCTTTCCAGTTTCCACACTTCAAAAATCCTACCAAACACTGGGCCATATGCACTACATTGCATCTATTTGTAAGGTTGACCCATTTCCACCATGAAGATAAAGGCAATAGAATCATAGAATTGTTAAAGTTGGAAAATACTTCCAAGATCATTGAGTCCAGCCTTTGACTGAACACCACCATGTCACCATAGCATTAAAGTGCTACATCCAGTCATTTCTTGAGCGCTTCCAGGAATGGTGTCTCCATCACCTCCCTGAGCAGCCCATTCCAATGCTCAGCCATCCTTTCAGCGAAGAAATTCTTCCTGATATCCAACCTGAACCTTCCCTGGTGATCTTGTGGCCATTTGCTTTTGTCCTGTCACTGAAAAGAGACCAACCCCTACCTAACTATAACCTCCCTTCGGGTAGTTGTAGAGAGCAATAAGGTCACCATAAGCATCCTTTTCTCCATCATGAACACCCCAGCTCACTTTTTTTACATACCCCTCACTTGATTCCTATGCGTGGGAAAGACATACAGAAATATGCATACAGAAAGCAGTTTTTAAACTGAGGATTTTCCTTCTTATCTCTTTATTATTCCACAGAGTCCCCACTCATCTCACAGGTTTTCTGCCTCTTTTTTGCTCACCTGTTTCAGTGTGCTGAACAGCATTCATTTCAGGGATCCATGCTGGTGCTATTATTACTGGATACAACATGTTCTTTAACCTCATCTCGATACCTGAAGGAAAAGTAAGACTCCTTCAGTTACACACAGGTGACAGAGACCCTAAATTAGCTGCTTCCCAATGAAATGTAAGCAGGCCTACTGGGGAGTCAGTTCATCAGTCATCTGTTACACAGATTATATACGGACACAGGCATACCAAACTAATATCAGAGTTCTCATAGGGAAGTTTTAGAGATTCTTTTCTAGCCTTAAACACACTGCTTGGTACTTGTGTAACCTGGCTATTGTTGTATGTAATCCTTCAGGAAAGAACAGTGGATACAATGAACCATACATCATTTGAGGATTGTCTTCCGAATCAGTTGCTCAGGCTAACAGCATTATTAAATATGCCTGAACTCTCCTCCTCAGCACTTTCATTTGCAGAAGGGTGAGCAAACAATAAGATTTCAACTTTTGAGAGTTTGCCCACTGAAAAGTCCTTCAAAACGCAGCTTTCACAACTGAATTCACTTGATTATGGAGATATTTTATGCTGTATAACTCCCCTCTTCTCAAAATTCCACAAAATGGCACAAAGGCTCAGAGATCTGGACTAGCACTTTTTTTGCCCAACACAGCAAAGAACAGGGAAAAACATTCACTGTGAGATCAATCTACCGGAGAAGAATATCTGTTCCTATATACAACCTGAAAATTAAACAGCTTTTAACAGCACTGGCATGAGAGAAATTTGCATTTGCACTGTTTTCACAAAATATTCCATGGAAAGTTTTCGAACAGCTCCTAATAAGTATCAGCTCTTCCTCTTACCCACTTCCGTGTTCCCCACAACGAGTCTGGCATTGGGGTACTGAGATTTGAGATCCACCAATTCCTTGAGAGTTGTAGGCTGGATCCACATCACACGCTCGCCTTTGAAACACATCTGTTTCTGCTGTTTGTTACTCTGAGTCTGCAAAAGTGAATTCAGAGAGAGCTCAGACCCTACATCAAGCCAAGAATCTCTGTTCACATGCTGCCCATGCCTATGTCAGGCCAGGCTTCATCTCAGTCAAGTTACTGACAGGTGGCTGTGATATCCTCACTGTTGTTGGCGGTTGGCCATTCCCCATCCTTCTGCTAGCAGTGACAAAAATCTCTTTTTTGCTAACAAAAGTGCTCCTATCCTGATACTGCCAGGTGCATCCTGCTGCCACGTCTCCCTGGCAAGACCTCTGCCAGCAAGCTCCATCTGACCAAAGTTCTGGCAGATGCCCTTGGCTTCAGCCGCCTTACAATTAATGGGTTTTCCATTCTCACCTCAATCCAAAAATGTCAGTCTTCAGCACTAATGAATTTTAGCTACCAGGTAGGCCAGATTCTGATTCCCTTCTTAACTCCTTCATTCAGTGACTGAAGAAAACAGACATACATATCTGCCTCAGAGCAACATGAGATCAATCCTTTGGCAGGAGAACATCTTGGAGAAGAAATAGAGGAACCCTATCTGAAGCTTAATATGTCTTATTCTATGGTCTATGAGAACCTACTCATGACACATTCAGGCTTGGTACAGCAGCAGAATTGATGACTGAATTTCAGTTGTTCGTTAAATGTGAAGGAAGCTGTGAACACGCCATGTGCTGGATTAGATTCTTGGCTGGGAAGAATTGCCAGGTGAAAATATCCCAAAAGAGGCAGCAATGAAACATGGAGAAAAACTGATCTCACCTAACTTTTAAAGTTAGTGTGACCCAACCAGCTTCTAATCTTGCTACACTGACTGAAGGGAAGTTGATGCTTTTGAAGTCAGCTAGTTGAGACATATATTCAGCTACATCTCATATCTCCTCCTTCCCTTCCTACACTATAAAGGGAGCACAGGGATAAGCTCAGATACATCTATATTTAATGTAGAAGTTCACACGTGACCTAGTAAATTGAAATTTAAATGTCTGCAACTGTTCCACCCCTTGACAGGCAGTGCCCAGAAAGGAAGGCAACTCAAGATCAAAGACACATATAGCGAGAACCAGAAAGGAAAGCCAGACAGCTGGAGCAGACACCTGGACCACATATTTTTTAAGCCACGCTGGCTTAAACTCCTTCTGTTTTATGAAAGAAGGAAGGATTCATACCCATGTATTTTCCTTTACCAGCAGCCATCTTTTCCCCAGCCACCTCCTCAGGGCAGAGTCACTCAAACCCCATGCAGAACAATGAAACCAAGAAATCACATACTATTTCTTTTTGAATGAACTTACCAATAACTCTGGTGGGAAGATTGGCTCCTGTGTGGGGTCTAAAGGTCGGAACTCAGAAGAATTGAACAGGCTGGAGGACAGCATTTTCTGTGACAGAGAAAGTGCAAATGGCTAGTGGCAGAGGACAAAGCTATCGCCATAGAACCCTAAGTCATTCCTCTTTCTAGTCAAACCCTTGTTACCATTTCATGCAGCAAAGAATAGCAAACCCAGTGAAGTGATGCCACCTCATCCAGTATTTAAGGTACTTCAGTCATATTTTTCCAATTTCAATTCATGTTTGAAACCTCAACCCCGAACACTAATATGCTTTTGTCAATCAAAAGTGCCCTTTCACACTGGCATGTTAAATTACAACAAAGATACCTTTTCTGAGGTAAGCTTTTCTGACCATAAAATATAAATTAATCTAAACTGCTTTGCATAAATATAGCTAAATTAAAAGCACTGGGATTGGGCATACAACAGGCCAGAGGTAAGACTTTCAAACATCAGAAATAGATGGGCACCTTACCACACTGTCTTCTTTTCCATTCATGCAGCAGCCAGGACTATTGGCTTTTCCTCCACAGCAGCCTGGACCATTGGCTTTTCCTCCACAGCAGCCCCCATTCTGAAGAAGAAACGATTTTAAATAAAGTCAGAACATTCCAATTTTTACAGGATGTAGTCCTCCCCTTTTTTCAATCCCTGGATTGCAGAAATTTGCATTCATTTATAAACTATTTGGATTTAAAACTTTTTAAACTGTTTGGATGAGAAAACTCCTAGCAGTCTTAATTGCTGGAGTATTCCACACAACTCTGCATGTTTCCTAACAAAGAAACCACAGAAATTCACTAGAATTTTCTGGCAATTAATTTCTCTATATTCTCTGTTTCCTAAATTCATTATACACTTGCACTACCTTATTCCTCAGTTCCTTGGTTTTGTTCCTTCGTTGTTTGTACCTTGACTGGTACATAAAATGTAATTAACGTTTTTGCTCCAAACATTCTGAAAGGTTCCAACTGCATAGTTTATTGGAACAGAAATTAAATTACTTCATTCATCACTGGACTGCAAAGTTTGGGAAAGATCATACTGCGGAATTAACTGGCTTTCAGATCCGTTTTCACAGGAAAATGTATCACTTCAATATATCAGCAGGTGGTAACACATTGCTTACAGTTGTCACTATACTATTTTGTAAAAATGTTGCACCATGTAGATTCAGAAGGAACGTATCTATCTCACTGTTGTAAAACCTGTGTCATGATGGCTTGTCATGCTCATCCTGACATACACAGTCACATCATTTTCCAAGAGATGGACATTGAAAACAGCTCAGAGAGCTCTGAATACCTGCACCACAGTAGAGCCAGGTAGGTAGCTAATACATCAAAGCTCTAATATTATACTGAAAATTGAGGTTATGGGTTCTAATATTCAGCTTACCATGCTATTTTCCCTCCCACTACGACAGCATCCGGTGCCATTGGCAACTCTGCCACAGCAATTCATGTCCTGTGGGAACAAAACCTGTTCTGAGAAAAATGTGCAGATTCCAAGGAAATAAAGTAGACTTGATTCTCTTTTGAGGGAAATTGATCCCACATCTATTATATCCAAAGTAGGAATAGGAGATGAAAGATGCCAAGCAAGTAGATGTTTCTCTTAGCAATGCAAGGCAATATCCCACAGTGTGATGGCTGGGTCATGCCCCTTCTGCTGACAGACCTCTTGTTCTCATCTAGAACTGCTCTCATTCAACCAGTATCTCTGCTCCAGCTGGAGTTGTGAGGAGATACCCAGAGAAAACTAAAAGTGACAAGCACATACAACCCCTAGTACTCTACCACCAGGCAAATGATCTGACTTCTTTTTCAACCTGACTCCAACTAGTTTCATTTCTTGAACTGCCCTTGTATTTGGAGAGGCAGCAAACAGCAGATGACTGTTCACATTCCACCTGACGGTCACAATTTTGTAGATCTCTATCAGAGGTCAAAATAAACCAGTATATAGGCTACACAGAGCCCCTTCCTCTCCCTGACATCACCTTTCCAGGCTGAAGTGTCCCAGACTACTCAGTGCTTCCCTGTGTGGAAGTCAGATTACCACAGATGTGATCCTTGTTCCACTTGTCTGAATCTTCTGCTGTTCTGCTACACCGTGTTAGGGATGAGAGAAGCAGAACTGCACAGAATATTCAAGTGTAGGAAGAGCAATGATACAGAAAACAACATGGCAGTGTTTTCTGTTTTGTTCTCTACCCTCTGAAGTGCTGCTCTCACTGTCAGCGAGCATTCAGCTGATGCTTACATAAAACTGTCTATCAGACCTCCTAGATCATCTTCCTGTGTAGTAACAGGAAAATGAACTTATGTCTGCCCACAGCCTATCTCTTCATGTGCAAAATGAGAACTGCGTTTCACTCTGTAAATTGCTTTGCATTTTTTTTCTCTCAGTTTTTTATCCCTTTCTATTCTCTCGGGTCTATAAAACCCTTTTGAAATTCTTCAGTCAGTTCCTGCCTTTGCTACCCAAACTAACTTCATAACTCATATCACTATTCACAGTCTTTTTCACAGCATTTAGGGATACCTTCAACAGCCTTGCTCCCACCACAGGTCCCAGCAGAACTCCACTGACCATCTCTCCATTGCAAAAACACATCATTTTCTCCTACCTGCCATTTCCTGCCTTTTGACCAATCTTTCATCCATACAGATTTCTTCCCTCTTACCCCATATGGCTCTTTATTGTCTCTTTGGTGAGACACTGTTGAAAGCCTGTTGGAAATCCAAGCAGGCTACATCAACTGGGTTTATCAGCCATTTGTAGTGGATCTCAGTCCTGTTTGTATTATCTTTTGTTGATCTCAGTTCTGGATAATAAAATGAAATTAATGGGCATCATTCTAAATTCTTTCCTTTTAGTATTTAATACCAGTGTAGTCCCATAAGTGGCCAGTAATCACTGAAGTACCTAATGATTCACTTTTCTTCACAGCCTCCAGCAGTCTTTCAGGTACAAAGGCACTAGAGAAAGTTTATGGCAAAGCTTCATACCTCACCCAAACCGGCAGAATACTTCTGGACAAGAGCTATACAGCAGTGACTTCAGCTTCTTTCCAGAGCTATTCCAGCTCTGCAGCTGATCTTTCAAGCAAGCAAATTCCTCATCAGATTCCTCCACAGCATGCCCCTATCAGTGCACCATACCTTTGCACTTTTTCGACATCAGGGATCATCTACAAACTGTATTATGCAGAGATTGTGAGCTTTTTAGAGACTTCCAGAATAGAATTACAGAGTCTAATTACCTGTGATCCAATAAGGGATCATCAGGCAGATTTTATTCAAGTGTTCCACTTCCAGTAACTGGGGTGAGTAAAGGAGTTGCTCTTTTTGCATTATTAATACATGAAACACATACAAAGGGGTCAAGAGTTGGAGCTGCATTGTTGCAGCATGTATATCTCTTTCCTTCCCATTTTAGCTCATGGTGTGTTTCAGTAGCAGAGAGAAAAACAGCCAGCCTTTCAGGTGTTTTTTAAATGTTATCCAAAGACACTTACTTTAGCAAATGTCCTGTATCCTTCCAGAATGGGTCTGTAGCCTGTACACCGACACAAGTTCCCTGCATTGCCAGAGCAAAAGGTTAAAGATTTAGCATAATTTGGCCATAAATTTCTCTTCCTTTAGATAATTTCATTGTTTCTCACAAAAGATTGTCAAATATAGACAAAGCTAATGAAAAAACTGGGAGGGAAAAAAATTCATTAGTAAACCTGCACAATCCTACCATCCCTTTTTGTTGAAATTTTAAATTGAAATTCATTTAGAACAAATTCAATCTGCCATATTCAGTATTCACTAATCTCAATTGTGTGAGCCTTATCAGTGTGACAGCTATATATTCTGTCTCCTGAGTTACAGAGAGATTGCTTTCTCCTGCATCATCATTTCTTTTGGATCATTTCTGGAAGGACAGTAATGACTCTAGCTTCAGCCTCTCAGATGATTTACACAGTTGGATTCTGCCCCACTGCATCATGTCTATTGCTGCCTTGGTCCTTTACTTGAGGTTGCCTGGCCCAGATGTTCTCCATCACCTCTGCAGGATCTTGTGACAGCAATGAATGAGCAAGGACACTTACAAGTCCCTTGGGGACAGGCCACCTTTTGTTCTGTGTTAATATTAGTGGGTTCCTAAAGCAAGACTAAGGCCACTTGCCCCCTGCTTATGGGCAAAGAATGAGGTTCTGTGAGATCTTCCACAGGCCATTTTTTTTCAGTTCATAGCACCTACCCAGTCCCCTAGTGGAAAAGCTAGTTCTTAATCTCATAACAATCAGCTATTTTTAATAAAATACATTCCATAAAGGTGCACCTCCATCCCATTTGGTGAAGCAGATGTAATAAAAGCAGAACAGGTTGCATCCCTGAAGGGTTTATGAGTATTACCTTGGAAAGCATCTTCAATGTCTTCCATTTTGGGCTCGGGGTTGTTCCGAAGCAAAGTATACATAGACATGACAATGCCTGGAGTGCAAAAGCCACATTGGGAACCATGACTTTTTGCTATCCTCTCCTGAGAAGAAATAAAAACAACCATTAGCCCGTAATATCACGGTGACTTCACCGTTGTGCCTGTTTCTGTAACATCTCTGCTAAAAAGAACACCCAGTCTCACCAGGGGAGCTAGGATTATCACCAGATGTTATCTGATGAGGTGGCCAATTAATCTGTGAAGAAGACTTAAAAAAAAAAAAAAAAACAGGATGAAAAGTTTGTACCTAGGCTTTGAACACGCAAATGTAACTGAAGGTGACTAGAAGCTTAGAATCTTCAGGGGAAGTAGGGAAAAGAAGACAAACAAACAAAGGTCAGACTGGCTGCCATCCACTGATGCATGTCTAACTTATTTTTCACTTTGTTGTTTACTGCCTTGGATAGATATTGGCACAAGTCCTACCCACTGTGCAAACTGAGATGAATCACAGTTTACCTTAAGGGAGCAGGATCTCTGACAAAGCTGAGGTAAGGCTGCATTAAAACACTGTGCTAGAAAAGCAAGGCTTCCCATTCCTGTCACACCTCCACAACAAGAATATTTTGGGACTACAGAAACTTTGCTGAAGAAAAATTTACTTCACTATCACAGGGAAGGTTCCTAACTATGCAGGATGAGAAACTAAGGTCTTTCACGGAAGGCCACAGGACAGTAAAAACCCATCTCAGATTTCCTAGCTCCAAGTCATTATATTGGCTTTCCCTGCAACATCAGTCTCCCCAGTCCAGGATGTGAACCAAATGCAGCCAATGTAGCCCTAGAACAAAAGCATTAGCAATTCAGCCAGGATAGCGCCAGTTTACTAGCTGGGGGCATAGCAGAGCTGCAGCATTGACCCCGGGGGCTGATTCTGGCACTTAGTCATTCCTGCAAGTATGGACTACTCATGTGGAAAGCCAATCCCTTGGCTTTAACATTACAATGGAAGTCTCAACACTCTGTAACAGGATTAATTATCCTAGAAAAACATGGATAGAGGATTTAAAGTTACCACTATTAATAGCTTACCTGGGCTGGGTGCAGCCTGGATTTTGTGTTTCCTATGCCTTCAACAGTAGTTACAGCTACATGATGCAGGGCACAGACAGGGAAGAGGCAGGCATTGGCAGTATGGTGACTACAATAATAAATTAAGGTCATTTCATTTGGCAGTGCTGCTCAACAAAGGAAAAAGGGAACAGGAGGAATGAAGAGTACTTAGACACCATAGCAGTGGGCACAATAAGAGAACTTAAATAGATGTGATACAAGTATTAGTTACAAGCCAAATCCTACACACCTAGTCATCCAAAGTTCTCATCAACTTCCCTTGAAGGTTAAACTGAGCACACACCATATGATTTGATCTAGAAATAATAACTTTAAACATCCTTGCTGCATGTTAAGCTACACAACCCATATAAGTAATATATAGGGGCAGACTACAAATACCAGGATGTTATTATCCCCAGGTTGAATACAATTTCAGCTGTCCCCTTGCAAAGTTAATTAAGAGCACGGAGTTCTTGGCCTTTTACCTAGAAAGCTGTTTCTAGAGGGTACTCATATGGAAAAAGTCTAGACTGAAGGTAAAACAGAATAATGTGGCCAAAAGAACTATAAGAACTAGCTACTTTATCTCATTTCTATCAAGACAGAATAATGACCCTAATATCCTATTCATGGCCAAACTATTAAGCAGAACCACTAAGTTAGATGATCTAAGTTAGAGTATCTCCAATCATTATTCCAAATATATCAAAGATTTCAGTGCTTTCTACTCCCCACAGTAAATCTAAACCGGATCCTGTCTCTCTGCCTCATCCTCTCCCTCCATTACCCTTTTTGTTTGATGCCACTTCTTCACCTTTTGATTAATTAAAATGAGAACAGGAGGAAAGTTTATTTCTCAGGAAATAATTCTGACAGTTACAAGTAGAGAAAAAAAGTTAATATCTGCTGGCATACAGAAACCAAATTATTGTAGTAATACAATAACAATAAAGATTTTATCACAATAATCATTATTTGGATCATCATAGGAAAAAGCTACATTATACTGCAAGAGTATTTCTGAACTGAGAAAAGGCAGATAAGCCTATGTGCTACAATCAGTGCAGAAATTGCAGAGCCAAACCAAATTAGTTCTGTGTAATGCTTTAAAAAAAATGCCTTCTTATTTTTACCTTTTAAGTTTATGTTCTGAAAGTCAAAAATTATGTTTTGGCAGAAACATTCATGATAAAACTCTTTAAAAGAAAAGCAAAACAAAACAATACCATTTCTGGAATGTCAAGAACCTAGATCTGTTCACAGTTCAACTTGCAAAGGATACAGGATTTTCTTCTGAAAGGGATCATACTTGGATATCATAACAGTGCAGGCACCACATCCACCTTCTCCGCAGCCTAGTTTGGTTCCACACAGGCCCACTGAGAGTACAGGAATTAAGGAAAACATGAAAAGGCAGAAACCTACTCAAGTTGTCAATCGAGGCTGAGCAACAAGTTCATGCTGGAAACTAAACACTCATTTTTTACTGTTTAATAATTTGACATAAGCAAAGTTTCAAATGCTGGCATGTGAGCTTTGAGATCAACACCCAAAGCCCTAATAAGGAGGCAGCCCACATTGCAACAGACTCTCAGAATAAACAAAAAAAAATCTGAACTTCAACAGTTCCCACTTTGCATTACTCAGAGAAGGAAATGACATAAAGGAGATAAAGCACTCAGTAATTGCTGAGCAGGAGCTGTTCAGGCATGCAGCCACATCCCTGAGCTGCATGATGACATCTCTAGCACCTCTCACTGCTGGTGGTTGACTTCTTCCTACACTTGGTGACTCCCAACACCTGGAAGGCTCCCAGGCAGGGCAGTCACTCAGTGCTACAAGGCACACAGTTTAGCACTGACACAGGATCTGAACTTGAAGCTCCTGAACTACCTGCATCTCAAGAGTCATGTTTTGGCCACTCAACCTTCTCTCTTGATCCCATATAGGATCACTTGCCAAATTCCTAGGGACAAAACCAGCCAGGCACACTTCCCAGGAGTCTGGTTCCCATAAAACCATAGGAGGTAGACAATGAGAGCCAGAACCTCTGCAAAGACACCTGGGACCTCACAAAGCACATGGACTGGCCTAAGCAGATTCCTCTGCAGGCTGCAGAGCTCATGTCTACATTTTAAAATCAGGCATTAGATCAAATGTTCTGCAAAGGGATTCAGAAGAAAATTCCTTGAGCCACTTCTTCTTTGTATTCCTTCACTCTCTAGAAGGTAATTAGAAGGTGTTACTTTTTGCAAAGAGGATTGGACAACACTGAGACATTTTGGTGGGGGAAAAGACAGATGATTTCATTGGCAAGAGACACGCGCATGTGTTGAGATAATCAACCTAGGCCTGCGAAAAAGCAACAGGTACTGTGGTAGAGAGAATCAATCACCTTCATCTTCACTGCAAAGATTCTGGAACCGACTATTTTCAAAGAATCATAGAAATTACAGAATTATTTAGGTTAGAAAAGATATTTAAGATCACCAAGTCCAACCGTTAACCTAACAGTGCCAAGTCCACCACTAAACCCCATCCCTAAGTGCCACATCTGCTTTTCATACAATCATGTGCCTGCTTGAGCAGAAATATAGCTTTCCTATGCCACCCAATGTTTCTCTTGACAACAGTGCTACTTTGCCTAAATAAAACATGTTTCTGAAAGTATTTGTCTGTCCCTAAACAGACACGTACAAAATAAGTTCCCCAGAATGCTCATGCAGAAGATCAGTAGGTTTTGAAGAGCTCAGGTTACGCCTTTTCAAAGTTATTTGCATTAGATATCAACAAGCTTAGACACAAAAGGCCTAGTGGTAAGAAGTGCACAGAGGTACAAGAGTTATGCCACTTATATTTTCTATTGACCTTTATCCACACAAGGTACAGTCCGATCAATAGGGCTGTGAACAGTTCTCCTGGAAATCCCAAAGAGAAGTGCAATTAATGCCCTCATACTTCCTTCAGATCCCAGACAAATAGAACATGGCAGCAGGGTGAAATAAGTATGCATGATTTTTTCAAGTAGTACACCAGCACAGATAGGAGCAGTTCGGCACAGGTACACACACAGCTGGCCAGACAAAAACCCAGAAAACATGGAATGACATGAGCTACGGAACCAGACCTAGCGTAGCCAGCCTGGTCACCACAGTAATAGCTACCCAGGTTCTGAAGCTATTCTGACTCACGTGTTGAGCAGCTTCAAGCAGGAGTGAAGCGTGACTTCCTGCATCTGCTTATGTAAACATGCCCATGTAAACATGTACGTGGTGGGAACCCCTGCCTCTGAGCTTGCCTCCCAGGGTCATCTGATCAACAAGCCACAGAATTTACCATTTGTTGGATATTAGCTATCCAGTAACATCCAAATTAATGGGTGATACAACAAGGATTTCAAGTGGCTGTGATGTTTTGGACAGAAAATTATTTACAATTTGTGTGGAAGAAAACTAAATTTCCTTCAATTTTATTGTAATCTCAATATTGCTTCCTTTCCATCATATTCTAATTCCTAGTCATTCTGAGAGTTTTTCCTTTAAAGCATTAATAAAGTATTTAAAGTTTACTTATAGTATATTATTTTAAATTTGCTATAGTTTATGCTAGGAATACCAGCTGTAATCTCTGCCAGGAAGAAATACCAGCCCATGCAGACCACTCCCTCTTATACTCCATGTAAAAGCTCTGCCTAGCACTCAAGTGACAGACACAATAGTAAACAATCATGAAATGCTGTAGGCATTTAAAGCCTTCTGCAGTTTCTTCTGACACTGGATACATTTTCTTCGTAGATAAGTTAGCAGAGTTGTTTCTGGGTCCACATCTTTTTCCACCACCTGCAAGAAGCAAAAGGTACTGTTACACACAGAAGGTTTTACAATATAGATATATTAGTTGGAAGGAGAAAGTCTGGTCTTTCTGCAACTTCTTTTCCAAATTAGGGAGAAAAATCACTGATTAATACAGCAATGTTGGTCATGTATCCAGACAAAATGTTTCCTTGAATTTATTGTTATATGCTATGTTATATATGCTATATATGTTATATTTATATGCGTTACGTAGGTCAGAGTTTTTCAGCCATGGCACACTGAAGCAAATCCCAAAAAAGCCTTCATCAAAAATGGCAAACAGAGTTAGCAGTGAGGAAAAAACTGTGTTTTGTACTCAAGTTTTGGGTTCCTCACATCTCCTCAAACAGCGTCATGTCTTTACTGACCACGCATAGCCGAACTCAGTTCCTTCTTCTTACTGATAGAAGAGGCAGAAAATAAACAGATAAATAGAATGACAGAAACAGAAACAGCAGCAGTAACAGACGTTGCAGAGGAAAAAAAGCAACACCAAAAATTCTGTGGCAACACAGGTGTTGCAGGATGGGCAGCAAGTACCAATCCTCTTGAAGATTCTCTTTCTTCCTTTCTAATGCTAAATTAATCGGGTTGCATTAACAGCCATCCTAAATGTGGGAATACAAAATTACAAGCAAGGAGCAATTTTCTCTGCACATTTTGAGCCAGTTCTATGCTATTAGTAAACAACGCTATTAGCAGTTAACCATTAGACATAAAATAACCATCAGACATTTTACTTCAACCTCTGCCCAATGGTCAGAAACCAAAGTTCTGCCCTTGCTTCCAAATGGCCACAGAGCTTGTCTCCCCTTTTTCTGTTGTTAATAAAGTGTCAAGAAACTTTTCCAAATTCACTATGTGCCAGAATGTAATCATGTGTTCTTGGCTATTATGTTATGCAAGTCCTAAGTACAGTAGTTACAGTTTATTTAAATTAATCACTCCCAGTTTGAAGGGCAAATTGAAACAGAGGTCATTTGTGCAAGTTGGTTTGTTTTTTGCTTTTTTACTGATAAGAAACCTTCACAACCCTCTGTACTGCTTCAGTTTTATGCTTTTGACACGTGACAGGGTTATTCTAAAGAGACAAGGTTCATATTTCCTATTTGAGTTCACCCTTTTAGAACTATCCAATAGAATTGTTGCTACAAAACACAACTGGTAAATTTTTGCACATCTCACTCCTGCATTGGTGATAACGTAGATATCTTTCCTTGATAAAAAAAACAGAGTTCATTCTTCTAGTTTGGGAATGTCACACTGTACATCATGCAGCACTCACGGTTGCTCTTAAGAGCAGCGTGCCGCTGTTGCCTCACCTTCTGGATGCATAGAAACAAATAAAAGCATGCAGCAGCTCTCATGTGGCCATCTGGTTCAGAGGGAGCCCATACATCCCTCTGCAACAGTTTGGCAAACAGACAGACATGAGGAGATAATTCCAAAAACCCTTGGGACTAAAAGTGGACAAATAGCCTTTCGGAGCCATTTCACAGACAGAGCCTTCCCCAGCAACTCCCACTGTCACTGTCAAGCTGAGTTTCTTCCTCGTGTCTGTGCCAATGGATTTTGCAAACCTTTCCAAAGAAGCTTCCAAGATAGCCAGGCACAGAGAAAAAGCTTCAGAACAGTTAAAGACTGTTGAGATGATTCTATGCTTAGACCAAAGAAAACGTCTCAGGAGGTTTTCTTGAAAGAATCCAAGATGCACTCTGTCAGTTAAAGGTTTGGCCCACTAGCTTCTTTTCAGGAAGTAAGAAATAGAACTCAGGCCTAAACCTTCATTCTTCATTTAACCACTCAGCTCCATGCACTTCTAGTGAAGTACTTAAGCAAGTGTTAAATGCCAGAGTCAAAGCTTTGCTCAACTTTATCAGGAAGTGGTTCCCACAATGCGGAAGAGAATGCCCCAGACAATCCACACCCTTACTCTGTTCAAACCAACAGCCCTGGATTGCTACTTCCATCACTTCAAACTACTCCACTGTAGCTGTATATCTGCAATACTGGCAGAGAGTAGAAATCAGAGGGAGAGAAGAGCTTGGAGGACATTCTACATTAATATAAATCTCAAGCATAATAGAGCAAGGAGTCATTTCTTTTCACTCAGATTCCTGGTGGGAGGATGCCTGTTTATGGGTCTCTCTTGCTGGGCACAAGTAAGAACTTGTTGCTGTTCCTGACTTTTTTTCATTGTCATTGATACTGGTTTGTCCTCCAGCATATCATTCATCCAGTGGTTTGTTGCAATCACCTGCTGTGATTTGTTCTTAAAATATTTTTAAAACCTGTGGGTGGGGATAACATTTCTTGTCTGATGTCCAGTACAATGTGATTCACAGCTCAGTATCACAATTCTTGTTCCGTCAGCGCCCTTGTACAGAAAGAAACTAAATTATATCCATTGTATTCAGTGGTTATAAGATCAGACTACATCGATACTGCAGTTAAAGAAATATTTCTCTTTTGGATTGTTTGTTTTATTCTGGTTTGGTTTGGTTTTTTTAAATCAAATGTCGTATTGCAGGTATATCAGATTGCCAGCTACATTTTGGCAGATTCAAAACTGGATTTTAGTGCATGCAGTAGCTTAATTATTAATGAAATTCAGAAAGAAACTTTGCTGGAACTCTTAGGATGGCACTGACAGTTAAATGACTCTCAACAAATTTGCTCTGTACTGCTGTGTTTGTACTACATGCCTATTTGTCTACTGATTCTAGGAATCTGAAATACTCAGATGCACCTCATCTGGGAGCCCAGCCTGGCCCTACAGTTATTCAAGCTTATAAGTACTATGTAGAACAGGTTCTAAAGCAGTACCCTACATTTTTAGAGCCCATGGGCTAGTGCAGAGAGATATTGAGCTCATTTCTCCATAATTTCACGTACATCTCAAGAAATATTTTGTTTTCTGGTTCCTCTACCTGCCTTTTTCTAATTCAGATAACTTTGCCTTTGCCACATAAGGCATCATATTTAAATTATTA
This sequence comes from Empidonax traillii, assembly GCF_003031625.1. Classification (NCBI taxonomy): domain Eukaryota; kingdom Metazoa; phylum Chordata; class Aves; order Passeriformes; family Tyrannidae; genus Empidonax; species Empidonax traillii. The sequence continues at coordinate 352,323 of NW_020955224.1, forward strand.
TTCCCAAAAAGTTAAAAAAAGATTTTTCAGTTTAAAAGAACAGTAGTTGAACAAGGTAAATAGAGGAACAGAAAGAAAGAGAAAACAGAAATTTCCTAGTTTAACAAGCACACTTTTCATCAGCTAGGGTCTTTCAGTGAGAAACAAATGCTTTCCTGAAGGACAAGCTCCCATTTAATCACTAGTCCCTAGTCACTCAGTAAGTTGCAAGAAGAGAAAGTGAAAGGTTTAAACCAGACTGCCACACAGTAAGTCAGGCTAGTCAACTTTAAAGGACCTTAAATCTGTCAATGAGAAATTTCAAATTAATTTACTAAGAAAAAGGGCTAGAACACAGATGAACAAGCTGAATATAACCACACAATGTAAATCTGCTTTTGGTCACGAGATCATTTTGTTCTGCTTTAAACCAGCACATTGAAAACTTGTAATTCACTGTTTCTGTAGAACTCAGAGGGTCCCAAAGCTCCAAAAAAATCCTGTATTTTAGCCAGTCCCATCTGCAACCCACAGAATTTTGGAAGAGGTCTAATGAGGCTTGCAGCATAGATTCCCCTCTTAGCATTCAGAATAGAAATAGAAATATTGACTACATGTTTGAACTAAAATTACATGCTACGTATGCACGAGGCGGCTTTGTCAGCTGAGGAAAACAAAATTGCCACTATTAGCTTTAAATTGAGCATGTTGTTTTCCATTATAGTCTAGGCAGACTATTAAGATAACTTTGAGTTAGTTGTGTGCCAAGCTTTATGCCCAGTGAAGTAAACAGGTGCTTAAAATAAACAGTCCTGAATGTGGAGTATGCTCAGCTGTTCCAAGGAGACTTTTTCTTGACAACAGTGTAGACTGGGCTAATGCAAAAGAGAAGGATTTGCTGCCGTCCAAGTTCCTATCTTTCAAACCATCTCTTATCACAGTGTTTTGTACTATGACGGAATATCGGCAAAGTCAAGCTGTCATGAATTCACACAGCAGTAACCTTTCCCACTGGCCATGCTGTCACATTCTTTGCAGTGAATTAACTGGAACATTTAGTCAGGGCTCCAGAAGGACAGAGCCATATCCTAACTTAGAATCATAGAATATCTTGAGTTGGAAGGGACCCACAGTGATCATCAAAGTTCAACTCCTGGCTCTGCACAGGACAGCCCCAACAATCACACCAACTGTCTGAGAGCATTATCCAAATACTTCTTGAACTCAGACAGGCTTGGTCCCATGACCACTTCCATGGGGAGCTTGCTCCCATGCCCAACCATACTCTGGATAAAGAACCTTTTCCTAATATCTATCCTAAGCCTCCCCTGACACAGCTTCCCACTGTTCCCTCAGACCCTGTCACTGGTCACCACAGAAAAGAGATCAGCGCCTGCCCCTCTGCTTCCCCTCTTGCTACCTGCCCAGGCACTTCCCACCACTCCTTCCATCACGAAACCTCTCACGTACAGAAATATCTGAACAAACTCCACATTCATTGCCACAGATCAGATTGCCCCATGGGTCTGATTCTTTCTCTTAAACCTGCATTTGGTGGGGTTATAACTCAAACCACTTCAGCAGCTCACCCAAAAAGAGAATAGAAAAGAAAATGCCATTGGAGGCTCTGGGCAGAGCAAGTGGAACCTGCTCATTTGATAGCACTGCTAGTTTCATGAGCCAGTAGGGAAGGATGCAGAGAGAGCTTCGACATGTTAAATGGGTTGGTACCACTGGTTGTATTAGTAGTCCGGTGGTGATTTTTTTTTTAGCCAAACTGCCAAGATCACACTGTGATAAACCCCTTCACACATGCACGTGGTCAGCTCTGAGATGTGGCTTTTGTAAACAGGAACAGCAGTTCCATAAAAATTGCTGAAATGCACCAAGGGCAATGTCACTCACGGCACGTTCATTAGCTGCAGGACTCAGCAAGAACAGACAGAAGGTACAAAAGAAACAGGTTGTTTTCTGCTGCTGGCCTTCATAGTATAGACTGCTCTTTCTCCCCTTCTCTACCCCTACACCACACAAATAAAAGGGAGTCCCACAGGACCATCTCTGTGTTTTGACTAATAGACATTTTCATATGTTAGCCAAAAGTTTTCTCCAGGAGGAAGGGTTTTCTACCAATTTACACAGAGCAACACTTCTGTAATGCCTCAGCACCAACCAGTGCTGAAGCAATACCTGTAAATGTATATAGGAATTTGTTTATAAATCGAACTTCAGCTGGTCTGGCACCAGAATTACAATTCTCTTTCATTAGGGCATACCAGGAAAAGAAACCAGAGAGGACACTTGGCCTGTATCAAAGTCCAGATTGCCTGAAACATTTGCGGCAACCTCCTACTGCAAGAACCAAAGAGCTCCCAGTTCACTGTCTAAAAATTGGGGTTCACAGAGGAGGAATCTCACAAATACTTCACTGAGCAAGAAGACAACAAGTTAATGGTATGCCACCTTTGCTCACCATAGCAGAAAATTCATCAGATGAAATTCACAGACCACTCTGTGCCACAATCTCAACTATCAAGTTCAATTAGCTAGTCATGATTTCTTGGAGTTTTAGGGAGTTTTCACTGCCCTCTAGAAACAGAGAATGGCTGATATGTCAATTAATGTTGACATATGAACCACTACTGATCTGTGTGAGCAGAGCTTCAGTTGTCATCCTTCTCTATAAAATCTCAGAACCAGGGCTGTGTTGTACATCAGTACTACATTCAAGAGCTCTATGACTAACTTATAAACTAGATAAACTTCATCCTTCAGTAAACTATTGATACCTCAATAAAACAAAACTTTGATATCAAATGCACTAGAGCCTTGGAAAGTTCAAATTCCAATCCAGTTTGGGATCCAAATTCATAACTAAAACCCCTAACTGTAGCAATAATCTCATTCACATTTACGCTTGATTAAACTAGCATGAAAGATCAACAAAAGCAAAACTGATGGTAACCCTGTGCCAGCCTGTAGTTCAGGGCACAGAGATTTTTAGCCAATTGAGAGTACTGTGCGATCCCTCCAGGAATTGAAAAAATAATTGTCTAGCCCCAACTTAGTGCAGCACGTGATTTACCCCTAAGCAGTGCACAGGGAAGGTCCACAAACTCTTGGCTCCACACTGGAGTGGACATGCAACCCTCTTGTCTTTCCAGGTTTCCCAGCTGGAAGCTGCTTTGGCACAAGTTTCCCTGTCCAAGTATCTAGGCAAGGGGAACGTGATGGACCGAGATTAGCACTGAACTGAGCTCAGAAACAGAACTAACTTGGTACTCACAGTTCAAAGAAAGAGGGAGGTTTGACTTGTTACAAGGTTTTAAAGAGTCAAGGCAAAATGATAGCCAGAGAAAGTCCAAACTGAGAAAGGGAGCTCTGGGACAAACTGTTAAAATGTGTCCACCATGTGCAGGGACCACCCCACCCTCCTGTGAGACACAGTCACTCTTAGGTTATTGTCAGCAGTTGGAATCAGGAATCAGTATCAGTTAATGGACTTTGATTTTTAGGAGTTTTCTTGCTTCTTAAATGGAAATGGAATAAACATTTTACTAAATACCTTTCAAAAACCAAATGTCAGAATTATTTGCTGAGTGTATGAATTATATGGATGCTTACATTTGAGTTACATTTGCCAGATCTTTTGTAATTACTGAAAATTATTTCTAGTAGAAATGCCTGTATTAAGCAGTGCACTCTTATTTAAAAGTAGTTACCTCAAAATTGCAGTAAATTATTGCCAACAAATCTAAAATGTAAAAGGAACATTATATAGTTGTGTTAGTCTCTGAATAATTTACAAGGTAAAGTCAAAGAAGACAAAAAGCCACTTAGCAAAGCAATATACAGTTTTCACAATTTAATATTTAAAAGCCATGGCATATGTGCTGGTATTAGAAAACTTCAGAGGAGGAAAAAGATGACTAGAAAAGTAAGGAATTGAGCCACAATCCAGGAGCAAGCTGGACAGAAAGTAGGAATCTTCCTTACCTTTTTACCATTCACAAAGAAAACAAGTTCATCCCCTGCCTCGCTCGGAGCCATCCTGTACACCTTCCAAAATTCACTCAGACAGGGCCACAGACCACCCTTCTGAGAGCAGCCCTACACCCCACAGCGCGGGGAGCACCAGCGATACGACAAGTAATATGAGTCTGCCTCAAGAATGTTTGACTTTATTTCTACATCAGTGCCCTGTGAAACCCCATATTATATAAGAGCCAACCAAGAGGCGTGCCAGCTGCATTTGGTTGGTGCTTCTGCAGCTGTAATGACAGAAAAGGAGCTGGAACAAGCAGAGTGACCCGCCCCCTTTTATATAGTAAGAGATCACAATTCCACTGCATTCCCTTTAGATTACACTGCCAGGCTTGGGGCACTGCAACAATTGCTACGAACTCACAGTATTTTGCAATACAATGCAAACTTCGGGGGAGGGGGGAGAAGGGGGGAGGTTCTCCCAATCATCCCTCACCAAATATTGGTATTCCCCACACAGCAATCTCTAAAGACAGCACCTGCTTATTTAGAAAACTCCTTGATACATGCACATCTGCTAGTAGACTGACCGCAAGGCTATTTTGCTAATTTTCCTTACAGTTTTAAAGCTACAGTACCCTCCACCTGCAAGGATATTACTTAAACAGAGATGTGTTTGTCCAGATAAAAGCAATTCTAGAAAACTGACACTCTGATCCAGCACCTCAAGAAAGGTGCTGGACTAAGACCATAATGTTTTTCACTGGGCTCTTAAAGCATTTAGGCTTACCTTTTTTGGCTTGATCATCACATCCCAGTTCTTAGGTGCATGTTGCCAGCAAAACACAGAGGAAAGACAAAAATTTGTTGTCTTCCCTTTCCTTGGTGGTGGTTTCTTCTGGCTTCTCCATTACACAACTGCACATTTTGCATTAAGTCTTCCTGTTTTTTCTTCCAAAGTCATTGCAGAGTCATCCACAGGCCCCTACAGGACATACATTGTTTTCACGAACAAGATACCTAAATCCCTAGTTCCAGCTTAATATTCCACCACAAAACAGCACAATTCCAAAGTCTCATGGAAGTTTCCTAACACTATCTGCTCCATTCTAATTCTTCTGGCTTTGCTTTCCTTTTTCAGATTCAATTAGTTTAAACTAGTTTTTAATTACTATTTTTAAATCCCTGGGGAAAACACTATATCAAAGCCTTTCCCCCAGAAATCTCTCTGAACAATTCAAAAAACAACAAAACCTAATTAAATTACAATTTTCAGAAACAGTCTTTCCTTCAGAATTTTGGAAATATGTCACAATAAAGACAATACATACTTCACTTTTATCAGCTTTTACCTTCTGATTCATGTATTCTTTTTCCCGGTCGGTTCCCGTAGAAAAGCTATTTTGTAACAAGTGTCAAACACTGCTCCAGCATTTCTTTACAGGTATTCAGTTTGCTGAAAGTGGGGTTCACAGCAAACTTGTGCTTAACACCAGCTGCTTTAATCCACATTTGCAGCAAAGTTGTGCATAGCTGAACCAGTGCTGACACCTATTGTCTGGCACCTCCCACTTCGCAGTATAAGAGTATTAGAAAAATAACACTTTCCTCCAAGTAATCTTCAGCTCTGTTGCTTTACATCTGTGGGCAAATTTACACAAGCATTACCCTCGTGTGGTATCATCAATCTTGAAATTAGTGTACACAAGGTTAGCACTCATTAATAGTTTTGTAATATTTTAAATAACAATTACTACTCATAACCACAAGTAACACGTTACAGCAATATTAAAGCAGCTAGCCATTACAGCATTAACACCAAAATCAAACATGTTTAGTTTCCTAATCTGTGTTTTCCATAATGCATGGCATAGTTCTTAGGCCTAGAGAACACTTGTAATCATGTCATCTCCTCTTTATGGAAGCCCAAGCTGAAATTTTTGCCCTGTCATGGTGATAACCTTATAGCTAAACTATGCCCTTCTGCTAAACCAGTAAACAGCACCTTGTGATATTCCATTACAAGGTTTATTTTTGATCCATCAAACTACTATATTCATAATATAAAAATAAAGATAAATAAATACAAAACTTCAGACTTCATCTCAACAGTCACTAATCACACAATACGAAATTCACTGATTGTCTCAGCACTCTGATGGGATAGTCTATTATTACACACATCTCAAAGTCAGAGAACGAAAACACCTAGAACACTAATTTTCCAAGTGCTCTAACTCTGGAGCATGAGAGCTTGTGCTATTGAAATCTCTTGGCCATTTTTTGAAATCTCACCCCAAATAGAACAGAGGATTGCCAGAAATCATCCCTTTGCCCATTTGTAACTCTGAGACGGGAGTGTTTTAGAAGTTCAAAATTCTTTGCAGTCTCACTCTCTCACTGAAGAGCTCAGAAAGCAGTTGATGTTAGTCATGAATATATATTATATTAAATAAAAAAAAAAAAATCACAGCTGGCTTTTCTCATTCTGACTGGTTAATCCTGGAGACCTGGTTGTTGCAGTCATAAACATAATCTGTTCTGCAGATGGTCATTATGTAGCTCAATAAATACAGTGAAATTTACGGAAACACCATTCCTGCCCAAGGAGTTTACTGCCAGAATTAGGTAAATGTATGGAAGTATAACAAGAAATCAGTGCTAGAGGTAATAAAGGAGAAGATTTTAAAGCAAACAGAGGTGAGAAGTTTTGTTGCTTTGTTCTCTTGTTTCTCTTCCGGGAAATAGGAGAGGAGAAGAAGAAGATTCTGTGAAAGGATTTATGAGGAGCTGTTTGTAAAGCAAATAGGAAAGAAAACAAAGTCCCAAGTCAGTGCTTTAGTGCAGTACCCCATGTATCAAGTTTCCACTGTTGTCACACTCACTCTGCTGTCCCTCTCTAATAGCTGGATTACTACACATTTATTTAGTAGCCACTGTTTGCTGAAATATGTGGACAGCATCTTTCCACTGAAGTGGAAACAACTCGGTTGCTTTAGTTTTGGTAATTCCTCCTCTGTTGTCACATATATCCTTTGTGGAAGCAGGCACAGGACACTCTTTTCAAGGATGTCAAGAGATCTCCACCTGCTGAAATCGGGGTCAACTATGAGGGCATACCAGGTTAATTAGAGCTGTACACACCATAGATTACTTTTTAAAGATTACTTTATAGAACATAAACTATTGCTGGTTGTGTTGTTTTATTGTGAGTGAATGAGTTTAAGAAAAATAAAATCACACAGTATTGATTACAGTTTGAATATGAAGGCAGAGGGTGTTGCCTGAGGGTGTCTGTTCTTCTCTTTGGCCTCATCTGTTGACCAGGGTTGAAGACAGGCTCCTGAAATAAGTGGACCTTTTATCTTACTGGGTTTTGACACTCATACTTTATTGGCAGTCTCCAAAGAGAGCTCAAAGAAACAAAACCCTTTTGGGATCCTAATACAGACAGTAAATTTATTACTTTGCAATAACAAAAAAAAACATCACCACCACCCCNTAAAAACCCAAACAAACAAAAAACCCAAACAAACAAACAAAACAGCAACAAAAAAAACCAAAACAACTGCCAACTTTCACATAACACTGCCATATGAGTATGAAAGTAAGGTATTGCACATTTTTTCAAAAGAATTTCTCAGAAATACAAAAAAAAATCATGTTCATGCACTTTCTTATGAGATGTCTAAGTTTATTTCTGGTTACAGACATAGGTTTTGTAAAAGATCATCATCACAAAGCGAATATAAATTGGATTTCCTCATTTATGTTTGTGAGTGGATACTAGGTCATAATTCATGAATCACTAATCATTCAGTGTTCAGCTTCTAATTGTACAAATATGGTCTAATTGTATGGATTTGTTTCACAAATTATGATCTCTTCACCTGCTTTTGAAGATGGGTGGAGTTTAATTATAGTTCTTTTCCTAGTCCTACCACCTGGCTTCCTCTGAGACCAAGAAATGAACAAAGTTAATTCAGCCTTCTCTTGAGGAGTACTAGTTGACACTATTCTTCACAACAAGAATTCATTTCAATTCATTCAGTTTTGCTTTCATTAAATAGTTCTGGTGTCAAACAAAGGATATTTCAGATATCTGACCTTGAAAAGCAACTTCTTTTCAAGCAGGCTTGTTAATATGTGTTCCTTGCCTTCAGCAGCACCTAATCGGACACCCAGTTGTCTTTTACCTGCTTCCAGAGTATCGTGCTACAGAAACATCAGACACCTGCCCTGGTAATCTAACTGAATAAAATCAGTAAGGTATTTAAATCTTTCTTCTTTCTTTCTCTTCATCTGTTGACATTTTAGGAGTATCTATTTGTATTTCCCTCAGAAGGAAGTAGAGTCCACTTGCAGAGACGGGCTGCTGTCCCTTGCCACAGGTGGAAGCATTGTCTCCAGTGGGTGTTTCAAGGAGGAAAAGGGAAGGCAGCAGCTGCAACAACCACACAGGGCTCTTCATTCTTCTGAACAGCTTCTAAAACACCCACCTCTCTGGCATCAAACAATGCCATGATATTACAAGATCCCTGAAGTAGGAGCTTCTAGGCCATACCATACCCACACACAGCTAATTTTCCACTGCTTTTCTTCACAAGAGAGAGGCTCTATGCAGAGGTCTGCATTGCTTGTTTTGTTCTGCCCTTCTGAAGGTATGAATTAATTTTACTTGGGAGATGGTTAAATCTAGTTTTCTCTTGTTTATACACCAGATGCAGTCCTTGTTGAAATTCTGATACCAGCTGTATGATGTAAATTTTTATTTCATATACTGTCCTAAACCTCCCTGGACATCAGGCTGCCCTGAGTATCTCGCTGCTAATCACTTTCTCATTTTAGAATGCATTATTTTGGTGGACTGTTTGTTCAAAATACAAGAAATCCTCCACAGCTGCTTCTGCTAACAAAACCCAGAAAGTTTTCCTGAATCAATTGAACATTTGACTGTTCTGTCTAGGAGGGATTTGTATGCTGAAACCTTGTGAGAGGTCTCCAGCTATGTATGTTTGTGTAAGAAAAAGACTGTCTCTCTCCCCAGACCCTGTTTAAACAGAGACCTGTACCAGTACTATGATTTCCTTCTAGCTCCCAACTATCTTATACCATTAAGATGACTTATCTAGACTGGTAATACAGTCCCACAGAAGCTTTCAGAAGAGCTTTGTTATTAACATAATGTAGGAGAGCAGATGCCCTCATCCTCACTGAAACAGGCTGGTTGTCTCAAATTGCAGCCATCGTGGTCAGCTTGTATCCCCCAGACTGTCTTGAATTCTCTTCAAAACAAACTCACTCTAAATAATTTTCCACCAAGCAATAGCAACAGACAATAAACGTCAGACAGGAAAGAAAAAGACAGTTCTGGCTCAAGAGCAATTGCTGTAGACCCAGCACGAATCTTTTAAGGTAAAAATTAGAAATGCCATAAACATTACAGCAATAACATTGAAGAACACCCTTGCAGAAGGTGCGTGAAAAGAAAGATGAACTGCTTTCAAAATGAAACCTGAGCAGCCTACAAACTGGATAATTTGTTATGCATATGAAACTTAAATTAATTCAAGTCCTGTGTTTCCCCTTCAATCCTACTTGATGTCCAAAGGACAAATTTTCCTAAGTCGTGTTTCTGATACCTTACAGTCTCAACCTGAAATAAGAGTCTTCATAGTGCCAAATTTATTACATTAGGAATGGACAGGGAAGCAACCTGAAATACGTAGAAAACCTGGAATGATGTACATCTTAAACAAGTCTTTGAATCCCTGGCTACTCAGAAGATATATTTTTAATTACCTGGATTATTTTCAAACAGAAGTACCTCATAGTCAGACTCATTGTTTTCAGTGATAGGCTTTATGCCCAAGTATGAACATTTAAAGGCATTGAATGGAAATCTTACACCATCATTCCTGAAGCTTTCCAATTCATGATCAACAAGTTACTTCCACTTTTCAAAAATGCACTTGGAAACCAGGTGAATTAATTAATTTTATTCCCTCCATTGTGCTTATTCAAATATTTACATGATGAACTTGCACATCCTTAGAATTTCTGATCATTTACCATGCTTGCCCTTTGTACCACCTGATGACAAATAACATGAAGTTTTCATTGGACTCACTTCTCTTTTTAATAAAAAATTGTTTCCCCCACTATTATTTTATATCCTATATTATTTTATATCTGAGAATGAAAGACAGAGCTGATAGTTTACATGGGCTGGCAGGAGGTTATTTTCAGAATTCAAGCAGGCACTATGTGGTTGAGATATTTACCAACAAATTAATTACAGGGCTGTTGCAATAAAACCCCAAGCATGACTAATTAAGACACATAACCAGAGTGCAAATGTACCTGTACTTTTTGAAGAATGTTGATGATGTATCTTGATGTAAACATGATTAACAACCTTGTTAAACTAAGATGATAAGATGGGCTTTAACCAAATAGCTTCAAAAATAATTGAGAAAAATGGTGAAAGAGTAAGATTAAGATGTGTGTATATAGAAGTTCTCAAAGTTGCTTTTCCCAGGACAAAGTAAGTGTGTCCTAATGGTTAAAAAGCTTGGGACTGTAGAAACTTGTAAGAGACTGCTCTTGTTTTCTGCTCTGTTATCTCTTTTGCTAGCAATGCAGGAATGTCCAATCACACCCCTGTCTGACCTCTGCTGAGTAAACCTGTGATTTCTTTGCAACGGTGTTTCAGTGATCCCACCAGGAGATAAATTAGATCCAGAAAAAGCAACTCAACTTATGTGGTTAAAGCAGCCAACATTGCTCACTTTATTAAAAACAACATTTAAAAAGTTTTTATTCCCTTGAACACAGTATAAGCTATTCTATATAAATAGAAACATAGTGAAGTGGAATTCAAAACTTTAAATCCATCTCTCCTTGGAGACTATAATGGTTCCAATCCTAATTGGATTGCATAGACAAAAGCTTTGACATTTCTGTCCCAGAGGAGCTGCAGCAGTGGTCCTATAACATTATTGGGTTCATCACCACAACAGAATACTTGGAATACAGAATATGAGGGAGATGTTTTAGTTTCTGTGTCACAAAGCTTGTGATCTACAACAAAAGCCTCTGAAGAAGAAGAAAAATAGGCTAAGATAGCCCAGACAAAAGACCTAGTTCTTTTCGTCCTATTTTTATGAGGTAATTACTGCAGCAGATAATAGCGCTTAGAAGGGACTGGTGTGGAGCCTGTAACACGCAACCTCCTGCATATTCTATGTCTTACAGAATGTTAAGCATAAAAATGCAAATAGTAACTAGCCCTGAAAGCTGAAATATTCCTAGAAGAACTGACATCATTGACACCAAGCTATTGATATCAAATACTCAGATCCTAAGGCATTTCAATGGTCATCTGAATTACACTCTTTTTTTCCCATCATCCCATACCACAGCTGTGCATGGCAGAGGATCAGATCTATCAGATCTTTATATTAGTGAATTTATGTGTTGCACTGGTCAGTGAATATTTGCATGAGTATACAGATTTCACTTGTTTACATTTAATCTCCTTCATTTGGAAGGTCACTGTTGTCAGCCACTTGATGGTGAACAAAGCTGAAGAACAAGGCCCCAGTCTTTTAGCCTCTTCACCAGTTCAGAGCACAGAGTCGGTCTCTGCTCTAGCACTTCCACTTTAGATAGAGCAACTGCAGATCAGGGCAAGAACCACAAACTAGCAAAAGACCCATAAGATCAAGGAGTGGCAGCCAATTAGAGATGTGATGATTATTGCTTTAGAAACAGCAAAGAGCAATGGTAGACAGATTTTCACTAGATTTTGTTCCAGAAGCTGTATTTTATTCTTCAGAGGCATGTTCCATTTCCTATACTTGCCTCTTCCTTTATGAGATTCTGACCTTAACCAGACTTCAAACCCTCACTTTGATCCATCTACTGGAGTCATGCACGGAGTAGTCTTCACTTTTCTATGAATAGAATCAATATTTTGGGGAAAAAAAGACATTGTTATTTTATATCCTTTAGGGTATACAAAGCCACACTTAAAAAAGGAACATTCTCATAAAACCAGCCTTTTTTACACAATACACTTCTCAGTTCTATTTAGATAAAAAAGCTAGTTTGAGTTTCTCATCTTACAAAAGAAATTATTGCAGTATAAAAGCTGGATACCTGACCAAACAGCAGGACAAACACTGATGACACCAAGGGTGAAATTTTCAAGAGTACTCAGTACTGAGCTCCTTTCTCACTACACTCAGTGGGAGAGAAGTTAAATAAACATCAGATGCTTTCTGAATAATTCCACCTAGTGCGACACCACCCACTGCTTTCACTGAGACTAGAATCTGAACCCAGAACCTGTACCCCGTTCACTGAAACAAAACATGCACTATCTTTATTTTGTGTACAGTTCCCAGGACTGATGCCCCAGAAAAACGATGCAAAGTCAAAGCAAGATCAATTAAGCAAACGTAAACACATTAGACTGTTTTCCCACACTGACCTGAAAGGCATGAAAACAACATGAGCTTGAAGAACAACAAAAGTACTACCAGTTTTCCCGGAAGGGTGTTTTTTGTTCTCTGAAATAAGAAACAGCTATGGAGTAGCTTATTCCACAATGCATAACACAGTGAATTTCCAGGGGCAGGACAGGGTAGAGAGTTCAAAGCATATTCTGTCCACTATATCTTATTTGGGTAAAGATTTGTAATGAGTACAGCCTTTCAACTCAAGTAATGTTGCTGTATCCTATGGTATAAACTGAACAGTTTACCTTATAGTTATTGATATCTGTTCTTTGCATCTCAGGAAAATCTGTATAGCACAAGAAATTGTTTTTACAGTAAAACCACTAATAAAAAAATACACATGGACAAAACTAAGTACCCATCCATTTTGGGGCACCACTGATGACCTCCTTGATTTCATGAGATATTTTCCCACGCTTTGAGTTTGTCGGGTCTCCTACCCTAACGGTATTCATGTCGGCATTCCTTGTAAGAAAAAGATATAATTGTCCCTGATCCCTTACCTACACTGACGTCAGGGGAAGTTTGGATGCAGAAAGGTGACACAATGTTCAGGATAAACTAAAGGGAAAAAAATTTAAGAACTTTCACGGTCAGGGTCTGCTGATCTGTGGAAAGCCTGACTCAGCAGCGACTTAGCAAAAAGCAGGCCCCTATTGGGCGAGGAGAGGGAGCGGATCCCGGAGCTGGTCAGCTGGGGAGGTCAGCGACAGGACTGTAGGGAAGGTCAAGGGCCTGGCAGACAGTTCCTGGGCCCTGATCCCAGGGAGGGCAGACAGGGATGGCAAATGGGGCACCAGCAAGGTATTTTTCTTGTCTGTCCTGCCCTGGCCACTCCACAGCCTTCAGCAGGACACCAGCGGTGGGATATGGCTTATCACCTACTGGAAGCATCTCCTCCGGGCTAAGACGTAGTGGAGACCAGCTTAAATGCAGTGAACCTTCTCACAGGCAGACATTAAGAGAGAAAGAGGATCTCCAAAAAAAACCAGACATACCACTGCTTCTATAATTGATAATGGCAAGAAAGGACAAACACTCATGGAGCCTTGGTGGCCCTGCCCCTGCCTGAGCCTGTGGCACATCATCTCGTGACTGCTCTTTCCGACTTGAGACGGGCTCAACTGACTGACCCAGGAGTACCTGCTCTTCCAGAAATGGCCATCAGAGAGACATGTAGGTAGCATAAACATAAAAAAAAAAAAAAAAAAAAAAAAAAAAAAAAAAAAAAAAAAAAAAAAAAAAAAAAAAAAAAAAAAAAAAAAAAAAAAAAAAAAAAAAAAAAAAAAAAAAAAAAAAAAAAAAAAAACACAACTTTAGATCACTGAGTTATTTCATCTATCAATTAAAAGTCTCCCGGTCCTACCCAGACTGACAAGACATGTTAGGGTAGCTTCCTGTACGATTCAACTTCTCCTGCATTGCATAGGACACTGCAACAGCTGCCCTGACAAGCTATAAATAATTAACTTAATCCGCATTGTGCAAGCAATAGGGCAAAAGATTACAAAATCCATTTATGCAATTGGGATGTGTTTTGTTGGGACACCCAGAATACACCTCAGCAAGCTGACGGGCCTCTTCCACTTTTTATACCTAAAATGGAAAACTTGGGGAAAAGAGGTATAGCATAAGATAAATTTATTTAAAATATGGAACTCCTAGACTGGAAGAAAAGAAAAACATATTTAAAATTACTCATTGATATTCTGCCAAACAGCACTACTAATATTGAACTTCAACATAAAACCCACAAAAATAGTTCTTTATTCTATTTACTCCCACTGTAAAAGTTGAAAGGGATATGAAATCTGGCAATCTAAGTAAACTAGGATAAATGAACCACGTAATCTTTGTTCACTTCTCCCTTTAAATTTATGTTCTGACAAGAAGATTACAATTTTCCTGTAGGTTTCCTATTTTAAAAAATTCTTTACAAATCATTCCAGCAAAGTGTTCCTACGTATTGATAATGCAAATTTCCGCAAGTGCTCCCCACAACACAAAAAGTTGCCAAACAACTGCAACTGACTAATTACAACAGAAAAATCATGGAATTGATCAGGTTGGAAAAGACCTCTAAGATCATCAAGTCCAAGCAGTAACCCAGCACTGCAAACTCCACCACTAAACAATGTCCCCAGAGTGCAACATCTACATGCCTTCTTAAATCCCTCCAGATATGGTGACTCAATCGTCTCCTGAGGCAGCCTGTTTCAATGCTTAACAACCCTTTCCATGAAAAAAAAATTCCGAATATCCAATCTAAACCTCTTTGGTGCAACTCAAGGCCATTTCCTCCTGTCCTGTCACTTGAGAAAAGAGACCAACCCCATCTGCTGCAACCTCCTTTCAGGTAGCTGTAGAGAGCAGTAAGGTCTCCCCTGAGCCTCCTTTTCTCCAGACTAAACAGCCTCAGCTCCCTCAGCCACTCCTTATAGTACTTGTGCTCCAGACCCCTCACCAGCTCCATTGCCCTTCTCTGGAAACGCTCCAGCACCTCAGGATTGTTCCTATAGTGAGAGACCCAAAACTTAACACAGGATTTGAGACAAGGCCTCACCAGTGCCAAGTACAGAGGGACAATCATTGCCCTGATCCTGTCGGCCATGCTGATCCAAGCCAGGATGCCCATCAGCCTTCTTGGCCACTTGGGCACACTGATGGCCCACATTCAGTCACTATCAACCAGCATCCCCAGGTCTTCTTCCACCAGGCAGCTTTCCAGCCACTCTGCCCACAGCCTGTAGCACTGCATGGGCTTGTTGTGGCCCAAAAGCAGGACTCGGCACTTCACCTTATTGAATGTCATACAGCTGCCCTCAGCACAGCGATCCAGCCTGTCCAGATCCCTTTGTAGAGTCTTCCTACCCTCCAGCAGATCAACACTCCCACCTCCTGCTCAGCTTGCTGTCATCTGCAAACTGACTGAGAGTGATTCCCTCATCCAGATAATTGATAAAAATATTAAACACAACCAGCCTCCGTGATGAGAGGAATGCCACTTGTGACCATGCACCAGCTGGATTTCATTCCATTCACCACAACTCTCTGGGCCTGGCCCTCCAGAGAGTTTTTTACCCAGGGAAGAGTGCACCCATCCAAGTGCAGCCAGTTTCTCTGGGAGAATGCAGTGGGAAATGGTGTCAAAGGCTTTACTAAAATCTAAGCAGAAAACATCCACAGCCTTTTCCTCAGCCACTAAACGGATCACCTTGTCATGGATTACGTATGCAATTCAATCATTTGAATATCATTATACAATTGGGAGTATTCATTTCCTTGCCTGGAGAAAGCAAGTTCTTGTCACTATTGCTTGGTGAGACTTTATAACCCTCCTCACTGACTCCCAATGAAAAATTCAAGACCAAATTTAGCTTTTTATTTTAGCCTTTCTATGTAAAGTATATATCAAGATAACTGTACACACTAGAATTATTAAACTATTGATCTGTTTATCCCACATCTCACACATTTTACATAAGCACCTTTGAGGTACAAAAGTCAGAGTTAGAATGATAAGCTGTTTGCCCAGTTATGGCAAAGTATTGGAACTCCCTTTCCTCAAGAGAAAGGAGAACTCAGTCCAGATGACATCCACTTTAGCAGGGCAAACCCCACACTTGAAAAAGCACAGTCAGGTACCATTTTTTGAAAATACGACAGTGCTCTAATGAAGAAGTACAAAGTGAATTATTATGTTAAAAAAAGTGCTTTTTTTTCAACTGAGATGTCAGAGGACACTTATTCGATGTCATATTTTGTATTTTAAGCCTTATCTTAGGTAGCATGGCATTCAGCCCGGGACAAGCAGTTTCCTCAACAGGGAAACTGATTCTACAGGGCTCTTGGAGGCAGGTGCTCCACTGAGTTGAATGTACTCAAGTTCAACAGGGGACTGTCTGCACAAATATGTCACAGACTAAGTCAAGCAGGGGTCACAGTGTGCACACTGTCAGACATCTCATTTATGACCAGGTATTCTGAGTTTCCCATCCAGCTCCACAGAACTTCCGAGTGCAAGAAAGTAAAGGTTGGAATAGATGGATCTTAATGTTTTCTTCTTTTCATTCCTCATCTTCTTCAGCTTTTAGTCTATTTCCTCCGTAATAATAGTCTTGAGACCATGACTCTTACCACTTTCAGCTGGGTTTTTACTCAGAATGCACTTTATCTTTGATTCACATAGAACTGTGAGTTCAAAAGTTCCTTCAAAGTTTCTAAACAAAATAATCATAAATCAGTTTGGGCAGCAACTCCCCTGGAAAAATTTCTTTAATTGATCTCATTGCAATATCTATCCCAAAATCTTGTGGATCTCCACTGAAAACCCAGATTGATTCAGGACTCATGCCATGTGTTTTAGTCTCTTCAGATCCTGTTCTGCTACTTGCTAGCCTGCAGAATCACACTCCACAGCAGATCACTGCTGCCTCAGCTTCTGACCACACTCAAGAGAAGATTAATGACCCCTCTGATAGAGGTCATTTGTCTGGAAATGTGATGGCATATTTCCCTTCCTTACATTTGTCCCCTATTCAGTTGCCTGTTTCCACTTTACAGCTTAGCAACTACCCTACTGCTCCCTTCAGACAGTCTTCATGACGTATTGCTTGGATGTCTTTCCCTCATTTAATTTTCTTTTCCTGGGCTGTGGTTCATAAAGGACCATATTAAAAAGAGCAATGTCTTCTATTTGACTTTTCCAAAATTTGTGCTCTTTAAGGTGTTGTGGGTTGTTTTCTTTGCTGGTGCATCTCACTGTTCACACTTTGTCAGTAGAAATTTCCTTTCCCTTATGGTCACTGCTGGGCATTCTTAAGGCAGCTTAATACAAGGCAAAACCTGTCCAGATTGGCTAAAAACATGGTGTGAGCAAATGTGTTCAGGTTTGCTGTGGACATGCAAAAAGCATACTTTTTTTTAAACAATAAAACCAAGATTGACTGCAGAAGCAGTTCTTTGATCAGCACTAAATAGCAAGGACTTAGAGACCTAAGTATCAGTATCTGAGTAATCAGATATATACATTTAATATCTTATTCAGACATCTGATTCTGCTGTTTTCCCTCCCTCCTGTTCCTGTGACACTGAGCTCTCTTCAGCCAGTGTTTCATGACTACATTCCCCCGAATTACCTTCCATTCTTTTATTGTCACCTGATTCCTCTTCCATGAAGGAAATCAAACCCGTTATGAAATAAGAAGTACCCCTAACACAGACAGGATTTTGACAGATTCTCTGCACTTTTTTCCGCAGTTGGTAACTTTAGTCCCAGCAACTTCCTCATTCCAAGAAGGTATAACCAGCTTCTTCCATTTGGTGCAGATTGAACTCAACAGTACATTGTCAATTATTTCATTCTGGAAAGTTTATACAAGTGTCTATAATTACCCAGGCAAACCAAAGGAGACATCCCATTCACAACATAACCCTTTTGTATCCTCCTAGTGTGGCTCTGAAATTAATAGAATATGAACAGTAGACTTAAAACCATCATACCAGAACCCAGCTTAGCTATCAGGTACAGGCCAGAAGTTACACCTTAACTTGAAAGAGCGCATGCAAAAATTTTGTCATTTTGCCAAAGAAAAGATTTGCAAGAAAAAACAATAGGGCATAAAAGTTGCCAAGAAGAATTGCAGAATAATCAAGAATGAAAATGTTTCTTCATACAGTATTTACAGTATGTTTCTTCAACGGTATTTATTCACATTGTTACGCCCAAGATGTTGCTGACACACATATGCCAACTACAGCAGTGACTTCAAAACTGTACCTGAACACAGATGTAGAATGATATCATCACAGAGGAACCATCTTATCAGAGCATTACAAAGGGCAGTTTTGGTCACCTGAACTTCTTCCTAAAAAGTCCTGCAATATCACATGCAGAAACTCCTTTCTTCAAACCACCAATTGTTATTTTCACATGGGATTTTGTAGGGCACACATTCTCAAGAGCATTATACACTTGACCCTATGTTTCCTATATCTTTCCAATTAGGCTCCAAAAGTCAGTTATTAAAGTTATAATTCAGACCTGAAATGTCAAATCTTTGTTGTGCACATTAATGATTAGAGGAGAGCCTGTAGGAAATAGAAGAATTCCTTTATGTCTACTTTACCCAGTGTTAAAGGTTGATTTGGTTGGATCTATGCTTTAAAAGCTTTAGTGGGCATAGTAATCCATTTTTGCACACCACAAGTACTGGGCCACATGCTACTATTTTTCTGTGTAATATCTTCACGTTTCTATGCTACAAAATGCTAAAATAATCTAATGAACACTAATAACCATTGGCACGAGATCTAATAATGTGGTTAGTTGCAGTTTTACACACAGAAGAAGCTGAGACACTAAACGCAATGCTTAGATCACATAATGAATCAGCAGTAACACAGTAATAAATCTGCAATCCCATTTCTAGAGTGTCTTGGCCAAGCCCCTTTTGAGTGACTAAACCATCCAATGAATTCTGTAATTTCAAAATATTGCTTCAAATTAATTTGCTAAAATTGATATTACAGCTTTCCACCCAATAATGATGGGCTTAGTTTTCATTTACCCTAGTTTCTTACAAGAAAAATCAAAGTTCCTTCTTAAATTGTTAGAAAGCAGCAAATGCAATACTGCAGAGCGAAATTAAGAAGGTTCCCACCTGCTTCTGTGGCAGAGTGGGCAGTGAAGAAAAGTTTTCCAGGTCTACATGCAGCATTTAGAAGCCTACAGATGCAAAAAATTTCACTTGACTCTCTCAGCTGGTCCAGCCACAGACCACAGAAGAAATCACTGATTATACCCGGACCTCTTTGCTCTCCTTTTGTCTGCAGATTCCTCCTCTTTCCCAATAATTACATTGTTTAGGTGTTTCCCAAGATCATCTAGTGGTTTTGTTTACAACTCTACCTTCCCACCTGCTGGTAGGTCTACTTGCTCTAGCATTTTTAGAGCAGAACACAGCTGTCAATTCAGAGCCCTCCTTAGAGAGGCAGCTGGCATGCACAAACTCAGAGAAAAGAGAGTGCCTACTCTCATCCTACCCCTCATGCTTTCGAGAAACAATGAACGCTCTCCTGAAATAAACATGGCCATCCAGGAAGAATTGTCCTGCGCAGACAAATCCTGTCCAAGTATCAGTTCAAACGCTCCCAACATGGGTAAAGATCACTTCCAGGTGTGCTTACACCCATTTTGAAGGTTTAATTTTGGACTATTAGAAGTCCAATCAAAAACTGCAAGAGCTCAATGTCCTTCACCAAGGAGTGAGCAGCTCTGTGGATTTGTTCAGGGACTACCAATTGCACAAGCTTATTTATAATTTTATCTTGCCAAATTGTTTGCATAATAGTTGGAAAGTGGTGCAGATTAAACTTCTCCTGCAGTTTGATGGGCCAGTGCTAACCTGCCTCTAGTTCAAAGCCAAAACTTTAAGAATAAAGTGAAAACTAAAGCATTTGTAAAAATCAGCATCTTGTGCTTAACTAAGCTGCTAATGTTTCTCTTTGAATTTTGGTAACTATTTCCTAGTCAGCATTTTACCAGTTCATCTAATCCTCACCAACAGTTACACCAACTCTACTGCAGTTAAATCTTACCTTTTATTTCTCCAGTCTTTACCAAGTCTGCCCCTTGAAGTTTGTTTCTTTTAAACAGGGAACATGTCCGACTCAAAGTGATCTTCACCGATTTTGTGCCAGTTAAGAACCTGAAGATTTGGCACTGCAGACAGAGATGTGTACCTTTCTTACTGCTCATTCAAGATTTATATCCATGGTTACCAGTGATAGAGTTCTCCTGTTTATTCAGTTTAATAATGATTAAAATCAACAAGATTATGCAATTAGTAAGATACTATCTAAGATTTTGATTAAATTTTAATATTCAGAGGTTCTACACAGAGCTTTATGATTGCTATGTTGGACAATTAATACAACCTTGGTCTTTGTAGTTAGGCTCAAAATTTATTCTCAATACGGTTGTAAGAAGATAGACACACTGAGGTTTGTTAATCCTGATAATGATATAATCAATAAGGTGCTCATGTTTTTTCTGGAACAAGTCCCATGAGAATTTGTGCCTGAAGTGCAGCCCACAGATGACACTTGATACTCCAGTTATACTAGATACTATAGTGAAGACAGTTACAAATAGCATCAAATCAGTAATGATGATTTAACAGGTAACAGTGTCCATTCTCTGTCCTAGCTCAGATAACAAAATGTCCGACAAAGACATTTTTGCTCATTTGCTGAGACTACGGGAAACCAAAGCAATTCAAACTGGTTCTGCTTTTTCATCACTTCCATTAATAGAGAATGTCATGAGATGTCCATTACCGCGAGATCTCTTTAGATTACAAATCCATCACTTGCAATAAACAATTGTTGCTAGCACTTTAATAAGTCACATGAAAGCACTCATTACTACCTGACGAGCTTCCGCTTGTGCTTAACCACAGTAGAATGCAAATTACTCCCATGGCCTCCAACTGAGCAACACACCTCAGAAAGCCCAGCAGTCACTGTCAGGGGGTCATTTTTACTGATGTGTGTATGCTTTCCCATGGCAATCACAGAAGAGCAAACACTGATTGATTTAGGTAACCTGTTGCTTTGAGGCAAGCATGTGAAACATTATCATGACCTTGATCCAGCCGTGTGTAGCAAACATCTCGACGACCTGTTAGTTGCAGCTTGCAACACCTTTCCAGCCTCTTCCCCACCTAAAGTGAGTGGTGCAACCTCAGCAGAGCTGTTGAGCTTTGGAACGTTCACCAGGTATTTTACTGTTCCCACAGCACACAGCTGGCTTAAGGATTATTCATGACAGGAACACCCAGTGCATTAATCCTCTTGGCAAATCATCAAAATAGAAAATGTTGAAACTAAAGGTTTTTAAGAATGCTCCTAAAAGGCAAGATCTTGTCTAAATGCAGCGAGAGCCTACAAAGCACATTCTAATGAAACAGCAGAGTCACAGTTGCTCTGTCTTGTGCCTTCAGGGAGGAGCTTATTAGGAAAAGTGTTATCACCTAGCCCCTCCCTTGTCTAGTATTCCTTACAACACCTAATTTAGCCATGTCTGGGGACATATGCATAAGCTCTCCCTTATAGCAAAGCATTATATGTTGTTCTCAAGTCAGTAATGAAGGGGAGGCAAAAAAAAACCCACACAGAGCTTTTCAAATCTTCTAGTCACACCTTCTTGCAATTTCAAAGTGTCACACTTAGAATTTCCTGGACACGCTAATCTATTTTCGAGACAGGCACTTCCTGAAATACTGTTTCTCATATACTTCTAAAAAGAATATATATCATCATATAGAGGCTGTGGGAAGTAGTATGTGTCAGCATTTACACTGGCTAAACACTGTATGAACAGTCTCTTCAGCCATTTAATCTCCAGTCTCCAAAAGACAATTTGACTACCTTTCAAAAGCTATTTATATGATTTTTTGTTCTACTCTTTGCTTCCTGCTTCATTATCTTTGCAACATCAAAACCTGTGCAAGTACATCTTCATCATTGCCGCATTACAAATTTCCTTCATTAAGGTATTTAATCCCCACAGCCTTACTGGAAATGTCAGGAAAGCACAGTCTGTCATCCATCCATGTTGATAATGTAGGTTGTGCTCTCTGCAAAGACAAGTACTTGCAGTACCCTGCCAATTCCCTCCCAAAACCAAGGTTTCTTAAATTTCAAGTTATTTGTCCCATGAACTAAGCATTTAGCTAAGCCCAAGTCAGGGACTTATCTCTGATGTTCATCTGTGGGATGCAGTGAATGTCTCTGGCCTCTTTCCACTGCAATGGCAGTGCTAATGCCTTTTAGCTAGAAGAAATCAGCAGATCACAACCATGGAAAAGACTTCCCTGACAAAAACTGCTTTGTGCAGCTAATACAGGGCTGGTTTCCACCCCACATGTTGCTGCATCAGTGAAGCCAAGGGATACTGCACTCTGCTTCAGACAACATCAAAAACCAAGATCACACCTTGGATTTACTCTTTGTGGATCACACCTCTTTCAGATTCTCTTGCTAGATATCCTAAAGAATGCATATATACAGTGTACAGACTAAACTGTCCACTCACCCTAAAACATTTGCTTTCCAACTTATTAAGGTAGCACTTTTGCCCTTTAAATCTAAGAACTTAGCACTGTCCTGTAGTTCCTTGACACTCTGCTGTTGCAGACACCTCTTGCCCCTTCAGTTTAAGAAGCTCAGGCAAGCAAGGTCACAGAACTGCTAACAGTGTTGTGGGTTTGATGCTGTTCAGGGGCAGGTTAGGGCATTGTTGGTTTTGGTTTTTTTAAGTAAGCCAGTCAAGAAAGAGCATTCCTTGTATTTCCCAAGGTCAGTTTGGCCCACTCACTGCTTTTCCAGGCAGGTAAGTGCAGCTGCATCTCTAATTGTGAAATATGATCAGATAAAACGTAGCAATATCTGCAGTGAAGTTGTAGAGCACTCGTGGCATGTAGCTCCTCAGACACGCCAGCATTTTTAGAAGACAATTAGCAGGAACAGTATCTTGACCTAGAAGGATGTAAAAACAGAATTAAGCTGAGCAGACTGCCGAAAGACTTGCTAATTAGCTACCTCCAGGACCAGTCTATCAGTAGGCTGTAGTTTGAAGCAATTCTGCACAGGAGATTTTTATAACTTCGCAGTTGCATTTCCTAAATGCTCCACTCTAGCAACGCACATATGGAACTTTGGGGATGAGTTTGCACTGTGTTACTTAAGACATATCCTACAACTGCATTTCTACAGGCACACGGAGTGGGACATTAAGATTAAAGTCACTACCTCATATTTTAATGTACAACACTGAGCTTCGCAGAGCACCCTTAGAAGTTATGCCTGTGCAATCTGTCAGGCAGGTTTCCCTCAGCCAAATTTGGCAAGCAAAAGTCAGAAAAGTTCATCTGCCACTACAAAGGAGCATAACTATCAGGGCTCCTCTTTACTCACTCAGCAATCTGCTGCTTTACAATGCTACCAGACACTCTTCTATTCCCACAGAAATAAAGAAAAACTTTACTAATGATCTTTGGAGGTTGCAGGGCTTTCATTTTTCCTGGAAACTTTGCACTTCAAACAATATATCTGCAGTTGTTCTCTTTCTCAAAGGGAAAATAACAGACTTTCTTACTCTCAGCTCCTAAAGAAGATACCTATCTGCTAACTGTCCTTTGACAGCAGTGAAAAGCATATGCTGAGCAAGAAAGGAAAAGTTACACTGCAGGCAGATTAATTCAATGAAACCAGAAGTGCCTTTTAAAGACACCAAATATTAACTACTAGCAAATCTCTCCTAGCTCAGTATCTATGTGATCTATTCTTTCAAACTTCCTGTACTCACCAGCAGCTGCCACAGAGTTGCTTGCCCAATAGGCGGGAGGTGCCCAGCAGTTCAGAAACTGCCAAACTTCTGACAGTGCTGTGGCTGGTTCTCCAGGCATCCAGGCCCAGGGATGACCAGCCACAGAGGAAGGGGTTTTGCTCCTGCTTACAGGACATTAAGGCACAGGTACAGCAGCCCCTGTCTGCTTGCTGAGGGCAAGCCAAGGCACCATCCAACCTTGGAGTTACAGAGCTCATCAGTCTCCCCCCATCTGTCTTAGACCCCTTCATGTAGACTTCAGCACTTGAAACTGAACCTCATTTATGGGAAGGTCACATCAAGCACACCTTTCTGCAGGACAGAAGGGCCCTAGGACTCACACCCTGAGTGCAAGGAGGGTGTGTACCATCTCCTATTGCTCTGCCCCATCTCTATGAAAGGCCAGGACATGAGGCACCCACATCCTTACAGGGGGCTGCAACACACAGACTCCTCTGGCAGGACCAGCTCTTAATCACTAGCAGGAGTCCAAGCTGGCAGGATTCCCAAGGAGGAGCCCATGGACACACCTCATCCCTGCAGCAAGGAGGTGGTTCACAGTGGGAGGAAGACAATAGGAGCCACCGGGCTTGTTCCTCAAGCAAGCACTGCCTTCAGCACCCTCTTTGGAGCCTTGCCCAAGGGGCACTCCAGGACAGAGGGGACTGAGGGCTGCAGAGCTTCAGGTGACATATACCCTGACTGCAGGGTTGTCACCCTCACCCCACTCCCAGCATGGATAGCCATAGACCCCAGCCCTGTTGCAGAGAGGCCACACTGCCCAAAGTGCTACAGAATGGGAAACCTTCACTCTAAAACACAGGGGTCCAGCCCAGGGCAGGAGTGAGCACTGATCCACTGGTGCATCACTCCCAAACATACTCCAGAGTTTTGTTTGGTTTTAAATGTGAAAAGGCAAGCACATGCACAGAGACCAAAAACACTCCCCGGAGGAGGCAGGAGACTCCAGCCTGCTGGCAGCAGGCAGCTGTTCTGCCAGCCACCAGCAGGAGACTATGAACAAGCACTCGGGACCTGTGGTGGCCACAGCACTCCACCAGCCAAGGAGGTTCAGAGGCTGCCAGATGGCAGCCTGTGCAGGTTCACAGCCTGAGCACAAGGCTGCAGGGGTGCCCAGACCACTAGCTGGGCCAGCCCAAATGGGGTGACTTGCAGCTTCCCTCCACCCAGGGGTGCCACAGGTCTTCCCACCAAAACTCTGAGGTACAGGAGAAAGCCACCATAGCAGCACCCAACCAGCTCTACTTCTCCCTTTTCTCTGCATTTATTAACTACTCCATTTGTTGTTAACACAGCCCACCTGTGGCAGGGACCACATGCTGCCCTGGAAGAAAAAAAAGCCTTATTTAGCCTCCTCTTTCCCTGTCATTCCCTTATATTTTTTATTTTTAATATGAATGCTTCGTCTCAGCTGTGATTCCGGCATTTTGACAGTCAGATGCACGCTATTACGCTCCTTCATTATGCTCTCCTGTCCTGTCATTGCTCTGCAGTCCTGCATCAAAAGAGCAGCAAAAGCATCTCTGATCCTTTCTTACTCTCTCCTTGGGTTGGAGAAAATAAACTTTTATGCCAAGACTTGTGAAGACAGTCACTGAGTGTGCTGGGAGGGAGGAAGTGGGCAGATAATAAACACCAGCTGCCCCCTAGAGACCTCCAAGAGGCATTGAATTCTGATGGGGGTCACAGCCAAAGATAAAACTTCTCCTGTAGCAGAAATTTATTGTCCTCTGTTTTACCCTATGAAGGCTCTCATGGCTATAACTTGCATTTAAACACACAAGCTTCCAGTAAGTTATTTACTCCTCCACACCTGACAGCTCAGTTAATTTGGGAAGTACTGGGCTGACCCTACAGGCTGGGTAGGCACTGCACGCCTGTCATAAACTGGGTGAGCAGCTTTAGGCAAAGCACCGCAATTGAAAGAGCTATTGCTGCCACAGAGGTTATTTGAGCTTCCCTGCAGAAAGAAGGGAACCTGTGTAAACTGTCATTAGGATGGTGCATCATTGCAATGCATTATTCATCTCAAATCAGTAAGTGCCAATAAATTCGTAGGATCCTCCATTCTGTAAGTACATAGGCCCAGCCCTAAATGCCTGAAATTTAAGTAGGCAAGACAAAAAAGGAGAGTGGAAACAAGGTATAAGAAATTAAATTGTTTTCCCAAGGTCACTCAAGAGGCCTGTGACAAGCTGAAGAACTTAACCTATGTCTACATGCTGTTAACCACCGTGGCTTCATTCCCTCATCTCCCGGTCAGTACATCTGAGATACTTTTTGCCTCCTGTCTTCTTCTTCCTTGGTGTGTCCATCATTTCTGGGGTTTAGTTCCGGGCCTGTGCCACATTTGGCAGATTCTGCCTACACAGTCACAGCCCTAGGACTTGTTATGTTGTTATAGTTGCCCATTTTAATAATGGTGTGTGTCTCTGTCTTCCCTGTTTTTCTTTGTCATGTTCCCCACCTGGTGTTTATGAATTGTTTTTACAGGCTGAAATGCTGTTCAAACCCAGAGTATGATTTACAGGTACTGAGAGCCGGATGAAGTATGGACAACAGTGCTGCACCATGGATGTGACCTTATCTGCCACCACACAAAAAAAGTCCCCTTAGAAGCTTGTAAAGTAAGTAATGACAGTTTCCCAGACCTACTGTTTTGAAACTCTTAGAGTTTCTTCACTAGGTGGCAATAGCAGAATGAGCTGTATAATGGGAAAGAAAAATTACTGTGTCCTGTCTACCCTTGCAGTAACCTTTAAACACTCTTTATGAATTCAAGGTATAGACAGGGACAGTTTTTATTAGTTCCTGTCTGCCAGTGCCAAAATGCTACCAAGAAGTTAAGCCAATGTACATGTTTGAGTCTCTCCAATTAAATATCTTTTACTCTCTTCAATGTGGCTACTACAAAGCTCAAGCATCAGAAACATCCCTATTAAAAAAATCATCATCTTTTTATTTTTCTCCTAGTTATCAAACATCATCACTGGATGGGCCCTTCTGAGTAAGGGGGTAATTTCCACACATTGAACTCACAAAAATTCCAGAGGAATTCTAGGATTCGGAGATTCTCTCTGATCCCTGGGTGAGCTGAGGACACCAGCCCACAAACCAACCCACACAGCCTCTTTGAGGATAGAAGGTGTTTGTTAACACTGAGGCCTCAGTAACGTAGTTTATAGCTTCACCATACCCTGGGATAAGGAAATGTTTCGCCACTATGCAGTCGCCTTGACATTCAAATCAGGAAATTCAAATCTGCAAAGAAATGTATTTGTAACATACAAAAAAAGAGTATATAGAGAGAAATATTTAAAAGAGGTGTACAGGTGAATAAATGAAAGGAAAAAAGAATGTAATGTATTTGCAGCAAAGTTCTCAAAGCAGCTTTCCCTCATCACATCTGAAGTATTTTGAATCTTTTCCTTATACACATACAGACTATTAATTAACATGTGAGGGGGTCTTGACAGATTAAATTCCCTTACTTTACTTACCATCTTTCTCATCAAGCCCTATATATTTTTACTCATGGCTTTGGTAATTTCTATCCCACCAAGGAAGTGAGAGAACACTTAGTTTCATCAATAACAGTTAAAATTGGGACTCTCTCTTAAAGTGTGCATTTTGATTCAAAGCCTCTATGACTCTGAACTAGGTATTTGATAACAAATTGTCCATGAAATACCTACATTACAGGCATACAAGCAAAATTAAGTCATTAAGTTTATAACTTGTCCTTTCTCAAGACTTGCCACAAAAATAACTGACCCTTTTAGCATCTATAGTTTAAAGACTCAATACCATCAACAGACTCATAGAATTTCATTATATTAGGCAAACATTTCAGGTTCAAAATGCCTCTGCTCATACTTCTGCAAAGGTCCAATAGTTTAATATGTCACATAATAAGATTCTCCTAAAAGAAGAAAAAAATGAGTCACTGCTAAGCATGAGATGACAGGAAAGAGTTCTGCATATATCTATGCCCATTAATTATCTTGATCTGTTAAAATACTGGGATTTTTTTTTCCCTGAGATGCCTTTTAGTTTCTCAACATAGAATAAATTATGTCATAAAAGTCTAATTGAATTCAGAGAATTTATGCAGCCTTGGGATTAGATTCACTTTTACTTCAAATCTCTCCTATGGTGCACTCAGAGACATCCTAAATTCTAGGACTATTTGCAGTATTACTTATGTCACCTACATCTCCCCCAGATGCAGACTGAATGACAGATGCTGCCAAACTTATTCCAGAGTCTTGTTCTGTCCAAAGCTACAAAGTGATGGCATTGTCAGGCAGTGTGCAATGTAAGAAAAATGAGGATTAAATTTACATCAGGCTCAGAGAAAGAGACTGCCTATGCACCATTCAGCCTCATAACTACTTCTAGTTTCTGTGAGCTTCCATGAGTGAAAACATGGCAACATATGCTACAAGTCCCTTGCAGTGAGAGATACTCCAATAACGGACAGACATCTTTGGCTACTGCAGAAGAGCGACACTAGTTCCTTGGTATTTTTCCTAAACTTCGTAATAATATCAGCATCTAATGCAAGATTACTTGTAAATAAGCCAGTCTAGAGGCCGGTCATCAAATTTGGCAATCCTGGGTAACAGCAGAAGATTTCCTCTAGGTTATGTGGCAAGGAGCTACAGTTACTTCATCAGGACAATGAGTGCATGCTCTGAGAGAACAAGACATTTTTTTGAATAAGCAGTATTAGTAGTACTCCTTATCTTTAGCCTGCCCAGTGCTTTCCATTGCAGAGCAGCTATCTCAGTTGCTTTTGCATTTGTCAGCCAAACTTGCTGGGCTGCAATTTTCTATACTAGGTGAAAAACAATTAGTACCCCATTATTTGGAAATGTTCAATCAAAACTATCCACCCATTTCAAAGAATAAGGGTTGGGTTTGATGTTAAAAAAAGACAGTGTTGACAGTAGTTTTCTTTGGGGTCAGCAGGGGTGGGGAGGGGAGGAGCTGTTTTTTTCATTTTTACTAGGGTAAAGCTAAAGAAGTACCTTCTATGAAGAGGAAAGTTGGAATTTGACCGGGACCCAGTGTTCCGCAGAAAAAGTGCCCACGTTTGCACACAATACAAAGTCTTGGAATGACAGCAGTCTGTTCCTCTTCAGTACAGTTGTTTAATGGCTTCATCTAAGGGCTGCACTTTTCTCCTGAGCGTGCATTCACTCAGCTCCTCTGCGTGCTGAGGTTGTGCAACCCCACAGAGCAACTGCTCATTCCTGAACCTCACAGATCCTTTGTGTTCTTGTACTGTATGTTTATACTCCATCCTCATAAACCCTCAGCCCAGGCCTGCGTGTAACAGAACAAGGTTTTCTGTGTTTTCCATGTGCCAGCCATTTATTTGCAATGCCTCTGGGCCCAAACAGCACAATAGCAAGGGAAAGCAAGGTGGCAGTTTGTCCCTCCTGCTGATACTCAGTCAGTATGGAGAAGGAATGTATTTTATTCTACAGCAGGACTCAAATCAAGAATGTGGGAAATAATGTCTGGGAAGTAAATTGGGGAAAAGTGCCTGAGCAACATAGCCTGGGAATTGGAGGGCAAGCAAAGGACAAAGGGTAGGGAGGAATATAGGCTAAAAACACACATACAGAGAGAGAGAGAGAGAAAGAGAGAGAGAGAGAGGAACTAACAGAGTACAGATAATACATCTTGGAAAAATAGGGATGTAAGGTAATAGATAGGAAAATTGATGGATAAATCCACAACCACCAGAATATTACCCTCCAAAGCCTGGAATGGTAAGAAAGATGTCATGGCTTCCCCACTGTCAGAGATCACCAAGGAAATCTACTTCAAAACACTCCTGACCCCTGATCTGCTAAATCCACGACAGCTTCTTCTGACGAAGGCTCACTGAAGTCCTCAGGAAAACTCTCTCTATTCAACCTGACTGTGGTTTCAAACTGAGCAAATTTTAAAACAAGCTGAAAATATGAAAGGAGCGTTTTCCACATTGCAGAATAAAGTGATTCCAAATCTGCAGAAGAGCTCTACCAGAGCAGCCTGAAGCAAACAAAGGACTATTTCATCTGTCTTTAGCTAGCAGGAGCAACAGGCTGGCTGACACTGTGTATGGGTGTGAAAACAAACTTGTCACGCTGAAGATATTGTTGCCACTCGCTCGGGAGTCACAGCAAGCCACAGTGGCATTTTTGCAGTCTCCCACTGTTAAAACATGGGAGCATTCACCTGGGTCAGCCACTGGTATTCAAACCTTGCTGTGCTTTAGCTGTTGCACAACCAACCAGCTCTTTAGGACTGCGCAGTTCATGTACTGGCAGTCGCTTTATTTACACAGAGCAACTCTGTCGCTTGCTGCAGTGGGAAGTTTGAAGAAAGGACAAACATGGGATTATCACTCAGAAATTATTGGCTTCTTTCTCTGTGCTCAGAGCTTTGTCCGAGGCCACCCACACAGCCCTAGCTGGGGTTAGCCGGGGTTGCACGCAGGAGTCCCTGGTTTCCAACCCCACACTCAGTTACTCGACCTCTCTGGAAACTCTGCTGGATATAGAGGTGATACTGTCGAAGATTTCCCTCAGCTGGAACCATGGGCATTCCCCAGGATGACCAACAGCAAGAGAGGCCCTCACATGCTTTGATCCTTTCTTCTAATAATGACTAAATAATGATTCTCTAAGTGGCCAGCTTGGCCACAGGCATATTGGGAGACTTTGGGCACACCCATTAAGATCAGCAGGTTACCCCAAAACTGCTCCTGCAGGAGAGGGTGCACCACCATGCTCATTTGCTCGCTAATCAGTGGGGCCCACAGGGAAGGCTTTGACATCTCAGATGAATAAGCAACGTGAATGTTCTCCTCAATCCCACAAGATGGCAGGAGATGCTCAAAAATTCCCTCTTGGTCAGATGGAAGGGCTGTTGTAGTTCGACTCTGACAAGCACTCGGCAGCACTGACAGACCCATTTGGGGAAGTCTTTCATGTGGGAATAATCTCCAGAATTTTCTTTCTTGTAATGACGGAAGGGGTGGGAAGAGAATGAGCAAACTAAAAGTGGACAGAGGAAGCTGCAATTGGCTTGTATAGACGTTTTATTTTTAATATCAGAGCTTGCAGACACTCAGCCTGCAGCATTCCTTACATTACTCACAGCATGAAGACATGAGAAAGCCATGAACACTCAGACAGTTTGTCAAGAAAGGTCAATTTTTACTCCCTTCAGTTTACTGCTGCCTTCTCCTCGTTAAGCACTTCTTTTAAACCCCACAAGGACCTAAACAAAAACAAGTTCCTGCACCAGATCATATTCAACCCTTAGAACAATAATCATCAAAAATTACCCCAAATGAATGAATTCAGTGCTAATTAATAGCCCTGGGAATGAGTCCGGTACTTCATGAAAAAAATATAAAGAAAAGGTCCCTGAAAATGGAATGAAGTATCTGTAGTGGTATTTCTGATGCAGGAAGCACTGAAGACTATCTTTGTGTGATCAGCTTCATAAGGAAGGAAGAGGAAATACCCAAATTAATTCAATCATCCTGAAACCAGCTACCTCAATAAATGAGTTTTCTTGTGATTACACAGAGTAACCATTCAGAGGTCAGAAGAGCCCAGTTTGACTGATGAAGGAGATTTGGCCCCAGCCTGATGTGTTTCAGGGTGGAACACGCTCTTTGCCTGCAGGGGGACCAGACAGGCAGTGTGATGGGGACATTGGTCCTGTGGTGCTGAGGTAGAGGTCCACCATTTCTCATGACTCAGAGCTGCAAACAATGGTGCTACAAGACATTAAAAAAAAAAAAAACTGCTTAGAGAGTAGTACCTGACTGCTATTGAGTTCACTATGGACCTGAATCTATGAACATTAGGCAAGAGGTCCTTCCCCTTCATGCCTTCTCCTCCAAGGAGTTTTACAGGGCTAAAGCTCTGGTAGGCACCATGTGCCACTTCATATGTTGCTTCAATATCCCAACATCAAGTATATTTTTTAACTGTAAACACCTAAACATTTGTGGCATTTTTCCTATACTGCATCTGAAATACATATGTACTTTATTTCTCTGATCTCTGCTGTGCTACTTCAGCAGATATATTTTTGTATCTGATTTGTACTGACCAGGATACATTTTTTTCTTAAACTTTCCAGAAATAGTTAACACTGTATCTATTACTATCTCTGATGTACTTCCTCCACCTAGGACACTGTGTTGTCCTATATGACAGTTACTGTCTGTCCCCTTGTGGCCAGAAACCAGACAGAACCCAGTCTACAGATTTAACAGATCATTTGCCTTGAGTAAGGAGGAATGGATTATTTTGATGAAGAAAGACACTCTTGCATAAATAATGGTCCCTAGATCATTAGATTTATCTATTGTGGAAGTAATTTTGGTCTCCACAATTCAGAATCCTTTTTGAATATCCTGAAAACTAGTCATATTCACATCTGGATCCTGGGTTCTGCTGTTTGCAAGTAAAATCTGGATCCAGGCTTGAACTTCCAGTAACTTTGGTGGCTTAGTCACAACAGATGCATGAGCAAATTCAGAAATAATGGTTCTGTTTCACAGATTCTCATTCACAGTGAAACATGCACAACGTGGGCTACATGTGTGCAACGATTTACACAAACGACTGTGACTACCCTTTATGCAGAGAACAGGAAACAACCTTAGATTCTGTCCCAAAGCCTGTAAGCCTCGAGCTGAAATGCCTCTCATTTTTTCTCAGACAAGTGCGATTAAGTCTTCTCTTCAGGTAGTTAACACTGTACATTCAATTAAATTTTTTTAATTTTGAGTTGCCACTATAATAACAGACAGACTAAGCTGGAATGTTTGGGGAGAATGAGGCCCTCCTCAGCAAAGTGAGAAGTACAGGAAGATGCACAGGAGGGAACACAGTGAACTATAAAATGGGAGTCAAAGGAGAAGACTCATACTGCTCTAGCAGAAAAGGAACTGCCAGGGCTGAGGAGCTAGAGAGAAATGAGTTGCACAGTAGAGCACCAAGAACAGAAATGAAGGGTCCCAGATGTGAGACTGTGGAGAGGGCAAAGACTTGGGCAGCTTTGATTTACAACCTGGAATCACTTGGCAAACCTTCCTGTCTTCCTTCGTTTTATTCCTTTTGTGCTTATAATTACCTCTGAGTAGAAAGAGAGTTTTCAGAAGCAAGTCCTTATCAAGAGGTGGATGTACCATGCAGAGGCTTCCCTGCCTCCTGATGCATTTCCCAAAAACTGCTCCGTGCAGTCCTGCCACTGATCCGTTTCAGTGATAGGGTTTCATGAAGCACCAAGGCTGCTCTTGGCAGGCAAACTGTTTGTGCATCTGGATGTAATAAGGAGCTAGACTTCAGCTGGTGTGGTGGCTCAGCACAGTGAGCCACCAGGAGCGGGATGGTCAGTTTTTTTCCTGCTGCCTGGGTTCAAATCGCAGCAGCGCATTGGAGGGTGGCTGTAGTGTGAGCCTCTCAGTAAAAACAGCCAGGCCACAGGCAGGGAAGGGAAAGGAGGGTCACTGGGAGTCAAATGAACAGCTGGTTTCTGGCTGGAAGACTCTGGAGGATGTGACCATCTCCCACCAGGGGGAGTCGCCAAGGCTCCCCTCAACAAGAATGGACCTAGCCAGGAAGCATCCCAGTCCCAGAGGCTGAGAAACAAAGGAGGAGGAAGGTGAGGAAGGACTCCCCCAAGGATGGGGGAGAAGAGATGTGGGCCCAGCTGGGATTGTTAACAATGAGAAGGTCAGCACAGAATCCTGGTGGCACTCCATTGGATCACTGTACACTGATGTGCTTCCTTGAAGGCTTTTAATTCAATCTTTATTACTGCAGGAGGACTCCAGCATTGCACTACCTGGGCTGCTGCCACTTCCCTGTGGGAACTGTTAACATAAGGGTGGCAGTGGTGTAACACAAGCTCTCCCAGCCAGCAGCACATGCTCAGACGGATGGTTCTTTGAAGGGTATAGCTGCTCTCTGGCACTGCTGAACAGCAGAAGATGGCAGGATTTTAGCAGGGAAGAAAGGACCTTGGGGAATACTCTGAGACAAACTGCACCCTTACCAATTCACAGCAGCCTGCAGGATCGCAGCTGCAGCCTTTGCCCTTCTCTCAAATTCTGCACCAGTGCAAGGCATGTCTTCTTGACTTCACGTCTTCACCGCACACACAGAGAAACAAAGGAGAGCAAAAATGATCTTGCAGTTTAAAGTCATGCTGAAGAAGAGCAAACTCTCTTTCCAAGTAGAATTGGCTCTGCAGGGCTCTGCAGATGTTTTTTCTTTAAAAAAAAAATCACAGTAAAACCTTCATTTAAATGTTATTTAAGCAGATCTGACTCTTATGATACATGCAAGAAACAGATGTGCAAAGCAGAGAAGTGCCTTTTTTATTGAGTGGTTCTTCAGTGTCTGAGCCACACTAGATTACATTTGGAGTGTAGGCTTCTCAGCTACACCATGTAATATTTATAATAGTTTCCAGCACGTGGCCAAACCTTCCTGCCAGTGAAGCCATGTCCCTCTTTATCAAACTCAGCCCAAGGTGGCAGTAAACCAAAATAAATGGGATATTAATACCTCATTACTCTATACTTTCCAGATATCCCACACTTCACCCTACATTAGATTTCTGTCTCTGCTGTTGCTCAAGTAAGGGGTTGCTTGTCCCTTACTTTTATGTCCTGAGATACAAGTTCAGGAAGCACAATTCAGTGTAAGTTGTTTCTCAGGCAGAAACAGAGTGTGTAACCTTGTCAAGTCCCTGAATCCCTCATGTTAGTGTTTTTCTCTGACGCTCTGTCCCATATTTGGGCTTTGGGTAAGCTGACAGGAATGTGATTTCTATTTAAAGATACACTGTCTGTTACTTTTATACTAAGTAATAAATGTGGGATTTGAAGAAAAAGCGAGGAAAAAATGGTTGGACAATTTATACATTGAGTCACCACTAATGAAACATTTACCATTGCCATAAAAAAAAAAAAAAAAAAAAAAAAAAAAAAAAAAAAAAAAAAAAAAAAAAAAAAAAAAAAAAAAAAAAAAAAAAAAAAAAAAAAAAAAAAAAAAAAAAAAAAAAAAAAAGGAAAGAAAGAAAAAGAAGAAAAAAAACTATTCTCATGCACTTCCTCATAATCTTCCCTCAAAAATTCCCTTGGCCTGAAATTTCACATGTTTGGTCTCTGCCCAAATGTGAATATTTAGATTCCTGCCAATTGTTTTCAGTCAGTTTTCAATTACATGAGGATGAAAAATAGACATTCCTTCCTATTCCTAGGACCAGGGTTATATTTTCACATAGCTGTGCTGAAGCAATCTGAACACTGAAACCCAAGTTCAGTTGTAAAAAGCTATGAGTAGGGTACAATGCCTTCTGTGAGTCTGGGGAATCCTTTTTAAGTTTTACAAATGCATTTTTACCACGTAAAAGACTGTTACACTTGCTCCTCCTTCCACATGTGTGCTGCATATGTATTTCAGTCATAGATAATTACTTATTGTTGAAAGCAAATGTATCCCTCCTTAGCCCCTTACCCTTCCTGAACAAGCTCTTTGATAAAAGAGAAAACTGGATTTTGTTATCTCAATTTCTGCAGACGGCTTTCAAAAGTACTTACGAGTGAGTAATAGTTTGACTCGTGGTGATTTTCAACCATCACTCATGTATCTCTTTAATGTCCTCACCCGTATTC
Organism: Empidonax traillii; assembly: GCF_003031625.1. Lineage (NCBI taxonomy): Eukaryota > Metazoa > Chordata > Aves > Passeriformes > Tyrannidae > Empidonax > Empidonax traillii. Next base: position 387,931 of record NW_020955224.1, read on the forward strand.
AAAAACCCATTGAAGCTGATCCTAACGTTGAGGAATAAACTAGAAAGGATCCAGCAGGGCATTCGGGTTGCAGACAGCATTGGGAATAGGCAGTGAACTAAACAAAGCAAAATGATACAGAAAATTCAACAGCATTATGTTGGAAGCCCACCATATCACTCTTGTGATTTTTTCACAGGATCAAGATCCCACCTGCTGTTGAACCACCGCTTGTCTGAATTAAGGCTAATGTTGCCTCTCTTCAAGCCTTGATTTAAAACACTGACAGTGACCTCCCTTCATATTGACTAATACAATTACCTCTCCACTTCCCAGTTTCCCAGCCAGTGAAGCACAACACTGCTCCTCAGAATTTATTAAATACTTAGTTCACCCAGCAGGAGCATTTGAGCACTCAAGTGCTACTCAGTTTGACTAGGCATGACAGATTCAGCATCCTGCCTATAAACATGTTTTTCAAAATCTAAAGCCAAAGGTAAGCAATGAAAACATTTTGCTTATAATTCATAAGCCTTCCCTTGCTGTTTATAATCCAGACACTGTAGTTTTGGGAGGTGACACAAAGAAGATATTCATTATTGAAAAATAAAGCAGATTCACTGGTTCTTATAATTGTAAAAAGTAAATAAACCTAAGAGGAACCTCCGAAACTTCCAGGTCATTAGTCACAGCTTAAGGTTCTTACTTCAAAACTACCCCTGGTGCTCCTCTTGTCCTGAATAACACCTTTTTCTCCAACGAATCCCACTATGTCATCAATACCACTCCTGCAGGAAAAGCCACAATCAGTTTAAAAATGCATGTCTTTTCAGATAGATTTCTCCTAAACATGTGCAGAGGAAAAGGAAAGTAAAGGCATCAGAATCCAACCTCAGAAATAAGGAAAGTGAGTTCCAGCAGGAACAAACTCTCAGAAAGGAAAGAAAGGAAAAATGAGAGAGCGCAAAAGGAATGAAGAAAAGAGATAAAGCCAGGAGAGGAGAATTTATCTTGCACAAACAGAATTTGTGTTGGCCCATCCGTCCATGACACAAGCACTAATGAGGCTGCCCATTCACAGAGGCCTCAGATAAACATACAGATGGCCATTTAAATCACCACAATGGAGTATGTGTATTATGTGAGCCAGTTTTTTCACTTGGAGAGGGTAGAGAGGAAAAGACAGAGGGCTGGAGATGATGAAGATAACAGGCAAGGATTATTGGACTTTTCCTATGCCTCAGCCTTCATAAGTTCTTCTATGAAAATGCTTGTAAAGAGCTGGACTATAAAAATTCCAGACTTTACTGTTGGCATAATTGATCTCAGATATGTCACCACAGAAGGAGACAGAGGAGTATTCATGTAAGACATACAAATCTTGGAGAGAAGCCAAGTGTAATATATAATCTTTTCTTCCAGAAAACCATTCATGGTGGTTTTGGAATAGATTTAGACTTTTAAAACCTGTTCTCCAACCTGCAGCATATTTCAAACAAAAGGATTTCTGGATCACAATAAAGAACACTTGAATTTCATAGTGTATTATTTAGCCAGTTTTGAAATACATAATTTCTAGTTATACTTTCTTATTTCACAGGAGGGGACTGAAGAACTTCCTCTTTAAACGAGCCTTCAAAAGGTCTGAAATAATACAAAAATCAGAGACCAAATTCACAGCTGGTGCAAGTGGGCATCTCCCGGTTTGAGTAGGTGAGGGGCTCAGAGAAACATTTTTGCTCTGGTTAGAGTTGTCTACCAACACTATATAGTTATTACAGTACCACTGCAAGAATTTTCAGAAGCCTGTTTTTTATTTCTGCACCATGTTGTATGCTCTTTTTTTAAATATGTTGCTGCTGTCAGTTGTTGTTATTGGCATTTTACCCATGGGGGTGGCTGTGAAAACCTGGTTTCTGTTTCTAGTAATTTTTTTTTCCCTTTGCAGTTTCCTCACATCCCTCTTCACTTCCCTTCACAAATGCTGATCTTTGGTCTTTCTGACCCTTCTTTTTCAACACCCTGTTGTCTCTCTTGTCTTCTTTCTCCAGAGAGTACAAGTTCTTACCTTTTCCTCTTCAAAGCTGTTGCCATGTCAGCAGTGACTATATGATACACCAAGAGGCCACAACCAACATTAGAAGCCATCATGCAGCATCAGACACAGACATCAGTCCCCTTTTATGCCTCCTCTGCTATTGTTTTACATTGTCAGCATCTACCTTCTAAGTCATCCAGACATGTGGCCCAAACTGATTGCTAAGGGCTTGATCTTGTGGTCTCTTGACTCAGCATCAAAGAGAGACTCACACTGAGTTTAGCAGGCTGCAAATCAGATCCTGAAACACCATCAGAAATCTCCCTCAGGGTGTTAGAAAATAAAGCTAAGGAAAGCAAAATAAATTTTCTTGTAGAAATTAAACCCTATGCCCAAGTTGCTTTCAAAATTAGTCTTAAGAGCACACGGAGCAGGGAATTGCTTGTCTAAACTCTGTCAATCTGTCTGTGTGTGTGAATGAGCAAGAGACATCCTGTGGGCCTATTAGAGCTGGTTACGCTTAGCTGCTTTGTGGCTGGTGCCAAACTTTTAGTAGCTGTGACTCATTGACCGACTAGCTGTCTTAACATCTTGCTTCACTGTCCTTTTCCCTTTATAAAGGTTTCCTCTCACCCCCATCTGAGATGTCAAGAGCAGTGATTCCAGATGTAAGCCAAGCATTTTCCATCACAGCACATTACAGGACCTGCAGGCGTGCCTCAGATGGAGATGGCAAATGACATGGGTGCTGTTAGACTGATGAGAGCAACACTGACGGAAGACAGTGAGTACTCGAGGCACTCTGCCCTGTTATATGGCTTACAGGTGAATGAAAGATGAGTTGGCAAGATATTTTAAGATGTGCCTGTGCATATCTCAGGAAGCAAATCTGAGTTCCTTGTGAAACAGGCGGACTTGTGTGGGATTTTGGGGATACTTGTGAATACAGAGGAAAAGGAAACAGGGATATTCTGAAGAAATGTTATCAAACCACATGGTAGTTTTCAAGGAACCATCCAGAGGGCCACGAAGTTGCTAAGAGGACTGGAGCACCTCCCTGACAAAGACAAGCTGAGATTGTGGCCATTCATTCTGCAGAAGGGAAGATAGTGTGGAGACCTAATAGCAACACTCCAGTATCTGAAGGGGGCCTACAGGAAAGCCAAAGAGGGACTCTTTGTCAGGAACTGTAGTGATAGGACAAGGAGTAATGGGTACAAATTGAAATATAGGTTAGATATTAGGAAGAAATTTTTTTACTGTGAGGGTGGTAAGACATAGAACAGGTTGCCTAGGGAAGCTGTGGATGCTCCAACTCTGACAGTGTTCAAAAGCAGGTTGGATAAACTGGGAGGAACTGTTGACTCCCTCCCTCAAAGGCAGAGAGGTCCTGTAGAGAGACCTTGACAAATTAGAGGACTGGGCAATTACCAACCATATGAATTTCAAAAAAGGAAGTGCTGGATTCCATAGCCGGGATGGGGTAACCCTGGATATTTGTACAGATTAGGGAATGGGATGCTGGAAAGCAGAGCTGTGGAAAGGGACCTGGGGGTCCTGGTCGATGGTAAGTTGAATAAGAGTCAGCAATGCCCTGGCAGCCAGGAGGGCCAACCATGTCCTGGGGGCATCAGGCACAGCACTGCCAGCTGGTTGAGGGAGGGAATTGTCCCTCTCTGCTCTGCACTGTATAGAATATTGTGTGCAGTTTTGGGCACCACAATATAAGAAAGATATTAAGCTGTCAGAGGGTGTCTAAAGGAGGGTGACAAAGATGGTGAAGGGCCTTGAGGGGAAGCTGTATGAGGAGCAGCTGAGGGGCCTTGAGGGGAAGCTGTATGAGGAGCAGCTGAGGTCACTTAGTTTGCTCAGCCTGGAGAAGAGGAGGATGAGGGGAGATCTCACTGCAGTTACAACTTCCACATGAGGGGAAGAGGAGGGGCAGGCACTGATCTCTTTTCTGTGATGACCAGTGACAGAACCTGAGGGAATGGCCTGAAGTTGTGTGAGGGGAGGCTTAGGTTAGATATTAGAAAAAGGGTTTTCACCCAGAGGGTGACTGGGCATTAGAAGAGGCTCCCCAAGGAAGTGATCACAGCACCAAGCCTGACACAGTTCAATAAGCATAGGGGTGATAGTCTCAGGCACAGGGTGTAACTCTCAGGGATGGTCCTGTGCAGGGGTAATGGTTGGACTCAATGATCCTTGTGGGTCCCTTCAATATTCTGTGATTTTGTAACCTGGTCTAGTGGGAGGCGTCCCTGCCCATGGCAGAGGAGGGTGAGACTAGATGATCTTTAAGGTCCATTCCAACCCCTTAACATTCTATAATTCTGGGAAAAAATCCAGTAGCTATTGGAGAGGAACAATACATGGATGATTGTCTTCTTCAAAAGAAGTCGATAAGAGACAACAGTCATCCTCCTCGTTTGAATCAGCACACGCTACCTGGGCAAGACAATGAGCACAGACATGAATTAAGACTCCAGCTCTTCAGTGTTTGCAAGGCAGTAACACTCTCATCCTCAGCTGTTGTGCAGAGACGTTTAACACTTTGCAGCACCGAGTTCCCCATCTGAGGATAAGAGGAGGCTGGATAGAGAACCCGCCTCTAGAAATGCTCAGTGCCAGAGAGGCAGCGACAAACAGACTCTGGGCAGTGTTTAAACCAGCAGCACTTAGCGCAGTGGGTATTTAAGGAGTAGAACAACAGTATTTAGTGCTGTGGATATTTAAGGCTTTTGAGCTCATCCGTCTCCATTTGACTCTCCCTGGGCAGGAAATAGCTAATTACCTTTCCATGGCAGGAACAGTTCAGCTCCTCCAGGGCAGAGGAGTGAGAATTGGCCGTAATTACAGGAGGAGTCCACAGAACACACTCTCCTTGGTAGTGGAGGGACTGAGCTGCGGCCAACATTTAAAGCCTGATTAGTGTAACTGCTTGCAGTCAGTGTTTACAACCACTTCTCAATTGCCCTTGCCTGGGAAAAATGAGATGCATAAAACGTAAGCATAAAACGTCAGAAAAAGAGCAATATAAATCAAATTATGTTTTCTTATGATATTAAGTAAATCATAATTGAAACAACTACATTAACAATAAGTGGTTTTTTCCTAGCCCTTCAGTGATGCTTTTGAATTTCCCCCACAGCCCATGGTTTGGAAAATCTGGTTTCAGAATGAGTGAACTATACATGCATTGAATAATGGCTTGAATGGGAGTTAAAGGCATTGTTCCTAAAAAGAGCTGCGTGAATATTTTAAGTTACTGAGTAGGAGGGGTGGTAAGAAGAACAATAGAAAAACTAAATTATTGTTATTTTGTCTTTTTAGACCTCAGTGCTGTCATACATTTGCCCTTTCCCCTGAAGAGGGGTTTGTCTCCCTGATAGGCTCTTCTGGGGAGCTGTCTGAGCTGGCACAATTATTGTGTCAAATTCTTATCTCAGGGACCGAATAATGGAGGCAGGCTTTGACTGACTGTCTCCTCTGATTGTTAACGAACTGTTTAATGCAATTAGCACCCACGTTCTTTTAGCTGTGCCTGGTGGAGGAGTGTGTTTAGAAAGCTCTCAGAGGGAAGAAGAGATTGGTAAGAAGCAGATAGATTTTTAAAAAAAAAATAAAATAAATTGTAAACGAAGAATGTAAGGGGGATGGGAAAAGACAGAGAGAAGGAATATTGGGAAGGGAAAATTTTCAAGGAATAGAATTTGCAAGAACATTTCCATAGTATACTATTCATGCAGATCTTAAAAGACTGACAAAAGTACAACTAAAAAGTGGACCTTTTCCTCTGGCTGCGATCTAGCTCGAGGTAATCACAAAGGCAGTTGCAGCCTTTGCTTAGAAGCAGATCATTCGGGTCAAGAGTGAACAGGAGAGGGCAGCATCGCTTTAAACTTACAGTAAGAGCTACTACGGAAGTGTTGGGACGAATGGATCACTGTGGGTCACCAGGCAATGGGTTGATGAAGGGAGTTTGCTGGCAGGTACCTCACTAGAAGAAACGTCTGCAAGGAAAGAGGACGGAATAAAAGATGTTTGAAGTGCAAAGTAGAAAGCAATGTGCATGTGGTATTTCAGCAGTGCTTGGATCGGTTTGAACTGCTGAATACAGAATGGGAAGTGCAGTGTTAGGCAGCATATACCAAACGACAGAGACTTCCAGCAGTTCATTTGGTTATATTATCTCTCATCCAAAGATCATTATACTCTTACAAGATAAGGAAACTTATTTCAAAGATGCACAAACGATACTCAAGGCTCTAAGTACCCTGCCAAGTGTGCCACATGGCATCAGGACAGCACCTGGCTGGCCATGCTCCCCTGCTAACCATTGACCCACATCAAGCATGTTCATGGCACGAGTACAGGGCACTATTTGAATTAAACAATGGATTTCTGAGATTTAATCAGCAGACCAGAATTGCTGATTCAGATTCAGATGAAGAATAAATGCTCTGCTCTAATGTGTTCTTTCAAATCAATTTATTTGGTTACATAAATATATGAGAACATTTTAAACCCTGGCAAAGATACAGTAGCCTTGGTTACATCAGTGGAGACTCCAGTGTAGCAACTTTTAACAGAGGGCAAAATGTGGTCCATTAACTTTTATTTTGCTTCTCTGACAGCACTTATTATAGGTAGTTGTGGATTAATTAACTGGGCTGGGGTTCTCTCTGACATATGACTTTTTTAAGTTAAGCAGTATCCAAAATCACATGGCAGAGAAATTCCCCCACACATGAAAATATCCATGACTATCAGTTGCAATCTTGGCTCTGCTTCCTTTCCACCACTACGTTATGCCTCCTTCAGGGAAGACAGAGTAATTCTCTTTACAGTGGATGGTTCTGCTAGTTCATTACTAAATCAGCAGCCATACAAGTCTTGCTGCACTGTACCCTCTTCAAATCCTGCTCACAATTCAGAGAGGAAGATGACTGCCACTGAAAAGAGGGTAGTGGTACATTAGTTCCAAGGGAGTTATTTTGTTCAATCACTGCAAAATAGGTGAATCACAGGTATATTTTTCATTTCCTAGACAATGTTTTATTATCTATGTTCTATTCACAATGTATGGAATGAAAACTGGGGTTTCATTTATGGAAGTTCATCATCTATGTAAATTAGTTGTTTCATCTCGCTGTGGAAATTACTTCCCTCAGTATTGATATTTTATTATAATCTTGGAGATGACTGTGTGGGAATTATGTGAATGAAAACAAATACATTTAAACCTTCATAACCACCAAACATCTGTTTGCACATGGACAGAATTCTGGAAATACAGGGATAACAACTGCCTGATCTTTTTATTGAAACAGACATTACAAGTAACTTTTTCTAATTGTAAAAGCCTTTTTGAGCCACTATTTTGTTACACACGGCATTCTATTGATTACACTTAATATCTTCAGGGAAATGTTGAAATGGAAGTTGTTTTGTTTGGGCATTTTTAAAAATCCTTTTTAATTATTTAATTTCAATAGCTGTGCTAGCATAAATGAACCATTATTACTGTCACATTAGCGTATAATTGAAGGATTCCATAGGATTGTGGATAACTGAAATATACTTAAGCTATTTATACTTTTTACTATATATTTTAGCACATTTTTCAAAATAATACTGCTGGATGCTCTTTAGTACTGAAAGAACCATCTTATCTTTTCTAGCCCAGTACACAGTAGTGGCATTTAATGATTTAAAAGCAAGTTTCCATCAGTAGTCTCATCATGTAACAAAACCTAAAAATCTTATGAAAGAAATACTAAGCCTTGACATTTTTTAACAAAATGGAGTCTAAGTCATTGCTTTGTTTTTCTGCTTTATGGTAATATTTTTGCTTTACATATTCTGCATCAGTATGAAAAGTAATATTTCAGTGTCAAATTTCCCAGAAAACAAAAATTCCATGCCTTGACCAAGTAAAATTACCAAACGAGTGAGTAATCCATTTTATCCCAGGCCCTCAGTTTTGTCAGCACTAAATTTACACACAATCATTTCTTAAGGAGATATGGGAGGAAATGCATAAATGCCAAGAATGTTTGTTCAGGGAAATGACACACCATCCTTTTCCCAACATCTGGTTATTCATGAAGGGCTGACAAATCTTCTTTTAGACTTATTAAGAGTGAAGTTATCTATTCCGAGGGGATCTGTGATAAAAGCCATTTTTTACTGTATAGAAGTTTGAGCTGAAGCCTCATAAAGACAGAGAAGAGAGACTGGAAGAAGTAGAGCTGCTTTTGTTGGTCCCTGGCTCAGAAGCATTATCCGTCTTCCTCTCCAGAACTCTATTTTTAGATGGCCTCCAGTGCATTAGATCAAATGTATGAATTGGATGAGGTCAAACCGTCTCTGTCTGTGAATATGCAGCTCCCAAAGGTGCGGCATTGTCTGTGGAATTCAGCTGGCTGGTATTAACCTGAACCTTGTCAAAATCAGACTGTGACATCAGTCTTTCTATTAAACATGGGCCTAACAACCTTTTGACAATTTGAAGGTAAATTCTCATTTCGTTTATGCTCATGTGGATGTAGAGATGTCAGCAGAGGAGGTTTTTTGCTGTCATGTTTTTTTCCTTACTGTGTTAGCAGCTAACTGCCATCTTAGAAGGTCTTTGCAGGAAAAGGATTATCATCCCAGGAAACAGTAGAAACCCCAGGATTTCTATTTCTGTAGCAGTTCAATTTTATTTTGACCAGTGTTTTGAGAGCAGATTTTATATAATGGAGCATACTTCTGTAGCTCTAGGTGTGCACTATAAACATAAATAAACATGCACGCATCAGATATTACAACACTTCTTAATTCATTATGCAGGCAACACAGTAAGTTAGTGCACTTCAGCAGACCAAGAAACCACTTGCAGTAAGTTCCCTTTTGCAAAGCATGAATCCTTTTTGCTCTGCAGAGCTCTGAGTGACTTGAACATCATGTGTCATTTGTTTAGCCCTTGCGCTGAGAAGGGAATTTCACCTCTCAAAACTGTGAGGCGTGACTGGCAGCCCCGAGCTCCGTGAGATTTATGAGAGGCTGCTGCTGGTGTTGTGTCACTTGGTAATGTAGGACTGTGTCTGTGGAGGGAATACCATGCAGTGTGGAGGTGAGCTAAGGAATTAAACGGGATGGGATTTGCATTAGAGCTTCACCAGAGTTAATCAGCTTAGTCCCTTGAAATCTGGCTGCAACTTGCTGTATGGCTTCCTGCTCTGGTCAACAGAAATGCTAAGATACAACATATAAGAATGCCTTGAAGAAATACAAGAGGAAAGGAAGCAATTATTCCAGTTCAGCTAGATAAGTGCCTAAGGGATCAACTCCCCATCTAAAAAGTGTATTGGCATTCTCAGCCTCATGACATGGATTCTGCAATGAAGGAAACCCACATACAGAATGAGGTCAAAAAGTTAACTGCGAGTGTATTGTCTGGGCTTTAAATTTAACCTTGCCTTAAACCCAGATGACTGAAGCATTCTGCTAAGTTTTCATTGCTTGTGATTACATATATTTTTAAATATGTGGAAAGCTCTGTGGCTCCTTCTCTTCCAATGGAACTGGGTATTCAGTTCAGTAAGTATATGGGCTGATGGATACAGAGATCACCAGTTCCTTCTTGTGGTCTATTGATTTTACTGAGTATACCTCATTATTTATCCTGTATGCATCAAAAAGAACACCCAGCTTAGACTGAAATGTGTCTGGATTCACGTTCATAGAGAGATGAGAATTGCCAGACTGGACTAGCCCAGCGTCAGTCCACATAGTCCAACAATCTGTCTTTGATAATAACTAGCACCAGATACCGTAAAGGAAAAAAGCCTCTATCCAGCAATAACCCCAGTCATTACAATGTTTTACCCCAATCAGAAGAGAAGTTGGTGCCCAAAGCTTGAGGTCTTTTCCAAACATTTGTTAATCCGGCTGGAACATTATCAGTGTAAATGTCTGATTCTTTCCAGATCTTGCTCGCCTCTTCAGAGAAGCCATGTGGAATAAAGGAGCAGTTAGATGAAGGAGAAGAAAGACATTTCCAAAATGTGGGATATAAACAAAGAAGGTTTGGGGCAGAATGAAAAATAAACAGAGAGAGTGTCTGGAGGGGAGGAGGGAATGAAAGAAAAATTCTGTCCTTTAAAAATAACAGGCTTCCTTTACAGCTTCCAAACCAGTGAGGCTTACCTTAGAGAGAATACTTTATGACTCATACCCTGTTTTGGAAGTCCAGCAGAGATCAGCAAGATGTCAAACCAAAATTCAGCTATCTCTACAAATGCGCTGATCAAAGTTCTGCCCAAGACAGAGCAGCAGGCACTGTGGATTATGTCAACTCAGTGAAGTCAGAGGTGACCACGGAGTATCTGGAAGCCTGGATCCTTTGCCCCTAGTCCTGCAGAACACGACAGTACAAGGGCTTAACATAAAAAAAGGACTGGGATTTTATCTGCTGTGTAGCTCAAGAGGGTGGAAGGAAAATCTCACTTCACTGATAGTGTAAGAGTTGAAGGCTACAACTGCACCAATGATGATTAGAATTCAGGACTAGCAAGATTTGTGTTTTCAAAGAACTAATACAGAAAAACGTCTCAACCTCTTGCCCATGAAAGCTGACAGATAAAGCATTAGGATAACATACTCTAAATATGGTTTCCAAATGAGTCCAACATGATCGTCCTGTTTTGAGAGACACGAATAACAACATCTTGCTCAGGGATACAGTGCACAAGGCAAGATGGAAAGGGACATATAGAAGTCCAAAAGTTTGCAGAATAAGGGAAAATTGAACTCTCAGACCCATAACCTCAAATACAACAGAGAAAATCTCTTTCTAGAGTTCTAATATTGTGAAATCTTACAAATGTGGACTTCACATGTGATAAATAACCCTGCCTCCAGATCTCCTGAAAAAGTTTAAAGGTATATTTAATGACATTCTTAAAGATGATTTTTGTACTGATAGATGGTAGTGCTGACATCTTGCATTTATTATTTAAGATTGTTTTGCACTTGCAGAAACAGTGAGTGCATTTTGAAACTCTGATGGTAATTTGACATTCACAAATTTCTTGTCACCTGGCTAAGTCAGTTAAAATGTTGCCAGCAATTATTTTAATCTCGTTGGAGATTAATCATACTCTAAAACATTGGTTCTGGAAATAAATTCTAAATGTTAATACTGATAAATGACTGTTGCAAATGGATCATTACGTAGAAGAAACATTTAGTTTAATTGGAGTTGTTCCCGAGCCACTCTACATATATTACGTGTTGCAAGAAGAAGAAAGGAAATTCTGTCCTTTAGAAGAAAAAAACTACAGTCCCATCCTGGTTTTAGTGTCTATTGTAAAAAAAGGAAGAGAAATCAAAGTAGGTGTCTTGCTTGGATATCAATTTTTAATCCAGCAGACAATTCCATCCAAACTGAACAGAACATTTACAGAGATCACGTTGTGGCAAAGCTGGCCCTCCCATCATGAAAAGATACACTTCATGGGATATCACAGAATCTACAGGAGACTGAGACTCAGTCTTTAAGGAACAAGGCCTCTTAATAAAGGAGACAGGACGTTCAGGAACATCTTTATGCAGCTGATTCCTTGAAAGAGAAAGGTATCATCCAAGGCTGCTAAAATGTACCCGTTACAACATTTTAACCTTTCCTTTCCTGGCTCTGTATAATGGAAAAATAGCCACAAATGGGGCAAATATGCTGATATGAGCTCTTTCTCCAACAAATTCTTTGGAGAAGGCCTGTGCTATGTTGGCAAGGGAGATGAGTATGAAAAAGTAAAGCTGTGTATACCTGACACACAACTTGAACATTCTTAGACTGGGAAAAACTATTACTGACAGATAGCTCTCACTGGAAGCACAATATAAAGTGAATCTAACACTCCGAAAGCCAAGCTTGAGTCCTGTTTCACACTGGTTTGGAGCCTTTTTTTGTGAGACCTTGAGCATCCTCAGCACTGGTGTTTGGGCTAGAGGGCTCCCAGACTACTTTGCCAAGCCAAAAGCACTATGCAGGGTTGGGTTGGCCTCTCTGCCCTGCCCCATGATTCCCCTGTGTGGGAATGCCTGAAGCTCTACATTTCTGCAGGAGTTCCCAGCAAGCCTGATGCAAAGACACTCTGGAGCGGCCTTGTCCAAAGGGTACGCTTGTGCTGCACAGCATGCATCAGCCTTGTATTGAGACAGCAGCCTATGGGGTAGCAACTGTAACACAGTCTCTTCTTTAAGTCAGTCAGCTTCTTTAGAGAAGACAAGGGTCTGAAAAAGATTCCTCCTGTTGTCTTCCACAGAAAAAGCATTAAGGGAGTTAGCTTTCAAATGCCAGGTTCTCCTGGAAGTGCTGTTCATTTCTACAGAGGTCCTCTTTCTTTACCAACCCCAGGGGTGCTGCTATGCTTCCTTGAGCTGCACACAGCCTAAATCCTGTGCCCCTAAAAGATGGAACTGTCTTCTTACAGCACACCGACCCCTCAACCTTCCCTGCCACCTGGACAGCCAACATGAAGGGGCAGCACTGCTTGACCTGACTTTCTTTGATGGGGAAGCTTTTCTGCTGGAAAGCTGGCAAACAGCATGGACTGTTTCTAGCCAGCCAATCACTTTGCCCTGACAGTAAGAACAGAACTGGATTACATTCAAGACCATGCACGGAGTCCAGGGTTCTGTATCCCAAACCTCATGACATGGACTAAGAACTTGAACTATTTCAGGCTACCACATAAGCCTGACATATTAACAACTTGGGCAGTTACTGAGCTGGGTTAGATTCAAATGCATGGACTAAGGTAAAAGGTTTAGTGTTCCATTACAGGCGCCAAACATTCTGTTATGTTACTTGGCTTCTTTCATGACGGTGTTTTTCAAAGCAGCTAGAAAGCACCCATTAGCACTTCACTCAGTATAGCTAAGGTAATAAAGAGGCAAGTGATGTGGGAGGAGGGAGATGGTGGGCAGGAATTATTATCCAAATTAGGTGTTAAGCTTTGGTGAGGGTTACAAGGATTAGAGTGGAGAGAGGGAAAGGAACTTCTGTTTCTAGAGCATGACCATGAAAATAGACACACTGGTAACTATGAACAAAATGGAAAAAGTAAGTACAGTCCATGAAGTAACACCATCGGGAAAACAAATGTTCTCAAAGAAAAATTTCAGAAAGTGCATGATTCTCTGCGGCATGAAGCACTGAGAGCCAAGGTCTGTTTTTTTGGAAAAGTTCCTTTGCATCTGGATCCCCATCAGACTTGGAAGAAGGAGAAGTCTAAGAGGGCTGTGGTTTGGAGTGCGCTGGCAGTCTCATTGCACATTGCTCCATTTTCTTTGTAATAATAGTAGGAGTTTCATGTCTGACATAGAGAAGCTCCCCTCCTCTGTCTCACCTGAGATATTTCTCGCCACAGTGCAGACACTGAGGAACTGTTAGAAGGCCAAAGCACAAGCTGGATATTGATCCCAATGTGAGACTCAAATCACACGTGGCACACATGCTACTTTTGAAGACTTGCTGTAGCACCAGGCACTGCTCACCTCAAGCCCTGCTTTTGCACTTCCTGTGTGAGAAAGAGCTTGACACAGACAGCTGCAGAAGCTGGAAAACTTGCCCAATTCAATACCTGGTGTATTGTGATGACTTCCTGTTCCAAACAATGACGCTGTTAATTATGTCAAACCATTGCACTGTGCAGCATCCACCTAAGAATGGCAATGGCAGTGAGGTGTATTTACATGTACAACATTAAGGAGCATCTCCCTTTACATGATCCGTCTTAACTCAGGTGCCAGTAACGCTGCCTCACTGCTTGGAACACCTGCAGAATTCAACTGTCAAAAAGTCATTGACAAACTGCATCTATCTTATGTGAATAAAGAATTTAATTAAGTTTCTCTTACCTCCTCTTCTGAGGAGTCTGCATGAACTGAAGTCATGAGGCCCTTTTTGACACCGTCAGGAATAATCCCCGAATATAGCGAAAAAGTATTACAACACAAAAAGTTTATTTCAGTTACAAAAACCTGAGAACACCATCATCAACAGACTGCAGAACAATTTTTGGGTTTAGGAAGTGATGCATAATTTAAAAGTCATGCTCTTTGGGGTGACAGGGAAAAAAAATCTGCAGTTTATTGCCTTCCAGATTCTAAATATTTTTTTCAGTTTGGTGGTAAACCAAACACTTTTATGCATTTGTTGACATGTCCAGTGCCTTTGGCAATGTGCAAAATCCTTGTTATTTGGGTCAGACAAGTGTCCTCAAAAACAAGGGAACCCAGCAGGCCTTCGAAGCCTGCCTGTGCCAGACTCTGTTTGCTCTAGTTCAGTGGAAGTGGCTGTTAAAGATAACCAACAGCAAGCCCTGCTCTGCTGTGGCCTCTGCAGGGAGCTGGATTGCCTGGCTCAGCCTCCTCATCCTCTTCCTGACTTCTCAAGGTCAGACCCAGGAATCTACTGCCTTCCACATGGGCATGCCAAGAGGCAGCAACCTTCACCAGCTCCGTATCACTGCCTCTTGGCCCTGGCCCCAGAACTGGCTGATACTCATTTGGCAATGCACCTTTATTTCATGCCTCCCTGCTAGAAATCACAGCAGAGAGACAGAAAAACAAATGGGCCATAAGAGCAAAACCTCTCCCTTCCCAAAATATAAGTCTGTGCATAAGAAGAGCCTCTGGTGTTTGTATGAGCCTACTGCATGAATCAATTGAATGAACTGCTCTCACTTACTGCACATGAGAGATACATCTCCCCCTCTCCCCTCCAGGTACAGACTATCACAAGTAGAAAGGAGGATTTAGATCCTTTGGTCCCCTCCCACCAAGTTCTACTGGTAGCCCGAAATTAGAAGCTGCTGTCTCATTTGGCTGGTAATTGTACCTCCTTTAGAGAGGAATCTCATTTTACAAAAGTTCAAGAACTGAAGAAGAGTTTATCCTGGTTAGCAAGTTTGTTATCTTCAACTCTCTGACTGAAGGCAGCTGAAAATGAATATGGCACATATTTATAATGGAAACTCAGATATATACGATGGAAACTTTCCATAGGCTTGAAAGAGGCTTGAAAGTTGGATTTACAGAGTATTTCCTAATCATTAAGTGAATACACCCTTTCTTTAAAATGTAGCAGGTGAGATCCAAGCAGCAGATACATTCACAGATACAAAGACAGAAGATAACTTTTAAGATCTCAGATGTAGACATACAATTCTCAAAAGCTGGTATTTGAATCAACTGCTTTGTCTCTCCAAAGCGACCTTATGTTGCACATTGTCCTCACTTATTTGGGTAAAAGTATTTCTTTGAGTGACAAACCTGTAAATCCACTTAGTAGCTGTGAGGTCCATATTGCCTTGTCTTTTTATTTCTTTATCATGTATGTCAGTACACCAGCTCACTTGGATAAGCAACTGGATCATTTTAGGTGTGTACATGGTAAGATTCTAAATGTACTTTTGAAGCGGCACTTAAGCAACAGCACACTATTGAGATATGAGGTGCAGCTGTCAAAAACACCCAAACCAAACAAGCTCAGCCCACTTTTCCTGATGACATAGATGTTGAAATACATTCGTATTTACATCAAATATTTATTACATACTTGAATGCCTCAGTTTGCACCAATACATAAGCAGCATTCAGCACACATGATTTCTCACCGCCACTTTCGTACTGGCAGCCAGGCAAACCCTAAAGTACAAACACTGTTCCTCTTCCTCTACAACACTATGTGGCTGCTGCACTTATGCAATTTGCTATATGGTGTTTCTCATCCCAATGGAAAGCGCCTCTGATCTCCCTCTCCAAATGCAAGGTGGAGCCTGAACACCCCACAGATGTGCACACTACAAGGAAATCTAAGAAGCTGGAGAATCAGCAGGTAAGGGTGGTGGAAGGAGCATGGAGCACCCTTTCTGTTCTGCCAGCTGTGACACCTGGCACACTCCCACCACACCCAGGCTGGGCCGTACTGTGCAGACCACCGAGCACAGGAAGGACATTGTTCTGCACCACATTACAAATTTGGCCAACATGCCCAAGAGGAAGCATTGTGGGATGGGCTGAGCAGTCCCTTCTGTATTCCTGAAAGGGACACACTGAAGCTAAGGAAGCGGATGGGGTGAAATCTTGTCCTAATTATGTTAATAGGAGTATTGTAATTGTCTTCAGTGGAGCTAGGCTTTCTCTGCAGGGAACCTGCCAGAAAATCCCAATACCCATTTTTATTTTCCTATTTCAGGATGAAAATTAGGTACAGCACACATTTCACTCACTGGTGTAGGGCTGTCACCGTGGAAACCCTGTTCAATAGAGTGTGAAAACTTTTACAGTATTGGCTGGGTTCATAGAGTGTTGAACACCATTTTCCCTCCATTAATTTTATTACAGGTACTATCATTGAAAAATTAGGCACCTACATGTGTACAAATAGCTGTAATTATACACATAGCTGCTATGTATGTCTTCTGAAACAAATCCTCTACTGTATTTCTCAATTAAATTCCACTCTTCAAACATACCATGATGATATAAAAAGAATTTCTGTATTTTTCCAAGCATGTACTAATTATGTTTTCCATTGCAACATTCAGGAGTAGAAACTGCTCCATCTTGCAAATGGGGAAAGCAGGGTACACAGGAGTCACAGACCCTGTCAAAACCATGCAGCCAATTCCTGGCAGATTCAGGAATGGAATCCATGAGTCCTGACTCTTTAGTTCCCCTGCTCTGATCACCAGACAGCACTCCCTTCCTCTGAAATAGGCTATTTTGATTGAAAACAGATGGTGTACATTTTTGGCACAGTGTTTTTTAACTCTATTAAAATGCTCTGAATGAATATGTGCTTATATCATACCTATGTATGTATACATGTATATACATGCATACTACATCTATGCATACAGAAATAGGTATGAGTTAAGGACATATTAATTTACATATATCGTATGCAAATGTAATGGATATGCTAAAAGATACTTAAGTGCAGCTGGACAGCTGACATACCTAAAAAGATAAGCTGTATTTTTCAGTGGTATTGTAATTACATACTATGTATTCTTTCTCTCTAAGCAACAGACTTCATGCTGTTGATGGATTAAATAAAAATTTTATTTAATGCACAAATTAATGGTTTTTATCATTTGATGCAAAATTTTGATGAGTTCCAGTAAGGGATGAATCACATCCTTTTTCATTAACTTTGAGACCAACTTCCATCCTATTTGAACAATGCATCTAGTGAACACTGCGTGAATTTGTAGTGTTCTGGATTTTTTCTGCACCAGAGTTATGTCTTAATTATCATGCTTATGTTTAGGATTTGCTTTTTCTGTCATAGTATTTGCCCTTGAATTAAGTCTTCTCTGAACAGTTTGTTTCCAGCTTAGGACTGGCAAACGTTGGACTTGCTGTCCATCAGGATTAAGATTTTCCCACACATCATACCCAGAGGGATGACAAGGGACAGTTTCTAACCGTTCAGTTCCTCACCTGCAGCCTTGGGTCAGGTAAAGATGGTCTGCCATATCAGCTGCCAAACAGCTCAGGAGATCTTTTCCATGGTTGGAAATCACCAGAATTATCTTATATCACTTGCTCTCTTGTGCATTCCTAGTAAGGATGGGATGGTGGGCCTTGAAAGTTACTCACATGGGATGCATCTTAGTTCCAGCCCCCTTTCCACAAACATCATTTCCACTACCACTTTCCACTGACTCTATTTCCATTTCTTTTATTGGTCCACTGGACTTTTCCCCTCACTTGCCACAAAAGAGGTAAGGAATTAAACCTTCAAATCCACAGTTATGCAGGGGGAGTTGAAAACAGCCCATTCACTTTGGGTGATAATCCTTTGCACGCTGGCCCCAGCAACCTCATATCTTACAGGCACAGAAAGTGAGTCAAAATTGGAGGTGAGATTTGAATTCAGGAATTCTGTCCTTGCAGAAAGGGGACCATGAGCAGAAATACTTATTTCGGTCTGTGCTAATTCCTGCGGGACTGACCCATGAACGTGTAACAGAAAAAGGAAATATTCCTGATACTCACTGCTCTTCTGGCTCTTTTGGTTCTAAATCTGCAGAACTTGGGAATCATGAAATGCCTGCAGAAAGGTTTTGAGGGGGTCACAGAAACAGAACTATGCAACAGTGCTGCTTTATCTATGGATAAACAAAATATGGCTGCTTATTATAAAGAAAAAAAGAGTTTAATCTCTTTCAGAACTGCAGGTCAAAAATCCACAAAAAGTAGCACTTGTTTTTTCTGGTTTCACACACAATGCTGTAATATGATATTAAAATCTGCACAACTGTGTTTACAACATCAGCTAGCAGCTGTTAATAAAGACAGTACTTTACCTCAGCTCTTATCTTGTACAGGATGGATTAGCAGGTTTATATTTTCCTGTCTGTTTGTTATGCTACAAAACTAATATTCTGCTACAATCTATTCTTAGAAAAGATTTTTTTTATGCTAATTTCCTCTGTATCAAAAGATAGAGTAAACGTATGTACTCAGGATAGCTCTCTTGCAATTCAATACACTAAGCTATTTTGCTCTAACTTTGCAAAATGTAATATGAATTTCCAAGTAGAAAAAGTGTTAAAGGAATTGTCTGTTCTTGCAAACTATTATGTGGTAACCAGGCCTCTCTCATATCAATCAAAAGCTTTCCACAGTGACACCCTTGCCCTTTCTCTAGCCACTTTCTGCCAGGTAGGAATCAGAGAAATGCAAAACAGCCTTAAAAGCTCCATATCTGATTAGAGGAAACTCTCTCAGTGCAAGTTAGGCACAGACTTCCAAAGACTTTATTCCAGTTCCCTTTGAATAAACCATTGCAAAGGGTGCTGAGTTAATTTTTCAGGCTGCTGTACAGCACGAAGGCAACAAAATCTGCTGGATTTCAGTGCTGCCAGGGTGATGAGACTGCTTGAAGGCAACACAGCTTGAGCTGCTATGGAATGCTGGTTGCATGCAGCACTGGATCTTCTTCCATTGGTTTTGGTGGAGTTCAGACTACACTCTTGCCATCAAGTGCAAATAGTCTCTCTGTTAATAAGCTGCCTGATGTTTTTTTTCACAAGTACTGATTAGAATCCAGAAACTAAAGGAAAGTCACAAGGAGAATGTAACATGCAATGTATGTCCAATGCAGAAGCCTGTTTTCTCTACAGCACTTTTCCTCTTTCATGATGTTCTTAAGAGTTTTTTCATGTTCCCTCATTATCTCCTTATCTCTACCAGTCAGAATAGATACCCTGTGATAAACAGGCACAGGAAACTAAGCCCAAGAACAACTCCATGATTAGCCTGAGACTACTTGGTGAACTGGCTGGAGATGGGAAGGCTGCCCAGCTCTCTCAGTAATCCACCCTTGGCCCTAGTTCAGCAGAGCACTTAGGTACTTGTTTAACTTAAACAAGATACAGTGCTTTATTGTGAATCATAGACCTTTTCATTATTATCACTTTTACTGCAGGGCAAGGGAATTAAGTCTTAGGAAGGGCCTTGAAGCAAACAGGAGCAATAAATTCAACATCCTGTGGCTCTGCACCCCGGTTCTGCCAGAGTCCCTGACCAGAGGGAGGATGAGGTTCAGAGAACATGGCCCAGCTCATTTCCTCCTCCTGCAGGAGACAGCAATGAGATTAGTGACAGTAGGATTGCTGCAATGTACAGCTGAGCTACCCGCAGCTGGAAGCTAATTATACATCCACTAGCCACTCTCCTTGTTATTCGGTCAAGGAAGAAAATCTTCACCTTGTTGAAAAGGCCAAAAAACCAGCCAATAGCTGCCAATGTCTTTTTTTGAGAAGACACAACTATGGCTACCACATTTCATTGTAAAAGTGCAAACTTTTATAACATCTTCAAAAATATTTTTTCGTTACCAATTTCAATTGGAAAACTGGAAACCCAAATTTTGCAGCTTCCAAAATGAAATCCTGCTCTTCAGGAGGAAGCCAAGAAATTGATGGCAGTAAATACTGGATTCCAGGTGATGAATGAGGCTGGACCTTGCTTCCTCCTGATGCACCACACATAGATATTGTTGGTCTCCTGAGCAAACTGTGAAGGAAAAGGTTTTGAGATATAGCTGTACCATGATTAATGTTTCTACGACAGGCAAATATATTCCTTGCCTAAAATTTTACTAACATTCAATTTTATTTAATGATTTTAATTCACATACAGTGTGCTTTGGCATAGCTAGGGATGTTAAGGGGAGGCAGCAACAGCTCTTTGGTTAAAGCTGAAGCTAACTTCTGTTATAGCACCCTGTTTCCATCCCTTCATCATAACTTTGGCTTGGAAAGCTGCTTGAGTCTGAAGCTTGCCAGGTGTATTTTAGTCACTTTTGCAAAAACTGAGGAAAATTCAGCAAAAAGACTTTCAAGTTACAGGTTGTTAAAACTTACTGTGATTGGAAATATTTACTTTTAATTAGTATTTTTAGTCCTTGTCCTCAGTTTGATTGATTGAGTTGAATTAATGCCATCCATAGCAACACTCCTGCCTTAAGAAAATTTCACTGTCACTTAAACTCATCCCCAGCTGAATAACTGTGACTGTAATGTCCTTTTCCTGACCTATGTGTGTCCCTGTCTACTATGTGTGCCCCATTAGGAGAGGTTATTGTCCATGACACCATCTCTGACATTTGTCTTTGCCCACATGCTGGAGACTGTCCCTCTTTTTGATGTCTAGGAAGGTCTAAGTGAGCCCCAACTTATTTCAGCTGAGGTGACGGGGTTACTTGAAACAATGTCATAGTGATCCACTACTAACCTCGCCCTCCTGCACTGATGCAGGTAGGGAGCACTCATGCCAGCAGATCTGCTCTCACCTCTGTTCGAGGTTACCTTCACAGAGGGAGCACTATAGTAAAATGAAGCTGTACCACTGGCCAGCACCTCCTTTTACAAGTACAGTTATTTCCAGTGCTATGAGGATCCGAGCCAGTGTTATGTTCACACTTTTTGATTAAACTTGTGCAAATATTTGTCTTTCTCTACCTCAAAACCCACTTGTAATCACACTTCTAACCTTTCCATATAATTAAATCCTTTTAATTTGTGCACTGACAGTTTACAAAGACAAATGGTTGACATTGTGCAAAGATATAAACCACTCTCATTTTTCAAAAGACTGAGTCCAAACAGTTTGTTTGTTTCAGAAGGAATTATGAGTTCACTTATGTTCTTGCTGAGATCAAGGAGGCTTTTTTTGGCATTGGCTTGAGTGGGATCATTACTGAACACTACATGACATTTTAAAATGGTTAGATTAGATGGCAGAAAGAAATTCTTCACTATGGAAGCAGTGAGGCACTGGAACAGGTTGTCCAGAGAAGTTCTGGATGCCTCATCCCTAAAAGTGTTCAAGTGCAGACTGGATGGGGCTTTGAGCAACCTGGTTTCCTCCAGCAACATGATGGAAGGTGTCCATGCCCCTGGCAGGGGTGTTGGAACTAGATGATATTTCAGGTCCCTTCCAACCCAAATCATTCTATGATTCTCTGATTTCAAGATTTTCTTCTCTTTGGGAAGTGACCCAAAGCTACCTGCTGAGCGACAAGTCGTCTTTATTTACATCAAATGCTTTCTACAAGTCTCTCAAGTTTTACAGAACACTTCATTTTTTTCTATTAGTTTTCACTGAAGAAGGAATAAGTCCACGTAATGTAGTACTGGCAAATAATAAAAGTGCCTGTTTCTAGTCACTGTTAGCTGCACCACTGTCATCATCTACTTAAAATGTGATGGCTGATTACAAATTTTATCCATGAAGAGAGAGATGGGGCTTGCTGCCTCTCCATCTAAATAAAATATAGCAAACAAACTCTAAATGCCAACTGTTGATAAACCATGATATTGTGATTTCCATCTGCAGACCATGATGGAAGTGTCTCTTTACATTAAGTGACCCATCTCTGATTAAAACAGACTTCTGCCAGAATTACATCTGTCGTCATTGCCTGTATCTATATTCCCAATGAAATACGTATTTTAGAGCTTTGATGCTATTTTTGCAATTCTGAAGTTAAAAATAAGTATATAAAATAGTCACCACTCTTTTCAATATACCAATATTCTTTCATTAAAATTCAAATAAACTGAAATAGTACTTTAAAACAACAACTGAATTGGTCAAACTTCTAATCTGAAAACTCCACAGCCTTGGGAAAATCAGGATCAGTATGTGATTGCTTGCATTCTCTTTTGTAATGAGCTGGGCACTCTAAGCCCTAAAGTTAAATCCAAAATAAAAATCCTGATGTAAAGTTATTCCAGTTCTCTCCACCCTGGGCTCACATTCCAAATTATGCATCTTGGTGGGCTTGTTTTCATCTAAGTACAGTTGCTGGTTTTAACAAATAAGGGTTTTTTTCCCTCTCCCTCTTCACAAGCTTCCCTCCCTCTCTCTTGCCACACTCCCTGCCCTTGACTTCCCCTCTCTAAACCACTTCCTTCCCATATGATTTCCAAATTAATCACCCCGCTCTCTCCCTCCCTCCTCTCTATCTCATTTTTCCTCACTTCATCCTGTTTCCTTGCCCAATCAAAGATCTCTTAGTCACAAGTTTCCTCATTCCTCCTCTCTTCCATAAATGTTACTTACATGACAGTAGCAGCTCATTGCAGTTTTTTAAAGCACTTCCACAGTTAATCCTCACTGAATTAATCTCTAAGTATAACCTTTATATTAAAAAAAAAAATTCATAATACAGTACTGGGTGTTCACTAGAAGAGGTGCTCATTTTAGAGGAACAGATATTGAAAGTCTTGATTATGATCGGCTGAAACTATGAAACATTACAAAGAGAGTTGATTTAGAAGCAGCTCTCATGCTGAGTTGCTCCAGTTGTAAGATGAGCAACACTAGCTTTGTATAGGCATCAGACAATAATGTAAATGTATCCGCTTTTCTTCTGAATCAATGGATTATCTTGCTGTGCCTTGTGTGGCAGTGGTAGAAATTTGCATCTATCATCCAGTTTCACAAATAAATACGTGGTCTTCCTCAGAAATCTTCTGTTTGAAAAGCCACTTGACCTGAGGAAAAGTTCTACCTCCTTAAATAGCTTAATTTGAGGGAGTGAAGTATCTTGAGGAGAGTTCAACTTTCAAAGGTGGCATAACATGGTCAATGGATTTGGGACACAGTGGAAGAAAATATCAGCATAGACAGACAAATCCACAAGAAAAAAATGGACTATGCAGGGACTAAAGGTTTGAAAAGTTTCAGGCATTATAGACTACAAAAACAAGAGAGAAAATAAAGTAACACTCTTAGATTTATGTTATTGAAGAAAGGAAAATAAAGAAGAATTTCAGACTCCTACACTGACATTAATTAAGGTTTACAGCATCCCTAAGAGCTTTGGCAGACTTGTTCCCACTTTTATAGGAGAAAAACGATGTACTGAGAGATAAAATAGCATTGTAAGAGTGCAAACACAGAGTCCTGTTTGGAGGTCAGCATGAGACATGACTTTGGTCAGTTCCTAGTTTGCATCATAAAAGCAGGATTCAGATTATAGCAATTTCATGCAGTTATAAATGTAATTCCATTATTTCTTCTCCTCTTCTTTAATCACAGAGGCTATCTTGTTCCTGTTCAGAGCACAGCACCCCTAGACACTTCAGCAGGGTCAAAACCACTTCATTCTTTACAGAAAATTGTATGCTGGTGATGGCCACATTCTCATTAGTTTTAAATGAAGACTAAAACCAGGGAAGTGAGGCTGACACAGAACCAGTGTAGTGAGATCAGCATGATGCAATTTGTCTCTGAGGTAAAATTAGTCAGTTCAGCCATTCACAGAAAATCATTAAGACTATAAATAAGACTCCAAAGACCAATAAAAGAAGCATGAGGGAAGAGAAAGATAATTCCATATTTACAACGGTCTATATATGCATTCACATTTATGATCATTGTTTTGCGATTAGATAAATAATAAGCATCAATTTTGCCAGGTACCATTTAGTGCTTGTAGCTGGGGTTGTCTGTAGATCTCATAGGAGAAATAGGTCTTGGCAAAGCAGTTAGAGAGGAACAGAATAGTGGGTTTACAAGTCTTCAAAACTGTTAAAGTGTGTTACTAAATGCATTACTATAGGTACTGAGACTAATCAAGTTCTGCAATAGTCATCAGTTTCAGCGAAGAGACCTGTTTGCTAGAATCAAGTTTGTCCCAGCAGCAAGATTTATGTGAAGCTACAGTGTAACAGATTATAGGACAAGTGTTGCTCGATTCACACACACTGGTCTTCAGTGTCATCCTAGACTGCAACCAATGTGTGCTCTGTCTGCAGCCAACTGCAAACACTTCTAATAACCTCAGTTATTACTATAATTCAGCTGTAGGATCCCTTTTCAAATGGTACCATCATATGTCTATACACACGTTCCGTAAACTGGTTGCTAGCACTGTTTTTGCAGAGTACTACCAAATTTTCCCTGGGAGATGAACCGCTGTACCAGTACAAACAACATGTGTCTACAAAGTGAAGTTTTGGAGAACAGGAAAGCCTGGATGCAAAATTTTGTCAATACATAAGTGCCACTCTTGAGCATTTGTCCCTAAGCATGTAACAGATCTACCACTCACAAGCATTATTCCCCTGCCAGAAGCATGTGAGGTCACTCTCAACTTTAGAAATGGTTTGCATACCAAAAACAGATATCCACAATATTTCACCTCAAACAACAAACCTCCTGTCCCCGGAGAGAAAAGGCTGTTTCTTATACCAACCTTAAGTATTGCAACACTCAACATACATGTTAATACATAAACTACATTGTTTCAACTATATCCTTCTCATTCCCCACTATTCCCTCTGTTGCTATCAGCTTGCTTAATTTATTGTAAGATATAAAATCCTTATTATCATTAGTTATGTTTTAGGTACTGTAAACATTTGTAAAGCTAAGCAGTAAGAGGAAAATATTATTGTGATATTATTAAAACAAGAACAGGGTGAAACAAGCCCATGATAATTATGAAAGATACTGGGGTATGTTTGCACAATTTGGGTGTATTTTTAGGACATGGTCTGTCTTAGTGACAGATCATACAAGAGAGAAGGAATTTCTGAGTGTTGCACTGAATTCTTTTGTCAGTTTTCTAAATATTCCAGACTAAAGTCTCTCTTGCAGTGTCACTTACAATGCAGAGAAAATATTTTTCCATCCCATGGGTGTACTATGAGAATTACTCGTCTGGTATATAGATAATTCCCAGCAAATAAAAATGCCTCCAGTCATAGCTGGTGTTACCTGTTCCTCACAGCTTCTATGGCACAACAGCTGACTGCAGCCCAGTGGCTCTATCACCAGTTGTTGTGGGGATGTCTATATATTTCTGGACAGGCTATTAAATGAGGAGAGAACAAATAATTCCTGTTTTCTGGGTTTAACTGCAGCTTACATCGCATGGTTTTAATAGGAACATGTCATCTACCTCTTGTAGCCTCACTCGAGCTGAAAGCAAACCTGGAAAGAACTGGCTTGATGTGCAATTTCTGTCAAGTGGTGCTGCCAGAAACAAGGGTTCATCTTTAAAACCAGAAATATAGGCAAAGTGAGCACCTTTGCTGGGTATCCTCGTTTGTTTCCAAACACTTGGTCTGCAAGTAAAACAAGGAAAGACTTTATAATTGGCTGAGGAAAACACAGTAACATAAGTAAGTAAGTGAAATATCCACACCCATCAAATCTCTGGCAATGGTTCTTTAGTTCACTTCCCTACCAAGTGATGTGCCAAAGTCCAAGAGGCTAACATCCCTTTGACTCTTAGGCTTTTCCCTTTTCCCTCCGCAACCCTATTAATGGTTAATCTATGGTGATGATGAACTTGGATGATATGTCTCCAACCCCTATAGGAAGTGTGATCTGATCTGATCCACCCACACTGGCAACAGCAACTTATTTTTATTGCTGTCATCAGTGTACCCCACCCCCAGCTTCAATCACAATTTCCACAAGTGCAGTGGAAAGCAAGCAGGAAATGCCTTACTCTCTGGGTAAAACTGCCTGTGTGCCACAGCTTTGGAGAGGGCTCCTACCACAGAGGCACTGCGGTGAATTTAGTAGACAAGGACCAGCAGCACCCCAGGTACTCGCACAGGGCTCCTGTCATACCAAGGGTGGACCCCAGCACAGGAAGGAAACCCTTTCCTTGTCTCTGTCCTTTCAGTTTAATCTTCCACCCATCACAAACTTATAGTTGTAGTAGTTTCTAATATTTCTGGATGGGTTTTTGTGTAAAAAGCTCTTAGAACTAAGTTCTCTGCACATTTTTTTCATTCACCCAGAGCAGGCAGGAGCATTTTTTCCTTTGATAGGCTGTTGTTGGTGGATCCCCTTCTCAGGCTCACCAACAGAAAGGTGACTTTTCCCAGCCCTACAACCAGTCCGCTCTGCCATTTCACAAGCACAGGGTGAGAGTCACTGTCCTCTCTAGCTTCACACCAGTGAGTTTATATATAGCTGAGTGAATCTGAGCAAACATATGGGACTTTAATTGTGTTGTGTATTTCACCTTCATGATGAAATGTAAGACTGTTGATGTTTTATATCAGCTGGTAAAAAAGCCAGTTTAAAAAGAAAAAAGAATTATATAGATGCTTGTTATGCCAAAACCCAGATGAGGGTCTTCTGTTGGTTAATGAACTGAGGAAGTGGATGCCTGAGCCATTTCCTTCCCTGGAGCTCCAGCAGATGCAGGACTTTGTGGGCTTCTGGAGAACACTGAACTCCACCAATGGCCAGTGACCTTCGGGGCTGTACTGTGTTCCCTCCTCTCCCTGACTGCTGGGGAAGGATGCACTGAAGTTACGGGTTGACTTACAGATGACATTCAATGCCCTGCGGTAGCCTGAGCACCACAGTGCATCCCTTGTACCTTTGGCAAAGAAAAGAGTGGCCACCACACGCTGCTTGGCTGCTGCCATTTTCCACCCCGGAGTCGGGCCCGTTCCCTGATGCCTGGAAAAAGATCAATGCACAGTCTTCTGATTTGCTGCTGCCGCTGAGCCTGTACTGCTTTAAAATAAAATACGTTGATACACAAGAAAATCCTTCAGCTCTCTGAAATGATATGGGTTTGAAAGACTTGCAAAACGAGCCTGTTTCCCAGGGGAGGGGAGGCACTTCCCAAGTGAGGACAGAACCGCCGCGAGCCGACTCATTTTCTGTCACGTTTTTAGCCCTCGAAGGGCGAGGCGGCCGGGGTCCGTGCTCGCGTTGGAGCTCGGCAGATACCCTCGGACACGGATGACAGACTCCCTTGGAATAGCAGGCAGGCGCCGCTCCCGCTGCCCGCCGGCCTAACGAGGCTGGTGGGATCTTTAATCAAAGGCCTAATTGCCGGGGAAGCGGTTGAGAGGAACCGGGACGGGGAACGGCGGCGGCCGGAGGAGTCTCCAGACGGAGACCGCCGGAGGAGTCTCCGGACAGGCGGGTGGGTCAGCCCGGGGTAGCCCAGCGCGGTCGGCCCGCGGCCTCCCCTCTCCCGCCCTCTATCCCTCCAGTCTCCCTGGGTCCGCCCGTATCCCTGCATTCCCTGCTGCAGCAGCATCCCCTCCTCCCCTCAATCCCATCAGTAGCGGCGGCCTCGGGTTTGGCTCCCCGCGCTGCGGCGGCGCTCAGCGGCGGCTCCCCCCGCCGCGGCCGCCATGTTGGGCTGCTGCGCGCTCGGCGGCGGCGGCGGCTGCCGCGTGTGACCGCGGGAGGGAAGGAGGGAAGGAGGGAGGGAGGGAGGGAAGGAAGGAGGGAGCGGCGGGGGAGAGGAGGGCGCGGAAGCAGAGGGAGGGAGCGAGCCGGGGAGGGAGGGCGCCGCTGCTACCCCTCCCCGCCGCCCCGCGCACGCACACACACACACACCCCGCACACGCACCGCCCGAGGATGCCCTTTGCCCGGGGGGGCGAAGCCGGGACGGCATCGCGCCGCCGGGAGTGAAGCCACCGCCACCACCGCTGCCGTCGTCGGGGCCTCCCGGCCCGCAGCGTGCGGCCGGAGCGGGGACGCCGGCGCTTCCCCTCCGCCCCAGGACGCGCACCCGGAGGAGGAGAAGGAGGGCGCCGTCTCCGCAGCAGCAGCAGCAGCCGCCGCCGCAGCCATGGGAAGGATTTGACAGTGCTCGGAGCGCTTTTGCCGGTGTGTCGGGGCGCGCGTTCCGCCCGCCGCCCCTTGGCGCAGCGGAGGAGAAGGGGGCGACGATGAAGACTTTAGTTTTTTTGAATCACTGACAAGCCTTAAAAGGAGACTCGGTAAGGAGGAGGAGGAAGGGAAAGGCTGCCCGGGGCAGGACGTGGCTGCGCCCTGAGGAGGGGGGGCTGCGCCCCACCCCGCGGTGGCCGCGGAGGCGCTGCCGGGGCCGGGGGAGGCGGCGGGGTCGGCGGGGCTGCGCGGCCCCCTCATCCCTCCTTCCCCGCCGGTGTGCGCCCTCGTTTCTTCGTCCTTTCGCTTATATAAACACGTAAATACGTCTGTTCTTCCCTTCCCATCCGTCCTGGGAAGCGGATCCGGAGGGGCTGTTACCCCGTGGTGCTGCGGCGGGGCTCCTCGCAGGATCGCGCTGCATGATCTGCATCAGGAACGAAGGAGAAGACCTTCTTAAATATATAAGTGCGTGTACCTGGACACGCACGGTGAAATAGGTGTCAGTCAGTCTCGGCTGAATTTGAGTGCAATTATTATTATTAAAGCACCAGGAGTGGCCATATATTCACCCCCCCCCTCCACCCTTTATATTAAGCCTATTACATTTTTTTTAAGTATAACTATTTTCTTCGCTTAAAAATCATATGTAAGCAGATATACACACTATATGTGTGTGTCTGAAACTCCAAGGGTTTAGTTTCAGGCTGGGAATACCGAGGTGGGCTGGAAATTAAGCACTGCCACGGTTTGACGCTTGTTAAAAATACTGTTGACTTCTTTTTAAGCAACTAAGCCCTCAAAAGTTTTTTTGTTGTTGTTGTTGTTTTTCTGGCAAAGTAATAATAATCATTAAAAAAGAAACCCCAATGCAAACTGAAACAACCATGTCTGGAGAAGTGCGTTTGAAGCAGTTGGAGCAGTTTATTTTGGATGGGCCAACACAGACTAATGGGCAATGCTTCAGTGTGGAAACCTTGCTGGATATACTCATCTGCCTTTATGATGAATGTAATAATTCCCCTCTGAGAAGAGAGAAGAACATCCTTGAGTATCTGGAGTGGGGTAAGTTTGAATTTGTTTATTTTGTGTACATCCGTCCATGTTCCTGTCTGCTTTGTATAATGTCCCTTTTATTTATGTGTAAGAGGGATTGTTTATAACTCAGTGTTTTACCGGGAAATGTTATCAGTTTTACTGTATTTAAACGTGATGGTGGTGCTAAAAAGAAATCCATATTGGTTATTTGTCTTTGAGGCATGTATGTAAAACGTACTTTATATTTTTTCTTTTTTTTTTTTGAGTTGGGTCAGACTCTGGTACTTGAGGCATATTTGTTTGCCTTCAGGCCCAGCTGTTGAGTTTTGTTTCCTAAAGTTGCTGGGAATATAGAATGGTAAGGGTTAAATTCTCTGATGCCTTGTAAAAGATCAATACATAATCCTCTGATTTGCTTCTGCCTTTGAGTCTGTACTTCTTTAAAATAAAACATGTTGATCAACAAGAAAATCAGTCAGCTCTCTTAAATGATGTGGGTTTGAAATGCTTGTGAAAATGGAGGAGATTACATTCTCTTCTTAAGCAAAATCATTGCTGACTTAAGTAGATTGATTTTCCTGATGAAGGAAACAATTGAAAATCAGAATGAAACTGTGTGTGTCCCCAGCACCCTTTCCATTTTCTTTCATTTTGTGGGACTATTTGCAGATCTCGAAAGGAAAGCAGGTGAAGGATAGCATGCCAGTTCTTCTTAAGTTGTCACAGAACTGGTTGATTCTATTTTTTTCTTTTTAATTCTCTTTCTTCCTCCTGCTAAACTCAGATGTAAACCAGAAGATGCAGTCTGACATAAGAACCTTGATGAGAATGGTTCCTGTATCTGACCTTCAAACTTCAAAGTCATGCTGCACTTCTTCATTTGCATGCAGAACCATTTACCACATTTGCTTTGTAATAAATACATCAGCAGGCCTCCTTTACTAAAAAGCACGTTTTTGAAACACGTAACAGGCATTTGATTAATTATCTGGTTGAGCTCTTTAAAATTAAGTTGCTGAGGAAAAGACATTGTTTTGATAACTGATCTAACAACTTGAGGCTGATAATGTGTGTGTTTTATTTTCCTGCTCCTCACTGTAGTCATACTGACATCTAAAGGACATCTGACTCAGTAATTAAGTTTCTTGTAATGTTCATATTGCACTGTTTTTTGTTTTCTTATTATCTGGAGAAACAGGCTATAATTAATGCATTCTAGCTAAGGAGGAAATAGTAATTAAAAGTGCTTCTGAAGAATCTTCCCTCTCAAACTGTCACTGGCATACAGAGGCTGTGAAAGACTGGGAAAATATGATGGCTCCAAGGGTATTTTCTGTGCAGGAACTTTGTGTAGTCTGCAGTGGATCTAGCCAGCTGATATCCTGTAAATAATAATAGTCAAATTAACCATATCTAGATGGTCAGAGTAACAGTGTGTTTGAGACCCATTGTATTGGATGCTCAGTGGTTGTTTGATGGGTAAATGCATCATTACAAGGCTCTGACAGTACCTGAAGATTTCTGCAATAAACTTTCCAGGCTGCTGATGGAAATAATACACTGTTTTGGAAGGCTGGAATAAGGTTTCTTGCTGCCCTATTTTTCCTGCTATTTTTCCAGTCTCGTGCTCCAATTGTGCCTTAGCAGTACTCTTGAGCGTCAGAGAAGACCAGTTCCTCCCAATTCCAGGGCTGAGTTGCCCGAGTCCTCTGTCGGCTCCCAGCTCAGCTGTCCGGACTTCTACCCTGGGAGTTTTTTCAAGAGGGTTTGTGAGGTGAAATATTAGAGCCAGCGGTTACTTGTACCCGTCATTTGCAATGTCTACTTGTATGATGTCTTTATCCTGCAAACACTCACATGAGTTGCCTCCTCGGAGGGCCAGCCCTCCTGGTGAAATTAGCGGTCTCTGGCACTTTTGTTGGCATCAGGGAATTGGCAAAATCAAGCTCTTGGAGAGGTTATGTACCCTCCCGTGCTCTGGTGCAGTGAAGTTACTAAGGGTACCCTGTGCTTTGATATAATTGTGACCTCTCACATCTCTCTCCCCAGAAGGGGAAACAATGCAGGTGGTTGATTAGAAAGAGATTATATGTGGTTTTAAAGTTGGAGATGTGCTGAGTAGTGGCAGAAGTAGAAGGCTGGCAGCCAGAAATCCTGGACTCTGCCCCCCACCTCCCTAAATGACTCAGTGGTGAAGTGTTTTCAGCGCGGTTTTTTTTCAGCTTCTCTATTTGAACAGTAGGAAAAGTAGCACCGATTTTACACTGGGGAGTTCTGAAAGCTGCTGTATGGGAAGTGGTTGTGGTGTATGTATTGTATGTAGCATATGTACTGTATGAATGTACCATATGAAGTAGTGTGTATTAATTTATTTTTCCCATCAGTGAAACAAAACGTTATACCTGGTGTTTCTACTGGTGGATGTCTGTTGCTTGCTGTCTTGGAAAGGCATTTTTTTTGTTTCTGCCAAGCATCTACATATTTGCTCTGTTACTATTAAGAGTGCAATCTGAATGTATTGAAATTGGTTGTGGAATGGTATGAAATTATGTGTTTACAAGGTGCAAAGTATAGATTTACTCCTGAGAACTGATCATCATCTTCTGGTTTGGTTTTGGTTTTGTTTTTTTTTACTTATTCTTTATAGAAATAAACAAGATTTGTTTATATAGTCCTTTATTTTTAAGAGAAGGCTAACAAATAGCTGTTCGGTGATCACAGACTCCTGTTGAGCAGCAAACAATTTTTTCTTGCTTTTCGGCAGTGCAGTTTTGAGGTGCTGCTGTGTGGTTTTGTGGGGGTTTTGTAGGTGGGGTTGTGTTCGTGGATGTGTATTTTTATATAAGCTGCTGAGAAGTTACATGCTGTATTTCACGTAAGACTGAAGCACAATCTAATTTTT
Organism: Empidonax traillii; assembly: GCF_003031625.1. Classification (NCBI taxonomy): domain Eukaryota; kingdom Metazoa; phylum Chordata; class Aves; order Passeriformes; family Tyrannidae; genus Empidonax; species Empidonax traillii. The sequence goes on from NW_020955224.1 coordinate 420,079, forward strand.
GGGGGGAAAAGGTTTAGCAGGTGTTCCAGTATGGAAAAGCTAATGTCTTAATGACAGCCATGTGACTGCAGCTATATTTAGGGGAACTAAGAAGCTTCATGTTCTAGTACTTAGATCTTTTAGGACTGTTTTATGAGCTTGTTATCTAGAACTATAACATATTCTAAAAATGAAGAAGGATGGAACAGTTGAGATCTGAATGTGTTGTTCATCTTTTGCTTTGGTTTGATGTTACAAGCATAACTCAGCAAAGTGGAGAAAGTAAGGTCTCTACAATGTGTAGTTGAACTTTAAATTTTTGTAGGATTTAAGTCTTTTTTGGTACTTGAAATTAAATTAGACTGTTTAGAAGTGTCAGGTTAATTATTTTGTGATTTAGAATCTGTTTTGCTTCTAAAATCCTTGTTTTGTCTTTTGTCCCTATTTTTATATAGTATTAGTTTTGTGACATGAATAAGATCATTTGATTTTGTTGTTTATTTTACGCAAGTATCTTGTATGCTAAGACAGTCATGGAAACAGCCATTGTATTTGAGTTCTGAGGTTTAAATTGGGGCACGTTTTGAGATAATGGGGAGGAAATGGAACATTTAAAATTGGCTTGTTCTATGTATTTGATCCTAGTTTTCATTTTTATCAGTATTGATAGTTGTATTTACGATTTAGAAAAGGGCTTGTCTAATTATAGCAACTGGAGCTTACCAGAAAAAGCTCTTGAGAATTCCAAGCACTTTGCCTTTTCTCTTCTATGTGTGTATGATTTGCCACTCTGACGCAAGACTGTAAGGGAGGTAGTGAAGGATGATAATGTGAACTTGAAATTAAAATATAGTGATAAGAAGAAGCTTTTGGAAGTGGTTTTGTTCTGCAAAAAATTCATTTACAATGGCTCCAGTTTGAATTGGTTTTAAAAAGAAACTAGAACAATGTTATTTAGGATACATTGAAAGAATACCAGGATAAACTTCAAAATGTGTGGAGATGAGGAAGGGAAGATGTAGAGCACCACTAATAGCATGGTAAGATCAGTGACTTGATTGAATCTGTGCTCTTCTAGGAAAAATGTAAACTGTCCTTTACTAGTTTTTTCTTCTTACCTAAGAAGGCTCTGGAAGATGGGTTAAATTGTTCTAATTTCTTCTCTAGTAGAACTGAAAAGTTGTGGTGTTTATGCAGGGCTGTTATCATCATAGGCTAGACTGTGGTCATTACTCTCATACTTCAGTTATTCAGATGTGCATCATCTCTTCTGGATGTTGAAAATGGTTCTATCACCATGCAACCAATATTTTTTAAGAAAAAGTTGTGAGGAGGTGGTCTGTTTGTGTTTTCTTTCTGGTGATTTCTCTCATGTTTTTTTCTCAAGAACAAAATCTTGTCTCTAGACTCCTGAACTTGTTCTGTGTTTTTCATCTCTTTGTAGTTCCTGAACAAATCACAGACATTTTTAGCTATGAGCTGCTTGTATTTTGTTTTTCAAATAGACTGTTAGAAAGCAATCTGTCATTTAGGTCCTATTCTTAGCAGGCAGTAATAAAAGACTTACCACTCAGCTACTTTAACTTTTGTTGTGTTTTTTAAAGTAGACCTTGGTGTTTAGTACTTTCCAACCTTGGTAGTGTTTGACCCTTGTAGTATCTAGCCCATTAGAAATACTTTTTTTTTTTTTTTAAATTACATTTTAGCTATTAACCTTTTTATTCTAGTCATAAAAATGGGAATACTGCTTGGTCTGACATAAGCAAAACAGTTATTCAGTTCTTTCTTGGAAAGAATGAGCATCTTGCTTGTCAAGGCCACTTAATGTGCTTTAGCATACACCTGATTTTAAATGTGAGTTGTTTCATTGCTTGCAGCTGAACTATATGAAATGATGGTGATCCATCAATGTAGAAGACATTGTGGCATTCTTGACACTTAGATTTCTGACTTTGTTTATGATAGTGCTATACTGCTTATTTTCTATAATCTGTTGTTTGAGATTGTTCAGCTGCAGCCAACAATTAAATACTTTTTATTGATTTAGGGTGAGAGAAGGAGGTTCTTCGATGCTCTCAAACAGAAACGACCTTCACACCTCTATGTTTCAGAATATTGTGTACACAGCTTTTATAGAGATGCAGTTCTACATTGAATTACTTGAAAAAGAAGAAAAAAGTAATTGCAGGAAAATATGTAGAATGATTGCCTGTGCAGACATTACTTTTAGGTAGCTCTGTAATTAACCTCTATACTTTTTAAATTGTGACCTTTCCCACATTTATTTCACTTTTGATTCTTGTCTTGAACACATGAAACTAATTACTGTAAATTTATCAACAGTTCTGATGTGATCAAATGAGCTGTGAGACCATCCAGTTAATTCTACTTGTTTTGCATTAGTTTCCAGTGGAGTGAGGCATTAACCCATTGTAATATGTTTGTTTCTTAACACTTTTATGTTATACCAAGTTTTTAAACAAGCCTTAATTTTAAGTAAAGAGAAGTTTAAAGGAGGTTCTTTTTGACTGTTTTTGTTCTTTCTGGCTGGGGAAGTTTGGAGGTATTCGGAGGTTGCCTGTTTTGGGGCCTGTTTGGGGTCTGTGTCTTTAGGTTGACTGATTTCTGTTAGTAATGTCCTGTTTGTTGCAAAGGAGTATGGCTTGCTTAGATAGAAAGCTAACTAACACGTAGTTTCCAGGAATTTTAGAAATGCCTTTATTCTGTACAGAAATTCCTAGCATGCTTTGGTCTAATGGGGACAAATGGAGAAATACAATTATATGAGTTAGTCTGCTCAGTGGGCATTATAAACCTCATGACAGCATAATAAATTCCCTATTACCAGGACATTTCGTGTTAAAGGGTTAATCCAGTAGGTTTTTTATGGTATGATCATAGCTGTAAAATGTACTGCTGAAGATGTGCTTGAATTTTAACCTCTGTGTAGCATATGATGCTGTGCCTTTATCTATCTGATTAAACTCCTTCCTTGCCTTTTGGCCCTTCTATCCTGAACATTACTGAGGTACTCTTTTATAACCTGCAGTGATTAGATCATAGCTGACTGAAAGAAGGACATTGGGCTCTAAGAGCAATGAACTTATTTGGCCCAATATAGTTTAATACTTTGATATATATATATATATATATATATATATATATATATATATGTTCTTTTTTTACAAAGATTGGGAGAAACTACCTTTCTTTTTGAAACTCTACCTTATGCCCTTAGATCAGTGTTTGAATTCTCAACAGGAACAACAAATCCAAATAATTTCACTTCTGAGTCGTACCTGTGGCTGGATAGTCAAGGACCAGTGTTGTTTTGAAATTTTATTGCAAATAAATGGCAAGTACAAAATTTCCAGGTACACAGTGGATGCAGGGTACTGTCCTGGTAATCATTTCTGAAAGTGAACACTGTAATAAATTATCCTGGATGTGTCTTTGGACAATATTAACCCATTCATAACATCCCTAATTACTTTTACATTGTGAAGAATTTACCGTCTCCGTTTGCACAGAAGACTTCCAGAAGCAATTAAATCTTGAGTCCAAGCTCTAAAGCCTGACTAAAAAAGGTGCAGTGGTTAGCTGGGGCAGAATTGAAAGAAAATGCCAGCTCCTAGATTCTTAAGTTTTATCTTTTGGCAAAGCAGGCATTCCTTCTATAAGCATTTGTGCTTGTTTAATTTGATTTTCTTTTTCTGGCTGAACAACTGGAATATTTTGTTCTACTCTTGTCTAACTTACCTCAACACGTTATTTTTCTAAAATCCTCATTAAGCTTGGGAATGCCACTAATGTGGACCAAAATCTTTAAAAAATGCAAGTGATTTAGGTCAGTCATGTGCAATCTTTTGTTAACGACGAGATTTTTATTTCAAATAGTTTAAACATGACATTAAGTTTAATAATAACTGCAAAAATCTTCTATTCAGGCAGGTCAGTTTGCTTTATTTCTAGTAATACAGCCTAATTAGGTTTACTAGCAGTCACCATGGATAAAATCCACATGAGGTATATCCAGACTCCTAAAACTTTGTGTTTCATAATTCTTCTTTATCCGTATCCAGACTTCCAGTTTGATTTAAATTAGTTTTGTTACACAGTATTGCAGATTTCTTTTATTCTTAGGGAGCAGCTTCTTAGTGCACCTTCTCTCTGCATCTTTTTGAAAAGTTTTGTGTCTGGAGCTTGTGGATGTTATGAACTGCAGTACTTTTGTTGGCCATTTTGAGGGACGCATAAATATATTTTGTTCAGTAATTTAGTAGAAATGTACAGTAATTCTACTTGTAGAAAGGCTAGGTGAGTTTAGTATGGCGAATAGGAGGGGGGTAAAAGTATTTGTATGAGGTAATTACATTCCCTTTAAACATTGTGGGATTAGAACAGCAACACCTAGCTGGTCTTTTGTTCAGTTTCTTTACAGTTTCAGAAGTCTGGGCTTGGGGGAGGACACCCATGACTTAGCTTAGGAGCGTGGAATTACTTTGGCTTCAGAGTGGAGGGTTCCTAAGCAGTTTTTCTGTGTAGAGTGATTTTTTTAATCATCATTTATTTTATATTTTTAAATGTTCCCTCTCACCATTATCTTTGTTGCATCATTTTCATCTTAGAATCCTACCCTATTTTAGACTTGCATGACAGTCTTGCTGGTGAGGTGTCCTCACCTGTGGTGAAGGGTCCACAGGTCTCCACTTCCGAGTTCTTCCTGCTTTCCTTTCTGTGTGTTTTCCACAGCTAATGTTATTACAAAGCAACACTTTAAAGTACTTAACTTCTCTAAGGTGAAGTCTCCTGAACTTCTTCCTCACTTCTGTTCTGTTGCTTTTCATTCCAGCAAGATCTCAATTTGTTTTTCTGATATGATGTGGATATACATGAGTCAGTCCGATATTCCATGGCCAGAATCTTGGTTTCTGGATTTGCATGGGTTTTTTTAATTTGTCCCTCCCTAGTCATCCCCAAGCTTTCATGGTTTGGTTGGCCAGGTTCATAATGTAGAGGTTGTGTGTGGGGAATGATAACAAGAAGTTTTCACCTGCATGAGAAATACACTCAGACCTTAACCACAGGTGCATCCACACAGTGTTTCCTGTAACACCCTGTACATTTCTTATTAGATCCAGTGCGTATCGATTGATTTGCTATCATTAATCATTTCAGCTTGTAAGCTGTTGTAGAACTGGAGCCTTGGGCTGTTTACTCTGTGAGTAAGAAGTCGTGATCTGTTTCACTCCTGAAGTCTAAATAAGATGACTCTTAAGTGAGAGTACAGCTTTATTATTTTAATACCTGAAACTAAAATAAAGAAGTGATAGTCAGGGTGGCAGTGACTTTTGTTACAGGGCTGCCAAGTGGTTTAAGAAAATGTCATTCGTGCTGTGGGACACCACAGTCCCAAGGTATTTCCTGATTTTGCTCATTAAAGTTCTTTCACCTTTACCCATGCTGCCTTTTGTAAATAGAGAGCTGTGTTGTCTGAATGTTTTGCAGGACACATGGTAACGAGGAGGAAATAGAAGTTGGTATTTTGATTGCAATTCGCTGGATTTATCTTGGGTGGGAGCTGACTTGATGGTGTCTTAAGGCTGGCTAATTCCACTGATCTTTGTTTTGTGGGTGCTTACAGGGGCGAAGGGGCCCAATCCAGTCGAAAACCAACCCTGCAAAAACACGTGTGAATCTCTTGCTATGGTCATGTGGAGATGTTGTACTGGTGTGTGTATAAAAGGAGGGGACTGGGACTGTGGCAGCCCAGACTTCAGTGGATTCTCCTACTGTAGCTCCTGTGCTCTGAGTTGAGAGGCTGCTTCTCAGATTTCCTCTAGCATACAAGGGAGCTCCAATTTTTAAACAAATTTTGATGTTACCGGCTTTTTATGATAGATACGTGGTGTAGAAACTCAGTGAGCCTTATTGTTTATGCAGCAGTTTCCAAAACGTTTATTTTTGCAATGAGAATATTTCTAATCCTGAGGAGGGATCTTCAAAATAACTTTCTGATTTTAGTAGTGGTAATTCCTTGGGAAAAAAAGTATTGGGGTGTTTATGTGTTCTGTGGTATTTGGCATAGTATCACTCAGTGTCTTTAAACAGTATTTTGTGTACATTTTGTAACTGAAAGACAAGGATTCCTCGTTAACACACTTGGAATTGTTCTGTTTCCCCCAACGTTTAGGAAACACATGCTGTTCTATTTTGTGATTATTTAAAAAGATCCTTTTATAATTTTAGTGGGGACTGACACAAAAGAGACTTGTTTTCTGTCCGAACTGATATGATAGAGAAAATTATAAAAGCTGCCTCCTATGCAAACAGAAATTTGCAGAGAAGGCCATTATCATTTCGCTGTGTGCCATTCCACCCCCAGTATTGACTATTTTCACCTTTACAGCTAGCAGCCACTTTTAACTAACTTTTAAACTTCTGCATCTTTACAGAAGTCATAATTCAACTCTTTAAAATGAACTTAGGCAAATGAGTGTTTCTGGATCAAAAAAGGCTGGGTAAAAAATGCAGTCTCTCTACTCCTGTGTGTTACCGATTTTTCTGAAAATAAGGAGTAACTTAATGTCTCCACTGATGATAATCCAGGTTTTCAAAATGCAAACTCTATGTAAAGATTACCAAGAAGAAGCGGTATGTGATGTGTATTACCCCAGCTGATGCGTATTATTGCATTAACTTGGTATTTCTTGGTTAACCTGATGCTCGAGTAACACATTGACTTCAGAGAAGATAATCTGGGAAGCAGTTGCTTCTAGTGGCATAACCTCTTAGCTACTTCAGTGAGTATCTGTACAAATACCCTGTTGAGTATATGCTGCAGGAGCTCATATTAGCACCAGAAGAGTCTCTTCCTGGATGATTTAGCAGGGATGCCATCTGATCTTATCAGTAGTAGCCTAGTGTTTAAACTTTCTGGGGGAGAGAAAAGGGTGCAGCAGGGGCCAGGAGTTGATGATTTGCTGTCTAGCTACACTTTTCTTGAATTTTTTACATTCTTTTTCTGCAAAACTAAGATCATTTAATGGAATTCATATTATTTACCGACAATATTACATTCACTTTGTGGTCTTTGGCACTGCCAATAGTAGGGAATCTCTTCCAAGAAATTCTTGACATTAATTTCACCATTAAGTTTTCTTCATAAGGGAACAATCCAGTCTAAAGATTTTTTGCTTTGTTTTGGTCATGTAATTTATGTTGTCAGTAAATTTATTTAACCATGTGTATGATCGTAGTTATAATTACAGAATCTTCTTAGACACCCCAGAATCTACATGATACTGCTGTCAACATTGCTGCATGTTGACTGGTTCTAAAGCTTCAATGTATTCAGCTCTACACTAGATTGAATTTGTGGCACTGAAATCTTTCAGTGACATCAGACTATCATATGGTTATTCAAAACTTGTATAATTTTGTTCCATGCGATCTTGTAATTTTTTTCTCCATCTACTTAAATTAGGAAGTAGAACGTTTATTGATAATTCTTAATGGTAACTGCTAAGAATCAGCAAAATCAACTTTTACATTTTAAAATATAGGTGTTTAATGTTATTCTGTCTCTAAAAGAACAGTTTCTTGCCTCGTGTCTTTCACTTCAGCCAGGGCTTCCATCTTCAGGGGATTTCCTATATTTTTTTGTTTCCTTTTTCTATTTTCCATCTTAAGGAAACAATTTTCTCTAATATGTCACTGTCAGATCTGGTTGGATTAAATCAGTTCACATGTTTGGAGCAAATATTTTTGTTAGTAGTTTTGATGTTATCCCACTTTACTAAAGAAAACTTTGTGACTGATAGATTTTTGTGGCACTTTTGCTGATGTTAGGCTATCATTTGTTATTCCTTTTACTTCGGATTTTCAGTTTCTTTCAAGCTCACCTTCTCCAACTCTTTCTGCATTCCCCCTCCCTGGCACGTGAAATCACGCGGTCACACAGTGACAGGGTGCGAAGGTCATTCGTGGCACCGTTCCAGCGTCACGGGTACAAAACTCTTTCCTATGGGAAGTGTCAGAGGAAACTTGCAGGAGATGGAAGATGGCAAAATTAAGTAATTTTGGCAAAGCTACAAGGATCTTTTCTTGGTGTGCCGATTGTAGTTTTCAGTAACAGCCCCGCCACCATCCCCCTTAGAGCTTGTGGCAGAATTTTCATTACCTTCAGGAGAAGCCAGGCCAAGCATGTCAAACTGCACCTTTGAGTTAAGCATAACACCTATCACAGGGGCTTGGGGTCCTTTGTGTGTGTGTGTTTGTAAAACACAGTGCAGAAGAGCTGCATTGCTAATACCTGATGCCCTCTTTCACTTGGAGTATCCAATTAAGACAGAAATATTCAAAGTCTGTAAGTGTGCTACTTGCTGACATTTTGAGCCTCACAATTTCAACCTAGGATTGACAAACAAATCGGGGTTCTCTTCTTCCTCTGGGCCGAAGTGTCTGTCTCATACTATATCCTTCTGTGCCTGGCACTTGAGGACTTGGGTGCTATTTTCCCTGCTGCTTTTTTCTTTTTGAGAAGAAAACAGCCTCTCTGCTGAAAGACACGTTTCCCAGGTGGTGTGTCAAGACTTCAGATAGTTCAGACATCTGAATGGGGACAGATTCATCAAATGGCAGGCATTGACTTAACAGCTGTGAGCCAAAATTGTCTGTCTGGTAGGAAGAAGAAAGCATTTGTAAGACTAATTTTGCTCTCATTTAATGGAAATAAGTATGTTGTTAATTCACTGATACCCGTGTGGTATTAAAGCAGTTCATATTGGCTGCTGAACTTTAAAACAAAGCCAAGCCACTTACTTGAGGGCATTAACTGGTTAAGTATTTAAAACTAGAGTTCAATTATTGTAGCTTTTTCTAGATGTCAAGAGAGAATATTTTCTTTATTTTGCTTTACTTTTTTAAAATATGCTTTTAAAATGTGTATTTGTTTCCAAGTTGGGAGGGTTGTAAATATACCTTTTTTTCTTTCAATAGTATGACTCCTGGTGAGAAAGTAATCTACAATAATATTGGGTACTTGGCGTATATTGCCTTGAAAACCTGTTTGAGAAAACTATGTGTTATCTTAAATATCTCTGCAAAGAAATGGAGGCAGAGTTGTGATTTGTTGAAGGCTATACAAAAATTCAGTAGAAAAACAGTTTCTGGGATCCAGGTTTCTGTGTGTGTACCTTCCACTTGAATTTTTTTTTCCTTTAAAGTTTTTTTAAATGTTTTCTGTCGAAATTCCTGAAGGTGTGGGTGGCTTGTAACTTCTGTGTGTTTAAGTGCTTTATTTATTTGCTTTAAATTTCTAGAATACTGTTTGGCTACCCTTTCTAATCTTATTTCTGTGATGTCCTCTTTTCTCCCTCTCCTGTAACTTTAGCATTGTACAACTTGGAGCAGTGGCAATTGTTTTATTTCTCATAAAGGAAGTGCTCTCTTCTGCAGTGCATGCTTGCCAGAATTGTGTTTTGAGCAACTGTTTATGTGTGTTGAACTTGGACCTCCATAAAAAATTAATCTTCGTTTAACTCATTAAGTGTTTTGTACCTCACCTTTTCAAAAGTCTTCCCTGCAGCTCCACAATACCCATACCACTGACATTTCAGAAAAGTTTTCCAAGAGTGTCTGAATGTCTTACTTAAATTGTTATGCATTCATTTAAATCTTGTCTCATACTTCCTAATTATGGAATAGTCTGCGCTGACTCCTGCAGCGTGCAGGGTTTGCTTAGCTTGAGTGGGCTTTGGGGAAGACTCTTGGTTGTGGAGGAGCAAGTAACTGTTAGGCTGCAAAATTCATATCACTGCTACATTAGAAACTTTTCCCTAACACTTTGTATGCTTTCAGGAAGTCAAATATGATAACAACAGAGATAACCAGAAACTCTTGATTATAATCTCCCAGGTGATGCTGAAAATGATCTCCTGGAAAGCTGTATCTGCATAGATAGTGCTTTAAAAAGTTTCAACTGAAGGTTGAGGCAAGTTCTCTTAAAGCCTTGCATTTGGTCATGTGTTGAGGTAAAAAAGTATAAGGCAGTTTTGTAGTACGGTCACTTGTGAGGATCAGGAAATTCCCCCTTCCTACTCCTCCTTCTTTTCTGCCTGGTGCTCCTGAGATCTGCTTCCTGCCCGTTCCCACTGTCACTCTGAACTGCCCTGTGAGGAATTGATTTTAAAGCTGATAAGTTCTAAGTAAAACTCAACTTTCCATCAAGAATGGATGCTCTACATTTTTAGTTAACTTAGTTTTGGTGTTTTGTGCTTAAGAACTTCTGAGCACATTCTATAAGGTGCCTGGGGGTTGGTTAGTGGTCAATCTGTTTGTACAGCAACTTAGTCATGACATACTAGAAGAGAAATGCAGTATTTTTCTTTTTCATATAGTACTTCAAAAGAAAAAATCAAGAACTATTCATGAGCTATTACTTTGGAGATAGCCACTATCTCCCAGGCACAAGGTAATTTATGTAGTACATAATGCTTTGCATCAGTAGTTATCATTATTTATGGGGCAGTTTGTTTAATAAGGATATTTCTAAGTGATTTCTAAGTGATTTCACTGCCTCATTATAATTTGCATTTACTTTGTGTTTCATTTGTGCAGAAACATTTTGTACAAATCACTGTAACTGGTTTTTTTGCTCTGGCAGATTTAAATGGTGAAAAGTTTTTGAAGTGTCCCAGGGTAGTTATTTATGATATACCAGAAACAGAGAAATTGCAGCTGGCATTGAGTCTCTCAGAATTCTTCAGTGGAAGTATGATGAGGGTTGGAGTTTGCCTTCCATGGCCTTCTGCTTAACTTAGGCTTACTTAAAATGAACTTGTTTTCTTGCTAGTCTGTGTAGAGTGGAATTAGGGGTTTTAGTCCGGTCTTAGCTTCATTAGCACATGGATAGAAAAGAATAACTTTTAATGAATGCTCTGATTGTTTAAAGTGAGCTTTCTTGAAAAAAATTTATTAACAAAATATTAGACTTCAGCCTGGCCTCCTGACAACTGAAATAATGGATAGTCATTCACACCTTTGTAAAATCAAAGACAGAGCAGTAGTGGGGTTTAATTTTTTTTTTTTTTCCCCTAATGGAACAGTAACATCTAAATGAAGTGCAAGCTAGTGCAAAACCAGATCTTACATCAGTATTTGTTCTGGAAAGCTGCAATAGCTCATTTGTGGTTTTCCTGCTTGTAAATAATGTAGTTATCCCACCTCCTGCTGAATGTCTTTATTCCTCATATTTTCTGCTGATGAATGTCTCTGCTTCTCTGAACTATATTAAGGAAGAGTGCAGAGCCAGTTATTCGCTCATTTCTTTAGTTAAATCCCAAATTGTACAGAAAATTTAATGTTCTCCTGGAGGTTCTTGAGTCCTTCTCTTCTTGATTCCATGTAACAGAGGAAACTTTCTTTCATGTTAGTATAATAAGTGACTTCTATTTTGTGAGCTCAGTACTGTAGTAGGTGAACTGTGGATTAAATGAAGAGTAATTCCTTTGCTCATTCCTTTGAATGCTTTTTCCCTCTTGCTTGTGCCTTTAACTGGTAGCTGTCACTAAATTGCCACACACAAAAATCTCCTAGACTTTATTAGCACAGTCAAAATAATTGTTGTTTTAAGATACTTTTCTGCACCAAGCATGGTAATAATTTTCCTGTGGGTTGGTTTGATTCCTCAAAAATGTTACTGCAGATGGTTGCACTGGGAAATGAGAGACATGCTTCTTTTTTGTGATGTCATTAACTGCATACAATGTGTAATTTTGGGGCTTATTAGCTGAGAAGACTAGGTAGGACTCAAAAGTTGAAGTAGTATTTGAAGTATTATTTCCCTTATGTTTACAGTGTTGGTAGAAAGACAAACACAAGAAAAGTCAACGTGATTTTTTTTTTTCCTTTTTCTTTTAAGCCTGGTAGCTCAGGAAGGAAATTTTACCATGAAAAGAGAAGTTGATCCGTTGCCATTGCAGTGGTATTGCAGAGCACTGACCTTCTGGTCGTGTTCAGGGCACTGCCCTCTGCTCAGCTTCTGCACAAGCGCAGAACACATAAATGGTGGTTCACAACAGCCTTCCCATGTTTGCTGAGAGTTCTGACTCATTCTTAAACCTTAGCATTTTGTCATGAACTAACCGTGAACCCTAAAGCCTCTGTTCCCCCAAGATATGTATCTTGCTTTTGAGTGGTTTCAGATTGCTGATAGATTGGATAGGACCAAATCTTGCTTACCTCATTCTCAGAATTATTCCAAGTGTGTTGTACATTCAGTATGACTTGAACAGTGTACAGGGATTGTCTTTGAGCTGATTGACCTGGGATATAGTTTCTCCTGAATTTGAGGAGTTTGTGTCATACGAGAAAGTGTCCCCACTACCCAGCAAACATCAGCAAGTCTCGGGCAGTCTCTATTAAGATCGGGAGCCGTTTAAAAATGCAAGGCCTAAGTCATGACTATGTTAGTGCTTTCCTGTTTCATATCAACTGATGTTTTGAAAGCATTTGTGGAGATAGAATCCTTCCACGTTCACTGGATGTTGAACATTTTTTGTGCTGTTTCAGTGATAGAGATTTACAGGGCAGCTCCCCAGTTTGACATCTGCACGCCTGCGGGCGGTGAACTGATTGTTGGATGAAATGTGTCTGTGATAGCACAGAACCAACCTAGAGAAGTGAAGATGTATTGTGTAACTGTACCTTGTTGATGGGACAGTTCTTTGTTTTTTTTTTATTTATTTATATCTTTCCCAGAAATGCACCACCAGATCGCACTGGTGTAAGAATAGAGTAAGGAATGGCCATGTTGGTGTTAGGAGGAAATTTGCATTATGTTCTTTGTGCATCTGTGAAATAATTTGGCTGCCTAAATGCTTGAGCTAGTTCTGAGTTTGCTTTAAAGGTCAGGGAATTCCTTCTAGTCTGAAAGAAAGGATATGTGAGTATCCTTAATAGCTTTAGCCAACATAGCCCATGTCGTCTTTTACTGTCAAATGGGAAGGTAAGATGCATTCCATATTGCATTGGGGAATCTTTCTGGGAATTGCTTTGCAGGTTAATGGTGTTCCTTTCCATACTTTTCTCTACTTGTGGGCACTTAAGAGTAGAACAACAAAGCTTCAGACTTCAGGAAGAAGGAGCTGCAGGCAGCCAGTCTCTGCAGATCTCTTGACACATTGCGAGTTTTAAACTTGATGCAGAGAAGAGTGGGAGAGATACTCTTTGCTCCTTCCAGGGGCTCTGACCTTTGTCAGGCCTGAGCATCCACTGCAGAGGATGGACAGAAATTTGGTTTAGGATCACACTAAAGGTAATTTTCATGTAGATGTATCCTGAATGTCGCATAAGTAGCTGCCCTGTGAAAGTTTTGACGTTATTTAAGTGATTATTAAATGACTTCAGAATACAGTAAAATTTTTTGAAAATACTTTTTCTTTATGATGTGTCTGATAGAAATACTGAAAGAAATAATTAAGATGGTATAAACACGAACTGATAGAATTAACTATCTGCGTGCATCTGGTCTTCATCTGTAGCTGGATGATGGTGATGTTTTCCCTGCCTGTTCCTCTCATCACCTGTTTTGAGTATCCTGCAGGACAGTAGAGTTCTGGAAATTCATTGAGATTATGTTGAGGAATAAGTTCTCAAAGTAAGCAGTTATGTAGTAAATGAAGTTGTTGTTTGCTGAAAAGGAATTTTTTTAATATGGAAATTGAATGATGCTACGAAGAATTTTATTCTCTGGCTGACTGATAGAGAGGGTTGGGTTTTTTTCATGGAATACTGGATATTAACCACATATTTTGTATGTAGCCAGTATTGTGCGTTCATCACCATATGGATCAGTTAGTTGACTTCCTGTGGTTTGATGTGAAGAGATACTGAGAACTCTCAGCTGTCACTGAAATCAGTTGGAGTTTTGCTTTAAACTGTAAAGCTCTACATAATGCTACATGCACTAAAAAGTTCATATATATGGAATTCTAAAATGATTGGTTAGTATTGGATGACTTTTCCCCTTAATTTCTCATGTCCCAATTCCTCTTCTCATAAAAGCGATATGATAACTGCTCTTCAAGGATTATTTTGAAAGGCAGTGTATTTTGGAGCTTGCTATAGAGTACATTTTTTGTGAGAATTCACAAGTCTTGTTGCACAATAAATAAGGTGGACTGTTTTCAGGAACCACATGAATGTATTTTATCTGAGCATTGGGAAAGTCAGAGAATATTATCATTTGTCTGTCCATGCCCTCTAGTTTGTCACTATCCCAGATTTTAATCTTCTTCAGCAGTGATGTATTGTTTTTTGGTTTGGGTTTTGTTTTTTTTTCTCTTTGACACATGCTTGTCCAGTCCCAGTTTCATTCCAATGAATTGTCTTTTGGTTTTGTTTTGAACAGAGTATTCATTTTTTAAAGTGCACATTGCAAGGCATGTATATTTTCTCTATTTCATTTATTATTGCAGCTGCAGTTGATCAGGACAACCAGATTCTCTGAACATAACTGATACCGTTTTTGAAGACAGCTTCTGTTTTGGAAGAGAGGAGTGGAATTTTTCTGAATTAAAATGAGGTGTGATAGAGCTAGTGATAGATGTGGAAAGGGGAAGGTCTGTATAAAAGAAGTGGTGACAAGTTTCATTTGGCTTAGTCTCAGTGCCACTATGTTTTGTAGAAAGCTAAAGAGGGGGTGTGCTGTGCTAAAAATAAGATAGTCTGTGTGTTGGAGAAGTAAGTGCGTTTTAGAGCACATGTTTAAAATTCCTGTAGATTCAGTGAGAGTGTGGAAATGTATTTAAAGGCATCCAGAGAGGGATCCTGTCTGCCTGAAGTAAAGGCTTTCTGTCACATTTTTTCTCAACCTTTAGGAGAGCATAGTTTGGTTTTTCACAGGGAACTTGTCAGTTTGCCTTATCAACATTTTGCAGTTGATGCTCTTCTGTCTTTGAACACCTAAAGGTAACTCTAGAGCCATATTTCAAAGTACTTTTTTTTCTTGTCCATTTGAGGGAGGGGTGGTTCTTGGGAAGCTACAGCTGCAGGATGTTTCAGTGTTTAAATGTACCTCAGCCAGTAGGGAAGCAAGCCAGTGTTTCAGTTCCAGCTCCAAACACTTGTGGCTAGAAGACAGCATCCAGGCCTGTAGATAAAGGACATTCTGTATCACTTCTGCTTCACCATTTTTGGGAAAAGAGCACTGTGTTTTCCTTCTCCAGTGGTAGGCTTTGTAGTAGGAACATACTTTTCCAAACCTTCAATTAGGAAGGAGCACAACACTGATTGTCTTTCCAAAAGATGAAGTATTTTTTATACTTTTTGTACTTTCCTCTTTTAAAATCTCACTGCTACAGACCAAAAAGAAACCAAGCTGCTTTTCATTTAATTACAAGAATATTTAAAGCTACACCCCTGTCATTGTGTACTTAATATCTGGTGTAGGAAAAAATTTCCTTTTGACAGAGATGTGGGCACTGTGATCCCTTCTTCACTGTCTTGGTGGGTGCACTTCTAGCCATGGCACTCATGCTCAGACTCCCAGAGAGTGCAGGACAGAGAAAGCCAGCCTTCAACGGAGGCAACAGAGAGAGAATATATTCCTTCAATAATGGTCAAATCCTTAATCCTTACATCCATGCTGTTTTGAGAAAGGAAACAAACATTATCAAGGTTATGCCTTTAACAGTGCTTCCATGTCACTCTTCATCAGCACTGTCTTATTTATAAATTTTCCTTGACCCTGATGATTCATTACTGTTGTCTTTTTCAGACCCTAAGATTGGAAGCTTTTACACCTCCCACCTTACACCAAACTTGAGATCTATTTGGATAAAATCCTTCTTTTAAGCATACTTAAAAAGATAATGCATTAATGGCAGTGTTGGATACTCAGTCCATGAAGTTTCTGGCAGTCGGTCTGTATTCAGTGTGGAGGCAGTGCTGTACCTGAAGGAATACAGGTGGTAATGATGCAGCTGTACAGGGGGCAGAAAGGTGTCTGAACCTTGCTGACTTGTGCAGAATGATGCAAATTGCATAGCAGATCTAACTAGGGGAACTCAAGACAGATTTTATTGGCTAATGAGTATGATTTTTCTGGTCGTATTTTCTGACTACTTCCTTAGAGGTAGTCTGGAACCTGGAAAAGCAATACTTCCATTCAGTCAGACAGGAGATTTTCAAGGTGTGGGAAAATTGTCTACAGGACCTTCTTAATGGTGGTCTTTCAAAGAGCAAATTTTCGTGTTGTAGGTTTGCCATGTCAAGGTTATGTAAAAGAGAATTGGCACAGCGATGTATTTTATTTTCTGTGTTTTTTTGTGGCAGTATCAGTCCTCGTGTTTGATTGTAATTGAATTCCTGATACTTGCTGTCTCTGCTCTTTAATTGCAAAATGTGGGCAGCAGTTGATACGTGCTTCTCAGAAGTTCTGAGACTTTCTTAGCTGTAGTATATGATGGGCTTTAGAGGATCCATGTAAAATATAATGTTTAGAATTGAAAGCCATAAACTGAGAATTTAATCTGGGTCTCTGTCAGACCTTTCTCTGTTGATAGCCTTGAAGGTACAAGGGGTCCCTAGAACTAGTGAATCTGTGCAGTGTCCAGTGAGCGATGCTGAGAGAGACTGAGAGGGCAGGTTGTGGCCTTTGTACCCTGTATCCATGGGGGAACTAAACAATATGCATGTGGGAGGGCTAAGCCTGTATTGTGCATCAGAACTGTCCAGAGTTATGTTATTATGTTAACCTGGGCAATACTCACCTGTTAATCAGAGGTTTATCTGAAATGCTGTGCAGTGTTGCTTCCTGCTTAGTTCTTTGAGAAGACTCTAACCTACAAATATGCCCATGCTTACCACCTTGAATGAAGGTATTTAGACTATCTTTATTTTGGTTGTGGGGTTTGGATTTTTTTTGTGGCTATGAGCCCATTGCTGGTGAAAATGTGAGAAGTGGAACAGTTACGGAGTGCAAAAATAATTTGAAATGGTTCAAATGCCTTGACATTTCTTTTGGATGGTCATTGTCATCTGTTGTATGCAAATCAAGTCAGTGTTTTTTACTGTTGTGAACTTCTTAACTGATTTTGTTTGTGGGGAAACTGTAAAGTTTGTACTGAAAAAGAATCCTTTAAGTTGAACATTTTTGGTTTTAAGAACAGAAGTAAAATCCTCCTGATTGTATTTTGCTGTTGCCAAAGAGCTGTCTGATGTACTCATCCACCTTCCGATTGCTCCTGAAGTAAGCACAGAGGAAGAAAGGGCAAGTTGCAGCCTATCTTCACTGTTATTGTGCAGAGTGAGGTACTAGTCATGTCCATGTTGATATTTTATAAACAAAATATTGTTTTAAGGAGCAGCTATGAAATTCGATTCTTTCAAACTCTAAAGAAATTAAGGTTTTGTAAAATAACGAAAAATCTCAATTGGCGTGTGGTAGAGAAGAATTGGTGTGTGGTTTTTTGATGCAATTTATTTGAGCTCTTGTGTCTACATACAAAAGGCAGTAACTTTAGTGGACTGGTACAAAACTTTTGAGTTCAGGCAAATGCTGAATCATGGCCCAATTCATAATAATTGCAGAAAGTCATTCTGTATGCTCAGATATGACTGCAGTATCATGCAAAGTCTGATAATTAAATTAAATGATTTTGAATTGCTTTTAAGATAAATGTCAGGTTTCTGGCTGCTCTAACAAAAGACGAATGGCTTTTCTGTTACGTGTAGCCACTGTCTAATGAAACAATTTTACAAATTGATTTTCTATTACTTTTTGTTCAGAAATCTTTTTTGCATTTGCAGATAGATAATTGTGTGAGAACAAAGCATGGTCCAGTAGAAAAGTGTTTTAGCATGAAAAATAAGTGTTATTAAGAGTTTACTTAAAAACTACTGCTGATCTGCTGTCCATTCAGGTAAAATAGGATTTGCAGACTTTTAAAACATATACATTTTTTAGAAATGCAATTAAACCAAATATATCTATTCTTATACACAGAAACTCTGTGATATATAAAGATAATTAGAGCTGTGTAAATGTGTACCTGTTTTGGTGTGTGTCTTTTTTGCAAGAGAGATTATTAACTTGATTTTCTTACATGTTTTCTTGTTTTATTATTTCTGAAAGTTTACAATAAAAAAATTTGTACAGATTTTTTTGTGAATTAAAATCTGGAACATGTATGAGTATATTTTAGTTCGGGATATGGAATTGTGAGTAAAAAAATGTGTGTTATTTTTAGTTCATAAAAGCCGTTCTGTAGTGGTGAAATATAGCTCTAGATGCTCCAAGTTTCTGAGCAGTTTCCTTTTCAGGAAGGCATGGCCATGCTTAATTGGGTTTCTGAAGTTATTCTTGCATTGCACATGGGATGCTGGAGGCACAGCTTTCCATAAACAAAATTGCAGCCAAGTGGAATTTGATGGTGGGGGTCCAGATAGGAAGTAAGTGTTTGGGATTTGGTTTACTTGGTTTAGTTTTAAGTACCTTAATGGATATCTTTGGTTTTGGAAGCCTGGCCCACAGCATCAATAGATAATATTGAATGAATGGCTGGTTCCAGAGACTGAAAAGGCTATTTTGGTGGTGGTGTGATGTTTGATGAGCCTAATGTAAAGGAAACTGAAGTGCTTGCCCACTGACCCTATTTGCTACATCAAAGCTAATGCTAATGTATGGCCAATAAAGACATCACATGACTGGGCTTTCTTTCACAGATCCTGTTTGCGTATTGTGATGGATGCATATTTTACATTGCAGTATGGCAAAGCCTTTTTTTTCAGCTTTCTTATATTTACTGTATATATTAGAAAGGGCCCACTGTGGTCTCCTCCCTGGTGGCTGCAGGGGAATCCTTGCTCCAGTGTCTGCAGAAATTCATTCCCTCCTCCTTCCCTGACCCAGGTGCTTGCAGGGCTGTTTTTCTCCCTTTCTTTCTCCTCACTCCTCTCTGTCTTTTGAGGCATTTTGTCCTTCCTTAGGCTTTATTCCCTCCAGGTGCCACCACCACCGTTTAGGCTGAGGGGCCAGACTGCTCCCAGCACCTCCACATGGACACCCAGTGCTCCTTAATAGGTGAAAATGGTGACATTGGATTAATGATCCCTTCATAAATTTGTAATTAGGCAAGTAGAAGAGTGTAGGTTAAGATAACTAGCACTGAAATGAGATGGTGTTAAATTATCTGCATTGCTATGTAACCCTGTTTTGTGTCCCACGGTGCAACAAAACTGTGGAATTCTAGTTGGGTGTAGAATTGTAACCAAAATTGATCTCATTAATATAAACAAAGTAGGATTTGTTTTCCCCCCCCCCTCTCCTTAGCATGCTTTCCAGTTCTAGTTGAAGATTACTTGTCGGTTGTTGAATTAACTTTGAACCTTTGGGTCTTAGGTCATTATATATTAATTAAAGTTTATCACTGTTCCTTTCAGCCTGGTGAAGTGAGAGTTTGAAAGTTAACTTTTAGGACTCCAAATGGGCTTTGCTTTGCCACAGTGAACTGAAATCTGTACAGTACAAAGGTTTTATGTTGAGCCCAGGCCGTTGGGCCATTCTGTCCATTTTGCTGTCCTTTTCTCCCAGAAGGTAAACAGCCCTTCTTCAGATGCAATTTAACCAGCCGTGCTAATCAACAAACACTGTCCTCATCCACCTGCCTGTTCAATCTGCCACTGTCAGCTCCATTTCTGCAGCCATAGAGACAAGTCTTCCCCAGCTACTGATGCTTGAATCGGCTTCTTGTATCCAGTTACCTTCTCAAATGTGCCTGTCTGATTCCTGCTGGTGGCAGAGCTGGCGTTTGTAGGGCTAGTTGGCTGTACATTGGTTGTGCCTCAAACAGCATAATTGGTAGTCTTGAGAGACTGTCTTTTGTCTAGCCTAAGCAGCTCCTGATTACTGTGAATCAGAGCAATCATTTAAGTACAGAGCCATTTTCATTCTCTTTGTTCCTTTTCATGGTATCCTGCTGGTAAACAGCTCTGGTAGATGAAATGTTAAGCCAACCATACTACCTTTAAGACCATTTCCATGTTTGTCAGACATGTTTTTCTTGACTGTTACCCAGACGTAAATAGTTCTTCTAGTCTAGTATTTATGGTACAGACATAACTTAAAATTTAGCACTGTATGTGCAGATTTTTCATTAGCTTTCTGTTTTTCAGGCCTGTGAGGAAGCTTTTTATTTGGCCACTTAAGACCTAAGAATAGTTGTGGTAGGTGTTAAGTAACTTCTGGACCGTTTCCTGTTTTTCTGTGAAGTATGTCTGCTGTATTTAAATCCCTTTAGGGACGATTTTTGGCATGTGAAATCTGTTACTGCTTTGCCCACAAATTAGGGAAAATTAGCTTGCAGTGGCTGTGGTAGAAGTCAGTCTTTTTTCACTGGGAGCAAAGTACATAGACTATAAAGCAACAACAACCACAAAATCCTTCTCCTCAGTAATTGACTTTTAAAATTTATCAATTTAAATGAGAAAATGCTGAAAATAGATGTGAAAAGCTTGTAGGTTTGTACTCTAGTTAGCGATCTTGACTTTATGATGGATGCAAAATTTATATGCTCAGAAAGCTGGAATCACCTTCTGCCATTGGTCTTAGGAGATAAAGAAGTATTCTGAAATTGTGAATTATAAAAAAGAATTTCCTGTATTTACTGGAATCATTGTTTTGAAATACAAATTAGCACTTGCTCTGACAACTACTGTGTTCATGGAAACCCTGCTGAGGAATAGCCTGCAGAATAATTTCTTCTAGTACATTTGTTTTTAAGTAATCCCTGTCAACACTAGGCATCGAAAATGTGCTAGCTATGCCGTGGTCTGAAACAGCTGTCAAGTGTAGTTTCTGGCACAGAGCCACCTTTAGATATTCTTGTATCCTCTTAATGTAGAAAATAAAGAGATTGTTTTCTTCTGGGTTGGTTGGATTTGTGGTCAGAGGGAGGAGGAAGAAAAGGTCCGGAGTTATAAATTAAAAGAAATTGGTTCAAGAAAGGTGTAAATGAGCAGTAATCAGTGGCTGCTTTATTCACATCATGAAGTGCTTTCCTGAGTGTAAGGATGTACTTAACCACATGCTTTCCTGAATTTGGGTCAAAGCTCCTACTGCTGTTTGACTGTGGGCTAAGGTAAGCTCTGCAATTGTGATTATGACTAAATTTTAGCTATTATCCAGAAAGTATATTAAAAATTAATAAATTCCAGATGCTTTCTCTTTTTAATGATCCAAAAGGACAAGGCAAACAGCAGTAAATTTGAGGTTTGATTGAAATGGGAAAACAACTGTAGTAGAGAATTCAGGAAGAAAACAGTTTGGAGCGGAGCAAAAAAGGAAGTTGTTCCAAGGCACTGGCATGTCTTTCTCTGTGTATGCACAGTCCTATGTACAGTCCTATCCAAAGTGAAATTTGTATTCCAGCTGATAGAATTCAATTCACAAAACTGATTTTTCATGGTAGTTACATGACATCTTGCAGAGACCTGAGCTGATAAGAGAACACAATAGTTTGGATATGTATATGGGCTATTCTCAAGGACTTATTAGAGTTTGGCATGATAGTTACAGTATAATGCAGTAGAGGACATGAAGTCATGCATGTGTTCCTTACTTAAATGATACAAAAGAATCTTTATCAGTAGGTAGATTATAACTAATTCTTACTTCTTCTTGGTTATTATAGAGATTTTGCTCATCCTTTTCATTTTCCTTGAATTATAGAAAGTAGAAACGGGAAAGCTCTGTTAGGGTTAGATAATCCAAACATATTTCCTTGCCAGTGAGGGATTTTCAGCAGTTTCTTTCTGCCTTGTGTTTTCTGAAGCTTCTTATTGTATCAATTAAAGTTATTGCCAAAGGAAAACTGGATAAGGGCTTCCTTTGGAGTCTGTTAATGAATTTTAGTGAATCAGAGTGAGCACTGTAACATAATACCAGACCAATGTCATCTAGTCTTGATTTAGATAAAATATCTTGAGTTAGACGTTTCATATTCTTTTGAAAGAATGTTGTTATGGACAGTGCTGCAGGTGAGATGTAAGTATCATCAGCATAAGTAAATCCCTGACCAGAAATGATGATTACATATTATCCTTGCTTAGCCCTTTTTCTGTAGTCAGTACATGTCATTTGAAAACCACAAGTACCTGTACTAGGTTTTCTCTGGCTGGTCACTGATAGAGCAAAAGGTAAATGAATCTGAAAATAGTCTCCATACTAAGAAAAAAAGAAAGTACATAGACCCCACATACATCATGTTGAAATTGAGCGGGGATTTTTAAATACAGTTAGAAGTGTTGTCTTGTAAGGAAGGCATCTGGTATGGGCTTTAACTGTCTATTCCAGGTAATGAGCTGTGAAATTGAATGGGACTGTTTAGGCTGTTTTACTTGGTGATTTACAGAAGCAGAACTATTTTAACTCTTCATTTTCTGTAAGCAAAATAGCTTGTTTGCTGTTTATGTCAAGGTTCCTGTTTCTGGAAGGCAGTAAATAGTGTGAGTTCAGTAGTAGGAATATTGTTGCAACAATATTGCTGATGTTTAATTGCATGACCAGTAGTATGCATTTTAAAGAGAATGTGGAAGGTGCCAATCCCAGGACAGGTCTACTGGGGGCTTATTTATTGATTTTCGTAGGTTTTAATAACACAACAATTTTTGTATCCCAGTGTGTAATTACCACTCTTTTGTTGTGTTTAAGATACTTGCAGCTGCTCAAAATGTCTTCAACTTTTGGTCTTTTCAGCTACCTATTTGCAGCTCTCTGTAGGCTGTATACTAGTAAAACATTTCCATAGTCTTTTGTTTCCTCGTCTTCTTCCAGCTACCTCTTGTTTTTGCTTTATACCTTTATGCCTTATATGGTAATTGAGAACGGGGTAGAGATATCTGCAGTGTATTGGTATTGATTTGTCTTTAATTTGAAGTCTTGTTTTTCATAATTATTCAGTGAACCCAGAAAGTGCATATATTTATTACTAATTTACGTGTGCTGCTCATTTGATACGAGCCAGTATTACTTTTTGTATAAGTCAAGTCAGATCTTCAGGTTACAAGTGCATGGATTATTTAATTTCTGTTTCTTTTAAGTATATTCATCAAATCACCTGAACTGAAAGATGCTTGATGTTACACCTCATGGCTTGCAGAAGTTACTCATGGCATAAATAAAACACAGCTGCTGTAATAATGTGTCATTGCTCATCTGCAATTGTTCTTCTAATCTCTGTGGTTTTCCGCTTTCACCAAACCTAAGCTTTCTTTGTAGAAATTTGAGGATTATTTGTGGCCTGTGATATCACCGAGACTCGTTGAATTTTTTTACTACTGGTTGACAGATGAGTAAGTTCCTCTTGGTTTCCTCCCACTTTGTCGTAGGAAGTAACATCAAATTGATTATGTGACTGAAGAGTAACCATCATACAACCACAGGAAATCCTGTGGCTGAAACCAGTTTCGTTCTCTGCTTTCTTTTGGCAATAACTTTGTATTTGCAGAATACTGTCTTTGATTCAGGACTGCATTGTACTTTGACTTTAAGTGGTGATGTTTTTCGCAACATATGAACAAAATGGCTGATGTTTTTTTGAGCTGGGGCACCTTTTGTAAAAAAAAAAAAGATCTAAGAGTAAATAGTAATATCACTGATAAGAATTTTTGGATGAAAATTTGGCAGTGTAGGTCACTTCAAACAGAAGGAAAGTTAGTAGTGTCAAATGCAAATGCTCTCAAAAAGAAATGTAGTATATGCATGCTGTGTTTGGAGGCTTTAAAAGATAAGAGGTGCATGGAGGCATGTATGACTTCTTGCTTGTTCCATGAACTGGAGTAGTGATCTGGTTCAGCCACACAAGCCCTCATGCTTGTAGACCCCTTTTTTTTGATTTTAAAAAGTCCGTGTTCTGATTCTTGATCAAGAGTAGTTTATGTCTTGTTTGGAAGCCCTTACTTTCAAGATACAGCAATATGAAAGTTGCTCGTTAATTTTTGGAACCTGCTCTTCTGTGACTTTTAGGCACAGTTTGGATGCCAGTTTCTTTATAGAAAAATGTGTTTGAAGTTATGGGAAGATGAGTGTTTAGATAATATGCTGATTTCCTTCCCCCTCCCCCTTTCAATTTTAAAGTACTTTAAAGGAGTTTATTAGCATGCTAAGTAAAACTAGGGAAAGACACACTTCATCCAAATGCATTTGATTTCTTGCTTGCACATGCAGTTATTGTTAGGCCTTTTTGAATTTGTAGGTTTGGGAAAGAAATGTTTCCCTAAGATAAAAGAGCAAAGTAAGGGTAAAATGTTTCAAGAACATATCTCCTGGCCTTGTGGAGAGAGTGCATGGTGTTACCCTGACCTGACAGGCTTTGTGAAAGGGGTTACCGTGGAAACCAGAAGCCAAGCTGTTGGTATTTCCAGCCGGGGGCATGCCCTGCGGGCGATAGGGAGGGTGTTTTGAAAACCAGCCAGAATGAGGAAGAAGGAACAGGAAATGTTGAGGTGGGCACCCCGAAGTAATGATATCCTTGAAGTGGGTACTCCTTGACTCCTGTGCTCTGGGCAATAAGTGTCCAATACTGCTGTGGCTGCGTGCTCACTGGATGTGTACAGGCTTGGGATTGTGAGCCTGCCCAGGAACCCGTGCTTTTGTGTCACGGTCATATGTGATGACCTAGTGCAGCAGCAGGTATTGATCCCCAGCTGCTGAGTGAGATGTGGATAGCTGTAGCAGTGTTCCTCAGTTTGTTAGAATATACTCCCAAAGCCCACTAGGGACCTGAATCTCCTGGAAGGTGTATGGAAACTTGAAAAAAGAGGGAAAGGAGGCAGTACCAGCAGAGACAAATTGGGATAGCAATGCTAGGCACAGAAGTTTGTGGAAAGTTGATTTAACAGGAATTTCAGTTTCTTTTTTATTTTAATTCTTTTACTCTAAATCTTTCTCTCTCTATTAGAGACCAGTACATAGTGTCTTTTGGAATGAGTAGCAGTAGGATTGAAAAAGAGTAGTTGAAAGATGATTGAAAATGACTTTGCAGAATCTGGACTGAATTCACTTCATTTCCTTCCCTGCTTGAAGCATCAAGAGCATTCTGTGATGTAATAATTTCTGTTGTCATCAGTAATAAATTTGGGGAAGAAGCATATTTTTTTTGCAAAAGGATTTGTGATGACTGATTATCTGGGCCGGGGGGGGGGGGGGGGTGCATTGTGGGTGGTGGTGCTAATCTGCCTGGGTCATCACAGAGTGGCCATGATATTTATCTAGAAAAGTAATCTAGATAATTTTTTTTTTTTTTTTGGAGGGGGAAGGATTTCTTTGAACTTGCATCACAGCAAAGAGTAGGGATGTTCTCATAATATCTCACTTGACCTGTGTTTTTATGCAATCTTCTGTGCAAAGTCTCAAGACTGAGGAGGGAACAAAGGGGAAAAATTTGTTTGATTCTATACAGGTCTAGACAAAATAGCTAAATGAACTTCTGTCATCCATCATAGCTTAAAGCTTCGGAGAGTTAGTTGTTCTTTATGTAGAGTACTTCAGAGAAGTTTTGAGACTATCCTAATTTAATCATAAATTATACTGCCTGGTCATATGAGGGGTTAAATGTAACCCAGCAGAAAAGAAAAAAAAAATCTCACCTTGACCATAATGACCTTTAAGGGAGATCACTGAGCATGAACCTTGTGGGACTTGGAAATGGATGAACCTGAGCTGTTTTATGTCAGCTGGAGATCTGGCCCAGTATTTAAACTGAAGCAATTTACTGTTCTGGTTG
Source organism: Empidonax traillii (assembly GCF_003031625.1). Lineage (NCBI taxonomy): Eukaryota > Metazoa > Chordata > Aves > Passeriformes > Tyrannidae > Empidonax > Empidonax traillii. The sequence continues at coordinate 445,845 of NW_020955224.1, forward strand.
TTTTCCCCTCTAATGAGTTACTAATGCACTGTGCTTGAACGTAGAAGCAATAATACTGCACAAGTGTAGGAGGGTGGGAACAACCTAAACTCCAGAATAGTTACTCTCTTCTCCCAATGTCTTCCTTTCCCATATTCTTCAAGGTTATTTAAGTAGTTACTATTTAGCAAGAAAAAATATTATATAAGAACACCCTCTTCCAGTCTCTATTGTCCTGCTGAAATGGCCTCTTTGGACAGCAAAAATTATGATCTACACTGTATTTCTCAAGCCTTTTAATTGCTTTGAACCACCCCAAAATTTTACAGCATTAAAAACTCATAGCAGCATGAGAAAATATGTAGTTGTGCAGTTCTTTTCCTCACGTGTATATCAGAAATAAAGATGGTACTAAAATTGGATTAGGTCAAAACACTTAATCTGTAGTCAAAGAGGAAACGTTTTTTTCCTCATAGCATTTGCAGGTTGAGTGGAAGTGGATGAAAGGAATAAAAGTAATGTAAACTCTGGTGGAGAGAAGAGAAATCATTCCTGGGCAGGACAGGGTGACTGCAGCAATTTGGCAGAAGATGTTCATAAACCAAAGATGTGGGAGTGGAGAGCACACAGCAAACAGTTCTTAACTATACATGGGATGAGACTTGAGCTTTAAAAATAGATTTACTGATCTGATCCAATATACTACGTGAATGAGTGCTTTGAGTATTACATCCAAACAATCTGAAAAGAGTTTATTCACATATATGCTCAAGTAATAGTTGGATTGTGAGGAAATGAGCATAAACAGGAGATACCTAAAGTCATGAGAAGCTCTTTAGGATAAAATGTTTTGTGGGTGTTTAGTATAGCAGAATATTTTTATATTTAGTATAGCAGGATATTTTGAATCAAGAGACTGAGGGCATGTTGACTTCACATATTAATAAAGCTGTTAAATGCACTTTTGTGTTTTTCAGTTCACAGTGCAATTGCCACACTGCCTTAAGTGGGCTGAAGACCTGCAAAACCTCTGTAGCTTTAGAGCAACCTTTTCATCTTGTGTTTTTAAGCTAAATGTTATCCTAAACTCAAATGAAGTGAGTGTTGCAATTGTGCAGTAGTGAAAGATGAAAGAAAACTTCATTTTCAAATGAAGTTTGAGAAATTGCCCATGGCTTTGATTATTCATGCATGCTCTATAGAACCTTAACTCACCTGATCAAGTTAAAAGTAGTGCAAGCACCTCAGGGTGAAAATAATGGTGGTTTAAAAGTACCCCTATGTAGTGCATATCTATGGAAAATGTGAAATTGTAGAAAATGTGAAACTATAGCAGTGAGACCAGAGTCTTCCTCACAATATTTGCACAGTAGCATTTCCTACAACTGTAAGATATTTAATAAAAGTTTATTCCTAGCTGCTGTGAATACTATAGCTTATCATTTTGTTCAAAGAAGCTGATTTTTATGGTTTTGTGATTAGGTTAAAAAAGATGAACAAAAATGTTCAGTAGTTTTTTAGTTTGCTTTAAAGCCTGTTCATTCAACATAAATAGGTGTTTCTTAAGAAAGCAGATGATTTTCCTTCTAGGCATAGCATTGAGTGTTACCCTGTTCGTAGAGTGGAATGCAGCAGTGCAAGTAAATCACTGCTGTATAGGGTACATAATAGATTATATATGGTTAGTAAGGAATTTAGTGTATTTCTCCTTGTTAATGAGAAAACCACTTGTGTTCTTTGGGTAAATGGACTTGACTCTGTTGAAAACGTGGCTTCAGCTGATTTACCAGCATCGACTAAGGCTTCAGGGTTTTGATTTCCAGAAGGAGACATTTCCTATTTATATTACTTTAAGTAGAGTAGAGTATGTGAGATTACTTGGAATCAAACATGTTTCCAATATTAGACACTATTTAGCAGTGTTAATGTTTTAATATCTTTTTTATTATTTTTTCCAAAGTAAATACTTGGAAAGTAAATACTAAAAATTATATTTACCAATTAAGTGAAGGATGTGTTCATGTTGGAAACATTCTTTCTAACTTGTGTAAATCTCGAGGTAATGCCAGAACTTGGGCAGTAAAGTCGTACCTAATTATGCAACACACAGCTCTTAATGAAATCATAAGACTTAGGACCTGCAGAATTTGTAGGTTGTATTTAAATTAAAATTATTTTATTCAGTGATTCATGCAATTTTATGTAAATATAGGTATTCTATAGTCATATATATATATGTATATGTGTGTAGGTGTGTATATAGACACAATTATACACACAGATACATATATATATATTTGTATATTAAAAAAAACAATCTACATGCTTTGGTACTTGGTTAAAATTTTAAGGCACAGTTCCACAGATATCTGATACCATCCAGAAATTTTTAAACTCTTAGTTCCCAGGGACAATTAAGATTGTTCTCTGCTCAGTAGGTAGAAAAATCAAGTAATTATCTCTTGTGATTTAATACTAGACTAGCTGTTGAGTATGTTGTGCATGTTATGTTTTTTTTTTCTCTTAATTTTATTGTTGTGTTTTGATGTCTGATGTAAAGGCCATTGGAAAATGTGTAAAGACTCTGAAACTTCAGAAAGTTTTCAAAATCAGACCATTACTAAACTCAGAGTAATATTTTATGAAAAAAATGACATTATCAGATCAAGCTGGGATGTTCCAGGTGCTTATGGTATTTTGTCTTCAACCTTTCTGCATATGTATAAAAGTAGTTCATCAGGCATTTTAACTGTGAAGTCAATTCCCTTTCAGTGTACAACTTTGGTGCTGTAATACGTACATATTCTAATGCCTGAATTCTAGAAATGAATAAAGTCAATACAGTACATGGTAGAAAAACAGATGAGTATTAAAGAAGCTCTTACAGAGATGCACATGCTTGACAGAAATTGTATCAATTTTTTTTAATACCAGTATAAAATGGAATTTGTATTTTAATGTTCAACGCTTTGCACATCAAGTAAGGTGAAAAAGCTGTCAGAGGGAAAGGGGACATTAAAGAGGAAACTTATAACGAGTGTGTAATTTTTTCTTACTGAGAACTACTGAGACATTTTTGATTTAAAAGAAGTGTCTCTGCCCGAAATAAAATAATATATTGATATAAATATCTATACTGCTCAGAACGTATTAAAATTTGTTGCTGTAGAATATTCTTGACTGAATTTTTGATCATTAAAAATTTTTAAATTACAGGATTTTGTATGGCAATTTTCTCTGCTAAGTTATCATCAATATTAACCACTTTGAAGGTTGAAAAAGCAGTTATTTGCGAACTTTAGATAAATCTACCTAATGTTAACTTGTTTTGTATTTGAGTCTGTTTGAGATAACAGTGTTTTGAGGCTTTGCAACTCTAACGCACATTTTAGCATTTTTCGTTCTATAAAAATAACTCACTTCCAAGTCCTTGTGCAGGGAGATATTCAGGAAGTTTTCCTTTGTGCTTTTCACTCCTTTGAAACAGTTCTGTTTCTCCTCCATTAGCTCTTTGCTGGCAAAGGTAACCAAGCCCATTTCCTCCAGGAATATTTAGTTTTGTTTGCTTGTGTCAGTCTGTTCTGCAAATAAATGTGCTATCACACAGACTTTATACTTGATTTTGCTCTAATGCAACCTGTCAGGTCTCCTTATAAATGTTCCATTCTCAGGTGAGATGTGTTCGATATTTGCAAAGGGAGGGAAAGCTTGTCTTTCGTTGTTTGCAGTCATCAATTGAATCAGAGTTTAAAATACAAGGTGAAGGTGGTTGGAAGTTGTGCAGTTTTCTCCCTCCTAGAAGGAGCTCTGGTATGTTGCTCTTGGAAGTGATATGATGGTTACACAGAACCACTGAAAATGTAATGCTATGCTGTCTCTGTCCTTGAGCCTGCCAGTTCAACTATCCTTTATGTGGGTACTGATTAAAGTACTGTGATAGCTATCAGAAAGGCAAAGGTAGTATAAGTCCTACTGCTGTCTCTTGTGGGAGGTGGTTTGTCCTTTGGGCATTGCTGAGGTATGAATTTTGGAGGTCAGGAGAACAGCCATGGGAAGAGTGGGAAAAGGTTCTCTTCTGGCTGGTCTTTCATAGCGTTGCTGCTCAGGCCCTTACTGAGCCAGGGAAAGGTTCCTTTGTGTTTAATAGCCTTGTCCCATTTTTATTAGCTTCCCCCACACACACTTGTTTCTCTGCTTTGCTGGAATGGAGCTGCATTTGGGAAGGAGATGAGTTAAACTGCTAACTCGTCATTCTTGCACCTTGGCCTTTTATTTGACATTAAAACTGTTTTGTTTTGTGCTATTTTAGTGTTATTTCATTTGTTTTATAATAACGTTACTTAATTTGTGCTTGATCTAATTTACAAGAAATTCAGCTGTCTGCAGATATTGGGGCTGTTTAGTTATGTAAAACATAGTAACAGCAAGGGAGCAAAGTTCAGGTGCAAGGGAGCAAAGTTCATGACTTTCTGGGGCTATCTCAAATTTTATTTAAAGCTGTGGGGCCTTTCTTCATATGTGACTGTAAACAGAACATTTTTTTTTTAAAGTAAAATCTCAAGATGTCTGCTATAGCTCTAAAATCTTCAGGGTGAAGCTGTAGTTGAACTTGTGTGGCCCATTAATTGATAACTGGATTTCATGGTCAGATGGATGGTTGGAACATGGATACATATTTTACATCAACTTAAAAATGCTCATATGATACTGATAGTCCGATCTAGTTGCTGAACTTCATCTCTTTCTTATCTAGACTACAGAATACTGATGTTAGTTGAATTTCTAATGTGAACAGTTTTCGTGAGCTTTTGGTGTCCTTGTTGAAGAAGTGAGGATCCAGCTGTGAGCACGGTCAGTGCATTAGCATAAAAGGAACTATAATATGTGCGCAACAGATTAAGGTCCTCCTTGACATTAGAACAAAGTCATGCCACTCACAAAGGTATTTATTAAGTTTGTTAAAATATTTTGGAGCTATAACAACGTGGTTGGAGTGATTTAACACATTTTACAGGAAATTATGTTGTTAAATTGTAACTCGGCAGTAATACTTCTGCACCTGTAGCAAAGTGTCGTTGTGACCCTTTTTAACATTAGTGCTAAAAATGAAAGCTGGGAGATGATTAGAAAGAGTCATTCAATAGTAATGAAGAGGAGCGTGTTGAGTCCTTCAGGAGCTGCTACAGGAATGAAACTGTTTGGCTTTCTAAAATCTGTTTCGCTGTTGATCCAATGGCTGGTGTTTGGAGCTTTTGAAGAGTAATGCCCCTTATGGTCTGCAGAAGCAGCATTCATCTTTAATTTTAACACCAGCTGACCATTTCTTAAAAGGCTGCAGCTGTTATTTACTCCGAGCTATGTAACTAATTTGATTTTTTTTTTGTCTTCTGCAGAGCTAATGAATCATTTTTGCTCCTTAGTGGGTGCTATACATACATAAATTATCATTTCAAATGTTACATTATTCTGAGGCTTTTTAAAGGGGTATGTTGTTGAGGTACTAAGTGTAATGGAAATCAGGTACCAAACATAATGTGCTTAATTCCGATTTTCTTTATTAATAAACCTGTTTTCTCTCAGTTTATTAAAATCATGTTTGTAAAGTAAGCAAATGATATGGCCAGTGCACGGCTTTTATTGCTTGAAGGTCGTTTAGGCATCGTAACAGGAACATTGGAGAACTGTATTACAGAACAGATTGCAGTAGGAGAGGTTTCAGCGTGGGAATCGGTGCAAATCCTGAGTTACAGGATTCTGTGTTGGTGCTCTTTTGGGACAGTGTGGAACAGCTCTTAGATGTAGGTAACTACTATTTACTATTTCTGACAGGGTAATACTGTCAGATAAATGCAAAGCTGAATCTTCTGAGCTTGATTCCCTCTGTTGTGCAGCTTTTATTTGCTCACATATCTTCATTAGCATAAAAGCCAACGAAGCTAATCAGTATTCAAAGAGGAAATTGTAAAGGAAAATGGATACTGGACACAAAGCATGGGATATTTTGGTTAATACAGATGATGTTTAAACTGTAATTGAGCATTAATGTCAGCGCGCATCTGGAAGGGACGTATTTCTGAACATGCTTATTTCAAATGTTCTTTGTTTTAATTTTTAGGACAAAAATGTTGTATGCAGTAATATATTCCAGTGCAATTATAGGATTTGTCTGGTATCAGTGGATAGGCTGTAGACACTTCAAACAAAATTGTGGCTTCATTATTTTGGTTTCCTGACCTGTTTGGTTTTTGTTGGTTTTTTTTTTGTTATGATTCTGAATATTTTAAAATGATAGTTGATGGTATGTTGTTATCAACTTCCATAGGAGAATCAGCTCTGACCCTTGGAGCCACTGTACTAAGCGCTTACGCTGTTCTCAGGAGCGGCATGGTTTTTCTGCTGTGCTACAGTTGCAAATATTACAGTTATCAATATGCATTAACAAAGCATTGTGAGGTTAAAGTATTGAGTGAGTGTGGGGGAAAAGTGTAGTGTTTTGCAAAGCCATGCATTTTAACAAGGGCTTTATATTTAATAAATATTAAAGACAGTAAATTGAATGCTTAGTGTTTGGGGAAAAGTTTTGTTTATAGGGGTAATATAAACAGTATTTGGAATCCTTTAACACTAGCTTTCTACCTTTAGGACATAAAAAGAATTTCCATTGGAATTGTGGACTTCTGTACAGAACGTTTAAGTTTGTGATAGCCATGTATCTATTACTCATGAACTTTTCAAGCTCCAAAGTTGTCAGAATCCAGAGGTCAAAGTTTAGTAAGTTAGAAGACTTGTCTGACTTGATGATGGAAGCAAGAAGGGAAGAGAAATTGTGTATCTGTCTTTTCTCTCCTTCAAGAATTTTTGTTCATGACTGAAATAAAACTGAATTGAAGAATGTTTGTAAGAGCAGTCTCCACCACTATGAGTGCTTAGAATTGTCTGTAGATAGGAGTAAAGTGTTCAGGATTTACTTTTCCCCTTTCCTTTTTGACTCAAATAACTGGACTTACTCTATAATTGGAAATACTTTTCACGTATTGCTGTTGCTTAGCTGGTGGTTTTGGACAGTATTCTCTTGTATGTTCAGACAGAGGTAACATTATGATGACTGGAGCATGTGTGACTGGATATATTTAATTTGTAGATATTTTTAAATCCTGTGACAAAAGGCTAACAAAGATGGAATGGCAATATTTTTGAAGTTCAAAGAAATATTCCCCACTGAACCCCCCAGATTTAACACAACTGCTTTATGTGTACGTTCTCTGATAGCTGTTTGCCTTGTGTGTGCTTAGTACAAGCTTAGCATAGTCAAGTGGATGTCTGTAATTTATACCTTGATTATAGAATCTGATTGCAGGTCTCATCCTCATTGGTGGTGAGGACAACTGCATCATTATGGCTTCTTAGCTGTTCATGGTTTTTTTTAATGCTAATTCATTTGCTAATGCTTCATTAAAGCTGTAGCTACTTTAAGCACTTTATTCACAGTGTAGGAAGTCCATTTAACAGGCCCAATACTCAGCAGTACCTGATTCAGTATGTATGTTTTGTTCACATGAGTAAGTATCCCAGAGGAAAGTTTTGCCAGGAAATATTCCACCTTCCAGCTGTAATTGAATGGACTTGAACAACAAGCTGAGACAGCTGGGTCCTGTTTTGGTCTTGATTTGTAGGGACCCAAGAGATTGGAAGAGTGGGAAAGGAATCCTGTGCCAGTTGAGTGAGTTCAAATGAGGAAAAGAGAGCTTTGCTCCCTCGACTGTGCTGCATTTTAACTATTAATACAGCAATAAAGCCTATTCAAAAAGCTTTCTGTGTTCTTTGTGTTTTTTGAAAGAAGGCTTGTGTGCTTAGCTATTGTGTCTTTTTTGAAATTTAATGTCTTATCACATGAGGCAGAATTTTCCAGGTCAGCCACCCAACTTTAATCATGAGATCTTGTAGAGTGCAGGAAGGAAGCTGAGAAGTCCTCACAATAACCAAGGAATAACATCCTATTGGAAGTGTTCTTGCATGGGGTCATTCATATTATAATTAAGAAACCCCAAGAAGCAGCTAGTTAAAGCAACTTTCTGAGTTAAGTCATTGGTGTATCTGTATTTAAAAGTAGTTTTCTGTGGTCTTGAGGTATAACTGGAGCTTTTCCCATTCCTTTTAAATGTTGCTTGGTTCTGAACATTTACTTCAGATCACTGTAGGAAGGTCAAATTGCTGCTTTCAGAGTGAACCCTAAATTACATTTTTGCAGGTGACATTGCAAACATTAACTGTTTGGTTAAACTTTGCATTTGCTTCAGTCTGACCTGTTGTTGACAAAATTAAATAGCTGTTTCTCCTGACTGAATCAGACCCTTTTAACAAACTTGATGTTTAAATTAGTTAGTCCAGATCTAGCTAATATGATTGCTAAAAGAAAATATTACATACAAGCGTAGAAGTGGGGCAAAAATCAAGCTATTTTTTGCACAGTGGTCAATCACTTATATTACATAAGAGTGAAAATTTGCAGAGGTTTGTGGAGGAGCTGCCTATTTTTAAAAATCATGAAAAAGGCTACACGGACAGAAGAGATCTTAGAATCATAGAACGTTTGAGTTGGAAGGGACCTTAAAGATCATTTCGTTCTGATGCCCCTGCCATGGGCAGAGACACCCACTAGACCAGGTTGCTCAAAGCCCCATCCAACCTGACTGACAGAAGAAAATAGTGTGCCTGTGCTGCCATGTAAACCAGAGGGTCCTGTGCTACCAGATTCATCCTGGCAGAGCATCTTTACTAATGTTGGGGACGGGTTGGGGGGAGCAGCCCTGTTCTGTGGTGGCTGGATGATTTCTGCAACTGTGTTTTCCTTGGGTATTAGTACACAATTGCCTGCAGTGTATGCAGACTCTTAGTTTAGACACACGGGCACAGAAAGATAAATTCTGTTTTATTTATGTGCTGTCTTTTGAATACCTGGATACCTGGGGTATCCAGACAGCTGAATGCAGACCACCAATTTGAATTTCTAGCAGCTCCTGGCTTTTCTTACATGATTGTGTGCCTCCCTGGCTAGTGTTGGTCTGATACTGTAATGCAGTGGTCATAAATCCAAACATAGAGGGCTCTGGTTTGTACACTGCTTTTGTGATTTCGTGGCAGGTATCTTCTAATTTTACATGGAACAAAAATATAAGTTTTGGTTCATCAGTATAGTGCTGTCTTAATAGCCAGCTAATCTCAATGCTTTTCGTTAAATAGTCAGTAATTATGTTTATTTACAAAACCTGATGGTGTCTCCATGTGTCTCCAATGATGTGGTGCTCATTTGATCATTTGAATTTATAGAGTTCTGAAAAATTTCCCTGTCAGCAGTTGTGTTCCTGCAGGTATGAGCTGTAAGCTATCCTGGACTGATAATAACTTCTCAGATGAAGAGTGTTTTTTAATTTTTGTCTCTTGCAGGATTTAATGTGCTAACAAATTTATTATTTTGCATGGGTATTGCAGCTGTTATGAAGTGTGGGTTTGTTGTCATCAACTTTAGGCCAGAAAAGGTTTTTCTGGAGAACTGCACAGTATGCAACATTTCTTCCAAATAACCTTTCACTTGATGGCAACTAATTTCAGTAAAAAAAGTACCACGTGAGCTTCCTCTGAGGCAGAATGGAAGTTCTGCCATCTGTACTTAAGAGTGACACTGGGCAGAAAATCTGATGGAGGCTTTTTCTTTTTCTTTTTGTCTCTGGACCCAAGTTACTCTGCAGTGTTGCTTGGAGGCAGGACAAGGGAAAGCTGGTTTACATTATCCCTAAGTGTTCTTTCAGGGGCAATCTCACTGTTGTCAAGTTTGGTTTGAAACTCTGAAAGAAAGAGGGAAAATGTTCATGGCTAGTGCTGTGAAGGTGATTTTCTTCAGAATATTTTGTATTGTAGGTGACACTTGCATTATTTCAACTGCGTAGCTGACAGGCTCTATAGTGTCAAGGTTGTAGCTGAGGAGAGTACTCTGGGAGAAATTTTTTTGTGAAAGATCTGTAGAATATGAATTTGGATATTTTAGCTGTTGTTTTTTTTTTTTTTTTTATTTTATTTTTTTTTTTGAGATCAGAGGAGATCACTTAAAAAAAAAGGCAATTGAAAATACAATATTTCATCTTCACTTTTTGGCCTTTTGTTTATAGCCAGTACTAAAAGATTTTATAATTCTCTGGTGTGCTAACAGGAGTGCTATTATATTTGTAGATAACTTTGCGTATCTTGTCTCTTACTGACAACATATAGTAAAAATAAAGGAATATCTAATTATCTTTAAAGGCTAAATTGAGAGCTGATTAATTTTTTTTATTTCTTTTAAGTCTGTCTTGTATGATACCTGCAATGAGTTATGGATTAAAACATCATACAAGACAAATTGATCAAGATTTAAGTAAATAAAATCCTAATTGATGGATTGTCTATCTTGAATGTTTGGTAATATGCTTAAAGAGCCAGAAGAAATCGTTAGTAGATATTTCATTCGAGACTGATTTTAGACTAGTGGGTTTTTAAATGCATATCATTAGAATAAATGCTGTTGTGACAAGTAGCTTTTGTTCAATTACTTGTATTAAGGAGATAGTGCTATTTTAGAGGTTGAGCTAAAGCAAGGAAAGTGGTTATCACCTTTTTTAACATAACAAAACGTGAAAGCTGTGTTTACTGTGTGTGCACAGAGTGATATAAATAGCAACAGCAGCTCTTTGCAGGGCTGGAGGGCAGGAGAACAGTGCGGTCACAGATTTTGCCACCTTGGTTGCTATCCAGCCTGGTTATGTTTGCTGTCAGATACTTTCTCACTTTTAAATGGAAAATAAGGTGACTTTGTAAAGGAGAGAGTAGCAGAAGCCACTGACTAAAAGGAAAGAAGGCGGCAAACAAATGAAGAAATCGAATCTTCTTTTAAATGGCTTTCCTATTTCCTCTGGGAGGAAATAAGGCCAATCATGTCAATAACAGTCCCCTGTTATTATTGATTAAATAACAGCTGGCTTGTTTCTAGGGTGTCTTTAACTATTTAGTTTTCAAAAATACAGTGAAATGTTCTTGTCTCATGAATGAAAGGACATGGTTTTACTGGTGTATGTGTTATATCAGAAAATCTCCAGAAGAAATCCTGTTCTTTACATAATGAACTCAACAAGACCTCGTGCATCTTGTCAGAGATGGATCATTTTTTTGCAACAAGAAAAACATTTCACATTTATTATATCTTTGTCTTTTGTGATTTTGTGCCAATAAATAATTCAGTTGGGTGAATAAACTCTTTATTTCAGGAAAATAATGTAACTATTTTGTTACTCAGCAGTGTTTGTGTATAATATAATTTTTTTTTCCAAAATCTCACTCCCAAATGAGGTAGAAATAGGGAAGATTTCCCTTACAACACAGGTTTGCTGTTTGCTGTTGAAAGGTCTTTATAAAATGCAAAACATCCTGATTTTTCTATTAAAATCGCTCCATTGTCTATTTGCTTAAATGTTTTTATCCATTCGTGGATTCCAGTATGTTATTTTTGTAGGTCAAAATGTGATCTCAAGATGACAGTTTAAAATTTGTGTACAGGCTGTGCTTAACTATGAGCATGGGGTGCTGTTGAGAATATCAGGTGAGAACTGAATGTTGGCTGTCACTCTGCTCTCAGCTTCTGAAAAACTCAGGCCTGTAATCTTGACAAGAAATTTGTGTGCGTGTACACGTATATATATGGCATTTCAAATATTTCTCAAATAAAATTGGTCAGGAAGTAATTCTTTTCCCCATGTGCAAAATGATAAAGAGTTCTTTGCAGTTTTGAACAAGTACAAAGTGTTTGTTTCTTGGATCAGTGAGAGGAATTACTATTCATGGGGCAAAAATTTGTTTACTCTGTCACGTGTACATCAAGGCTGGTGGGGTGGGGAGCAAGACTTCCTTTTCCTGGAGGTGCAGAAGCAGGATTCAGGGGAGATTTTTATCTACTACCTGTATTTGATAAGAAAAGAATTGGGGGTAGAGCTAAACAAATCACCATATAAGCCTACATAACTCTCGTAAGTCATGGTAATGTTTCCTTCTCTCTACCTGACCTTAGGTATTGGGAAAAATGGCAGTTCATGCAGGTTGTATGTGGAAATGCTCTCAGAGGCATCCTCGTGGCATCAGTCATGAATGCTTCCTGAAATCTCTTTCAAGCTTTAATAAAGCTCCAACCACTGCAACGTTTCAAAGAGGGAAGATAGGGTTTAGTTCTTTAAAAAAAAACCAACCAAACAACTAAAGACCCAAAATGAACCCAAAAAACATTTTATGGTCTCTGGGAAGAAACTGCTTCAGGATGTTTTCACAATGATCATTCCGTGATGTGCTTTTCTTTTAAGTTCAGAGAGTGAGTAAAGTATATGAGACTTCATGCATGAAGAAGGTGGGTCTTTTTTCTTTGATGGCTTTTATGTACACAGCTTCATAGATTCTAGCCATTGCATAGAGGAATTTGATTTTATCTTTGTACTCTAAGTTAGTTTAGGTTAGTTTACTGGATAGTATTCTTTAATGTTCTGGTCAGTTTTTGAGATGAAGTAAAGCTTACTGCCAGTAATTAGGAAATCCTTGTATATGATGTCTGGGCAATTATATTTGCATTTTTTTAAAATCTGTAATCTTTAGTATTTAAATGAGTCATATTTTCAGAAATAGTTCAGAATCTTTCAAGAAAATACCTGAGGTATAGATTCTTTATTTTAAATCTAGAAAAGTTGATAATAAAAGTAGATACTAAAACTATTTCTTTCAGGTGCAATAAGCTTGTTTGTAGTTGCACAAACATTCAAACTCAGGAACGTCCACTGTTGTTTTAGAGCCCAGTGGATGGAGTCTGAGTTATTTGTCTCATATTCTTCTAAAAGTTCAGTGTAGCACAGGGGTCTCAACTGTTCTTTGGATCCCCCCATGAGCATTATTACACATCTAATATATTGCAGAGTTTTCTTTGACTGTCTTAAGCAAAATGGCATTACAGTGCTCTTTTGTGTCTGCTTTCACCAAGTTGTCTAAGGTTCTCTGATCCTGTGTTTCCTGACCACCACGTGCCTTTGCAGCATTTCAGGTATACCTTTAATAACAGATATAAGTCACTAGTGGTGACATTGAACTGTACTTGTGGTGTCCAGGAAAAAAATACAGCATGTTTCATTACAAGCAAAGATGCTTTGTTGAACCTCCATTTCCTACTTCCTTCAGAATTAAGTTGAAAACTTGGGAGCTCTGTTGTTAGGTTGTGATCCTATTCATTATCTTTTGCTTACTATTCAGTCTTGCAGTTAAACCTATATTTGAAAAAAAACAAAAACAAAACCAACAAGATACCAAACCATGAAACCTGAGCTTTTTATTTCCATTCATCTCTCCTGTGACTCTGCAGCAGGTGAGGCATACTTCTCACCATGTGTGGAAATGCTGGGATGGCATCTCTGCTGAAGAGAGCAAGCCGTTCTAACACTGCACAAAAGGATTTTTTGCTTGTTTTGCCAGTACACGAGGGCTGCTGTTGTCTGAGTTTGGGGCCAGGTGTTGAAACATGTTGTTAGGTGTTCATTTAGTTTTATTCCTTATGATGGTGCCGTGTGTGTCTCATATTTGTGCAGAGCCTGGGCCACAAGAATTTGGACATGTCTAGGATAAACTTACACTTCCTTCACTCCTCAGACCACAGTACAGGCTGAGGGGGAGGAGTCTGTTTAGAGTACTCAAAACTGCCTCTGCTGTGCTTGGGTTCAACTGGGGCCTTACAAAAGCAGAGCACTTCCTTGAAGGCTGCCCTCTTCCTTAGGTCTCCTCAGACATCTGTTGTTTTGTTGTGGTTTTTTATTTATTGTTACTTTTCTCACAGAGGATTCCATAACTTGTATAAATATCTTCATCTGGCTGTGTAACTGTATTATGATACATAGGAATCTAGGAGCTTCTGTGAGAGGAAGGAACCTTTTAGAAGGTTTTGGCTTTCTTCTTATTGAAAAACCATCCATGTAGTGTTTAAAGGATCTCAAACTCCAGCCTTTTATGGTCACTGCAGTCAGAGCTGCCCTTGAGCTTCACATTCCCCACCAGCTCCTCCTTCTTGGTTAGAACAAGGTCTTGGTTGCCGGCTGGGGTTAAGCCACAAGACCAGCACGGCATCGCTCCTTGTTGGCTCCTCTATCACTTGCAGTAGGAAGTTACCATCAGCACATTCCAGCATCCTCCTGGATTGCTTATACTCCTCTGTGTTTGCCCTCCAAAGAGAGATCAGGGTGGTTTCAAGCTGTTCTCTGCATCTCCCACAGAAAACAGATGGTGAAGAAATGAAGAAGAAATCTAAAATTGAGAATTTTTTTTCTCCCTTTCAATTGAGATTTGTGTGGAGGCAGTAAATTGCTCTGAGAAACTTGGCGTTACCCGCAGGCATGACCTTCCCATGGAAATTTCCATTTAGTGGAGTATACATATACATGTAGAACATACTTATTTTTATATATGTATATGTGTGGGTACACAGACACTCATATATGTATATAAAATAAATTTTTTTGATCACTTAACACAGACTATTCCCTATTATCTATGGACAGTCATGGAAGGAGGATAGATGAGGATGAGGCTTGGTTGTAACTCCATCACTTATCTTTAGCAGAATTTCCCTTTCAGTGTTACTTCCTTCTGAGTGCAGCTGCCTGTTTGCTTACTGGGATCCAGCTAACTGTAAGCAAATTTCAGCCCACCCACTATGCCTCACCGTACACGGTTGGAAGTTAATAGGTTGACTTTCAGCTGGAGAGTGTACATCTTTCAGTCCCCTAGTGATTCAGACTGCTAATTTCAGTAAGTTGTTGACGTCCTGCGGTGGCACTCATTTGTCAAACTTGAATTCTGCAATGGTGTTTTAAGGCTGCAGGACAGACGTATTCAGGAGGTAGGTGCAGATGTGGAACTTGGATTTTACAAAAAATGAAACTTCCTTTATTTTTGCCCATCCTGGATCTTCTGGAGCTGTGCTCATTCTCTGTGTGTTCTTGAATAGAATGTTTAATATTAGAGTTCAGAATTTACTTTCCTTACTTCCTCAAGCCCTTGGGAGTAAATTTCATTAGGCTTTGCTGACTGAAGTGTATCTAATGCATTTTCTTGTTTATTTAATCTTTTTCTTAGTATCAGCAGAGATATTTGTGATTTTTTTGAGCTAAAAAAGTTGAAATGCCTTTATCTACAGGAATGTCACTCAGATAAGGCGTGTTGGTCAGTACATTGTGGGAAACCTGCCCTACCCTTATTTCAGACAGCAAGTACTTGTCAGTCCAGTAACTCTCAAAGTACTAATGGTGGGTTAAAACATGCAGTTTCCATCCTTTCTAGCACACAGAAATAGTTGATTTAAATTAATTGTTGTGTTGAGCAAGAGATTCTGTTGACAGTTGAAATAGTACTGAGCAGTTCATTATTTGAAAGTTATGAAGAAGCAAGAAGTAAGATTTATCTGTGCAATGAATATTGGTTGGTTGTGGATTGATATGTAGGGGAGGCACTGCACCTTGGCTTATGCAAAAAATACAGAGGGCAAAAAAATCCCAGCTAGGGAAAACTCGTAATGACTAGAACATGGCAGTATCTGACTGCAGTAGAAAGAACCTTTTGCAAGGGTTTTAGAAGTCATTTGAGAAAGCTTGATTTTGAATGAGTTTTGATATTCAAGATCCCAACAACTTCATTGTAAATTAGGTGGGTAAGTTGATGTTTGATGAAAAGATAACGAAAAATTTACTTGGAAACATTCATAAGAAATGGTAGGAAAGTACTTTGATTCTAAACTTTGCTCCACAATTAAAAGCAAGAAAATAAATGTTTTGAACATTTCTGTTTATTATATAATATTAAGAAACTCCCTCTCATTGTAGTTTTGTCTGCCACTCTATGTAAAGAAGTAAAAATTGCAATGAAGTACAAACTACATGATGAGTGAGGATGTTGAGGGTATTGTTTATATTCATTACTCCCTTTTTATGGACTTGGATATCTTTCTAGTACACAAGGGAATATTTGATTCTCATTCTCTGAAGCATCCTTTCTTTTCCTTTCTTTTGTAATGAGCGCATGTGTACCTAAATAAATTTCACAACTCTGTAGTTCTGTCTTTGAAATTGGCAGTTTGCATCAGGGTAGACAGAGAGGTGCAGTCACAGGTGTCCTGTTGGTTTCAATAGAAGTTAAATGCTTGCATTCTTGAGAGGATAAGGGCCGAAGATATCTTGAAAACCTGTTGCAGTAATTTCCCAAATTGATGTCTATTAAATTATTTTCCTAGGAGAAATACTCTGTTAGGTTTCTTGAGAGGTTTCTCAGCTTCAGAAAGTGAGATCCCACTTTCCCGTGAATCATCTTTTCCATATTTGTATGCCAAAAGAAGTATAAATCAGAGAGGTTGTTACTCTTTGAGTTGCCCAAACTTTATGCAAAATATTTTGTCTATTCTTTCATTTTTTCCATCCTGTATTAAAATATCTATGTGCTAAAAGAGCTGGATGGAATAATCAGTTCTCAAGCAGTTGTATCTGCCGGCTACGCGAAGAGTCTGTACATAAACTCTTGATTAAAAACATCCCAGAACGCAGGAAAAGAGCAAACCCTAAGGAGTTATTTTGTGAACAGAAGTGACTAATAAAGCATGGTTTCCTGTTAATGGTGCCTTGTGGTTGACTGGAGTCCCTGAATTAAATGTTTTGTCACAACTGCAGCACCTGTAGGGGAAGATGTCTGCTCCCACCCCTGCCCTGTGGCTGGTTCCCACGGAGTTGCCCTGGAATTAGGAAGTAAGGGGATACTGTTGTAGGCTATGTGGGTTTAGGAGTCTCTCCTGCCACCCACCTACTTTTGCAGAGCGTGCAAAAGGAGAATTGTCTTTGAAACATCTCTTCTTAGTCATATCTGATTCAAATCAGGTGATGGGTAGAAATTATGAAGAGACCTGGATGCAGACACATGCTTTGACTGCAGGAGTGTTGTATCTTTTGAATCTGTGTCACCTTCCTGACAGCAATTTCCTTATTTTTATGCATAAATGGTTTTGTTGGTGGTGACATTGCTTAGTCAAAATTATTAATATAATTATTAATCCACATGTGTCTGAGAGCAGTTGTAAACCTAGAGGATGAAAACCAAGTGTTTCTGAATACCCCCTGTGTTACAGGTCTTTGTAAGGACTGCATTCTGCCCTTCTGGTTTGTTTCCTTTTTATGGGCTGTGTACACAATGGCTATTGTAAATACCAGCCTTCCATTTGTTGCTGGATGTAAAATTTTTAATTTATGTGCCATCGTTATTTAAAAAATAACAAGAAAATAATCCCAAAATACCTTATTGTGTGAAAGAGTCCTTTCCATTTAGGCAGTTAGATAAGCAGCCCATTTCCTCTGAATGAATATTGCTAAAGTTGCTTGCAATAGTTTCTATATCCGGACTGAATTCAGGTTTTCCAGGTGTGTGTTTCTTTCTGTACAGATGGTTTTTGAATGTATTTTGAGATTAAACTGAGCATATTTAAACAATCAATTGAACATTACATTTTTATGATAAATGGAGAAAGATTTAATACAGAATAGAAAGTTGGCAATGTATAGATAGGTATGAAAAGGTATCAGTTGTGGATGAGTTCAATCAAGAGTTGTTGGGAGGAAATGCATTTGGAATTCTTTCATGTATGGCATATGAATGCTGATTTTTCTCTTACAATTGACATTACTTTTACAAACGAATTTTGCTTGCTAAAATTTAACTGGAGAATTTGAAAGAGAGCAACAATTTAGGGGTGGGGCTTTTTTAAATTTTGTTTTTGTTTTGCCTTTTTTATTTATGAACAGTGTTGTGAAGCCAAGTTAAAACTAGCAGGAATGTTTTGTGGTGACTTCTGAGTAAATACAGACTAACAATCTAAAAATGGGTATTAATGAGAGCAGGAGTTGCCACACTTTCCTAAGGATTTGAGATCAGAAAAAACCTGAATGTTCAGAGTGTGAGATGGGAAATGTTACAGTTCTCATGTATTTTTGTAATACATAGGGACTGCACTATTTTATTATGGAAGTGATTTAGATTTGGCCTGGGACTTGATCCATTTGTCAAGAAAGGTTTAAGAGTAACAAGTTCTGTTTGCCAATTGTATGGATGGATGCACTCATAAACCATGCTTTCAAATATGTATACTGCCATATATTTATTTGATGCTTCATTATGATTAAATTTCATGTTTAGTAATAGTATTTTGGAACTGTTTTCATATGGATAAGTGTTAGAAATTTGTAGGGTTCAGATTTCAGAACAGTTTGACCATCTTTCACGTTGTTAAGCTTGCACTAATTTAATATGTTGCTCAAGTCTAGAGGAAGAAGAGGTGTCATGACCAGGTGTTTAAACTGAGGATTCTTGCTGGACAGGGCAAGATGATGAAAGAATTAACAAAATGGTCATACAATGTGGAACATAAGTTAACCATACTAAAAATAGATGTTTGTTTGCTTGCATTTACTGTGAACTGTTTAACTTGCTCCTTTGTGATCTATGAAACAAGATGACATTGGGAGAAGTGAGCTATGAATTCACCTCCCTACAAGTCCTTTTCGCATAGAACAAACCTTCTATAAACTAATTTCAGAGTGAAAAGTAATGAATTCCTGGCATTCATTTTGGTTATGGCTTAATGATGATTTATATTTGCAAAATGTCTTATTACCTGTAAGTGGAATCTGTTTTTATTAGAGTACAGTTTCCTTTTAAGTATTTTTATGAAGTATCCAGATTGAGAATATTTAAAAATTATAAGCATAACTAAAATTCGTGTATGTTACCTTCTTCTGAAGTGTGGTTACTGTATTGAGGTGACTAAATGACTCTTTCTTTCCTGCTGCTTTTGTATAGAAATTAATGAATTTGTGTTCTGTGCTCTTCTGAAAATGTGTCCAACTTCCTTATTATCCCATTACTTATCTCAAACTTGTTTGTGTGTGTGCTATGTCTTGCCATGGCTTTTCCTTTCAAGTTTCTAATAAAAAAGACTTTTGAGATAAAACATGGGTAAAAGCATTCAAAGAATTTTCAGAACTCAGTGAATATTTTATGTATTTAGGATCACGACTTGTGAAACTTCCTTGTCCAGTGCATCAGATGCATACAAGACCACCTCTCCTGTCTGCTTTTAGGGAAAAAACCTTACAAAATGTTGAAAATATGTCTTTAATTTGAAGATGAAAAAGAGTTTGTATTGATCCCAGTGGTTCTCTGTGATTAGTCTATCACTAAACTGAAGCAATCGTTCATTTACAGAAAGATTGTTAATTTTACTTGGTGCCTTCTCATTTTAACTGAAGTTGATAAATAAAACTAGTAAATAATTACAGGACATTTTATACAACAATACAGTAATTTTATAACAGGACACAATAAATGATTGAGTCCTGTTATAAAATTACTCTATTATCATAGAAAAATTGCCTTTTGTCAATTAAGTAATAAGCAAATGCTTTAATCTGTGTATATATCATAACAGGCATACCGCAGTACAACTTTGCATTACTATAGGGGGTAAGATTCAAAGATTACTCTTAATTTAGGCTCACTTGCAATACATGCATGTAAGAGTACATGGTTTTGAGGTGTTCCTTATGTCTGACTTGTCATTCATGGGGATACTGAAATAAGTGATGAAAGTCAGTTCAGATGTCCCATTAGGGAATCCCTTCACTTGATTCATTAGGAACTCTGAAGGCTCCATCTGAAGCAATATGCCCTTAAAGGGTGGTTTGAAAACATTCTGTGTTTAGGTAATATAAGCATAAGGGTGCCTAAAAACAGGACCAAGAAAGTGAGTAGAAAAATAAGGTTAAAGTTTTTCTTTGGTTTCATAAATAGCTAGATCCATCAGTGCATTGGGTTCTAGAATTACTCTTTACTGCATCCTTGGTGATACAAAGGAGGTGTGGGTCAAAGCAAAAAGGGCTGTGGTGCAAGAATCTCTGACACATGTGCATATGTGCTCACAGGTGTAGGTGGTTTATATAGGAACTTACTACTTCCAGAAAATGTTTGCTGTAGGGTGATTACTAGTGTTGAGAAATTTATTTGTCACCTTCAAAATGCAGATTCTGTTCACAGTTTGATTTACATTAATGGGGATTTTTGATCTTTTTTGCAATAAAATTATAAAAATTGCCATGAGGGGAACCGCGGTCAAAATAAAAATATCTTAATCAGCTTTACTTTACAGTGATCACTTAATCAGGAAGAAAGCAAAGATGATCGTAGTTGAGAAATAGAGTGCCGGATCTGGTGCACAGTTAGGCACTTAAAAGTTACGATATGGCCTTTATTCTCCAATGGACCAAATCAAGTTTATTGTAGGCAATTTACATTCTAATGGTACTGAACTTTCGAATGCTTAACTATTTTTTAATTTCAATTGCATTAGTTTTAAGGTAACTCTGAAAGAGTGCTAAAGTTCTAGGATTTTTGCAGACCTTTAAAGGTTACGCTTGGTTTGATAAAGGGCTACTGTTGAAGTCGTAATTCCCTGAAGTGTCGCAAAACTAAGAAGAGTTCTCGAAACGTGACTTAATGTAACTTTTTTTTAGAATTACAGTCTTTTTGTCATTGTTTCAATGCAAAAGAACGAGGCAATTATGAACCCAACTTGAGTACAAGGAGCAAGCAAATGAGTAGCTTGCAGTTCTTACAGTAGATATAATATAGGGTGGTGGCATTAAAATGATGAGAGGTATGTGTAGGCTGGGAGCTTAAGCTGTGGAACTGGAAAAATTTCTGTGGACATAGGAAGGGTGTTTCTTTTTCTTTTGTGACTGGGAACTTGAAATTTGAATAAAAAGTCAGGGAGACATATATTATTTTAACCTAGGCAAAATTCCTTTACATGACGCTAAGTTCCTACTCACTACAGTTTTTAATATTTCCATTTGACTTGGGTTATATCAAAGTTATTCTTCCTTTTCTGAATTTTCAACTTTATTTTAATGTTTGAACTTTGGTTTAGTGTCATGAATGCAGGGCTTCATGTAACATCTTTCATTTCATATGTTGTCTATAAGGGCAGAATTAAGAGTGTAATGGTATGCGTTTGTACAAGGTCTCAAGCTCTGCTTGGGGCCTTTTGAGCTCTGTTGCAATGCAAATATAAACAAGTGTCAGTGAAACCCACAGGATATGAGGTGCTTATGAGCAGGTTTATGCCATACTTTTAAAGAGTATTTTGTATTAAGGTATATTGTTACATGTTCATGTTCGTACAGTGGGCACCAGCCTGTGACATCCTGAAGAAGAATTTGCCTGCTATTTGAGCTTGGTGCAGTACTGGCCTTCTGTGAGGCCCTTGCAGCTTGGTGGGAAGTGTCTGCAGGGATGTGCAGAGAATTTGGGAGTAAAAACACCATAATGGAGGAGGGAGAGACAGGACTCAAACTATTTGTGTGCTGTGTGAGACTTGACAGGAGTGCATTTTGGCAAGTACCAAGTGTAAATGTACGCTAGGAATAGATGGCTACACAAATGAGCCATTTTGGAGGAGAGTTTGTGGAGTCTGATCACCCCCCTTCTCACAAGGATTAGAACATATCCTTTAGCTAATTAAAAGAGATTAAAAGTACTTTCAGTTTTACAGAGCTTTTATAGCTTTTTTTTCCTCCTCCAAACTGAAAATTAATAATGTTAGTTGCTCATATAAGAATGTAATGAAACTCTCGGTATCAGCGGAAAGTCAAATGTCTGACCTCAATATATTTGCTTTGTATATATTTCCTTCAATGAAAATTCTGAAGTAAAAGGAAGACAGGATGATGTAGTGTAGCTCAAGTCCTTGCTTGTTAGTCACAATTTAATGAAAAGTGAAGGCGCTCAAGACTAGTGGTTGTAAAAGGAGAGAGAGAAAATGCGTCAAGGAGGTTGAGAAAGGATTGTGGCAGGGCATCATCATGGAAACTAGGACTTTAGGAGAGACTCCAGCTGGGTAGACTGGAGTTTGAAAGGACAAGTAAGAAATTAGAGAATTAGCAGAAGTTTGCTCATGGTGGCTTCTATGACCGGCAGGGCAGTGGCATGGGGGCCTGGAGGTGGAGAAATAGGCATGAACAGGCTGATACAAAAAGCAGATGTGAGGCTGTAGTGGGTTGACCTTGGCTGGATGCCAGGTACCACTCACTTTCTCACTCTCCCTCTGCAACTGGACAGAGAAGAGTGAAAAATCACCTAAGGATTCATGAGTTAGGAGCTGGGAGAGGTCACTTACTAATTACCTTCACGGGCAAAACAGACTCAAAGTGAGGATAGTACTTAAATTTATTACAAACAGGATAAGAGCCAAAGAGTGTGAAATAAAATAATCTTTAAAACACCTTCTCCCCACCCCTCCTTACACCTTCTCCCTCCACCCCCACAGCAGTGCAGGGTGACAGGGAATGTGGGTTACGGTCAGTTGTTGTTTCTGCTGCTGCTTGGAGAGAGGAGTCCTTCAAACGGGAGACAGTCCTTCATGGATCTCTCTGGCATGAGTCCATCCCTTTAGGCAACAGTTCTTCCCAAACTGCTGTCCTGTGGGTCACTCCTCCATGGGGTGCAGTCCTTCACAGGTGAGCTACTGTACCGGTGTGGGTCCCCCACAGGGACCACGAGTCTTACCCAAGAAAAACCATCTCCAGCAGGGGCTTCCCTCTCCACGGGCTGCAGATCACCGTTAAAACTGTGCTCCATCTTGGGCCTCCCACGGGGTCACAGCCTCCTTCCTGCATCAACCTGCTCCAGCGTGGGCTCCTCCATAGGCTGCAGGGGGGGGGTCTCTGCACCCCAATGGTCCTCCATGGTCTGTACCAGCAGGAACCCCATCCTGGAGCTGGCTGGCACTAAGGGACAGGGGAAGCTTCTAACAGCTTCTAACAGAAACCACCCCTGTAGACACCCCCCCCCCCACCCCAAAAATCCAGCCACAGAAACCCACTACATTGGCACAGATGTAGAGAAAGTAGAGGACACTGTGGGCAGAAACTATCCTGTAAAGTGGCAAAACAGTGTGGGGACAGGACAGAGTGATACTGGATCATGAGTGTTGTGGGAGAGGTTAGGACTGAGTAGTTGAGAAGGAGAGCACCGGGATGAGGAGTCACAGCAGACAAGAAGTGAAACTGGATCATGTATTTGTGAGAGGCCAGAGAAGGCAGTGTAAGGCAGACTGCAATATTATACTGGTGTCTGAGCATCCCTTAGAATCCTTCTTTCTGTAACTTCAGCAATTGACACTCCTACAGTGCTGTGAAATACCTGGGAGGCTGAGCCAGGGGCATGCATGTTAGTGCTGGTCCATGACGAGAGTGACAGCCTGCAGCACTGGTCCTTCAGTGAGTGAAGGTCATGTACTGGATGCCCATGTTCTGTGGACCAAAGTTATTAGCTTTCTTCTGGTTAAACACTTCTATGTTACTGCATGCAGCAGAATTTCTAGAGAGGATTAATTTCTTTTTTTTTTTTTTCATTGAGAGGATTATTTGAATTATAAATAAAATATATATTGAACAATCCTTTAATTAAGGATGCAAACCCATAAATGTGGAACAAATGAAACGATGGAATTAATGATGCCTCCACAAGTATTTTAGAGAGTACATATTTCAGGCCTCTGCTGTGGTCACAAGAAATAGTTGGTCTTTACAGTGGAGTGCTGTTACTAGACACATAAGTCATTCTTTTTTCCTTTCTCTTTTTTTCCCCCTCTCATTGAAATGTGGTTGCGCACTCTGTTTATTGCACAATATTCAGGGGTTTTTTTTTCGTTGATATTCATCAACACACAATGTTCCACAAACAGCTCTTTTTCAAGAGCCTGGTCAGATTAGAAGGTGTTATCTCTGCTTTACATAATAAAAAGTAATGCTTTGAGGAACTAAGAAGTTTACTTGAAGTATTCATTTTTGATGCCTGATTTGTTTTGACTTTTCAGAACATTTAATAATTCTAAGCACAGGTATGATTGATTTTATTTACAGCTTAAGTGTCCAGCATTTTTTGGCAGTCAAATACCAGCATATTGAGTTACATGTCAAATATTGAGGAATGCAAAGTTCAAGCTTGACTGTCGAAAGTGTGATTTTAATTGACTTGTTTCCAGTTCTGTGACTGCATAAGCAATGGAGTCTAGGCAGTGTTCTGCTTTATAAGCCTAAGAGCACCTTTTTCCTTCTCCTTTGTTAGCCTTTCAGGGTTTTTAAATATCACAAAACTTATTTCCTGTCTGCTCTTGATTTTCTCCCAGAGCATTTCCACCCTCTTCATTAGGTGGAAGAGGAGTCTTGTAGCATGGTCAGTTAAATCTTGCTTCAGAATTCCAATCCACGGCAGCATGAATTAAAGTCCAGTATTTCACTTTGCTGGCTAGTATAATGATATTTAAACATAGGGTGCTTTACTGAAATACTTGGGACAGTAAAGAATGGTAATATGCAACAATAATGGCCTCATCTTGATGTGGTATGGAAGTGCTGTCCAGATCTGCAGTGGGTGTTTCAGGAACTAAGGGATTATTTTTCATCTGAGTCTGGGAAATGGAAAAACAGAACTACTCCTGATTATTTGGGAAAGATATTTTATTTTTCTCTCTGATGTTGAAGTTCCTGTTGAAGAATATTTTGTGGTAACTGTAGCCAAAGATGTCTGGATGGTCTCTAGTTGACCTAGATGCGAACACATTAGGATCCAAAATATTGTGTCTGCTCTATACCGTAATACAGGAATCTGTGGACATGCTTCTCATTCTTGGAAAATGCCAGATTCTTAACTAGTACTTACATATATTGGCACTTTAATGTTCATCAGGAAAAACACGTTAAAAATGTTCTGAGGGAGTGAAAAATGAATCTTAACTGTTAAAACTGAGAAGGGTATTTGTGACCTTTATTTTTTACATTGCCTTAACAAATATTCTGTGGTTCAGCTGCTATCGCTGTTGACTACAGTGTTTCACCCCGATTTCCTCCAGAGAGTTGGCAGAAACTGCAACAAAGCTTTCTTAGGCTGTTCTGCCAACCTTAAGTGGGTGGAGAGGAGAGATTTCTTTTCCATCTCTTCTCAGATTAGGCTTTAAGCAGCTCTGCCTTGCTGATTGTCAATTATTTCCGCTTTGTTCTGAGAAGTACTGTTTATTCTGGGGGTAGTTTTCTCTCACATGTCCTTCCCGGAGTTTTTCTGAAACCCTCAGTTATGGTCTGTCTTAACTCAAAAATGCTGTTTACACATTTCATAGTCACAGCTGATAGAAACCAGTGGAAAATAAATACTTCAGATTTGGACCAAGCCTGTAAAATAGAAACACTTGCTAAGTTCCTTTCAGGAATTTAGCAGAAATTTCAAAACTGCAGAATGCTTTTAAAAACAGAGCTGTCAGTGCATTATTTTGCTTTGGGTTTGTGGTCATTTAGTTTGTAGGTTTTTGGGAGGGGGGGTGTGGGGTTTTTTGTTTGTTCATTTGTTTATTGTTGGGAGTTTTCTCCTTCTTTCCCTCCCTCCCCCCGCAAGGACACCACTAGGAAGAATTAGAGAACCTCTGGTATTCAGTTAAGTGACATCTTTGGGGTTATGTGTTTTTTCTCCTTTGTATGGGAAAGCTCTGTATGTATTTTAATAATTATTTTTAGCTAGTGAAGGAGAGGAGAGTCTGTCTTGAAATGGCAAGCAACTAGTTTCCTGTGGTGGTCGTTTTCTTTTCCAGTCTGTTTCCTTCAGGGGTGGGCACTGACCTCTTCTCTGTGGTGAGAAGAGTGACAGAACCCAAAGGAGTGACCTGAAGTTGTGTCAGGACTCTTCACCCAGAGGGTGGTTGGGCGCTGGAGCAGGCTACCCAGGGAAGTGGTCACAACACCAAACCTGGCAGAGTCCAAGAAGTGTTTGTACAATACTGTCGGGCACATGGTGTGACTCTGTGACTCTTCGGAATGATCCTGTGGAGGGCTGAGTGTTGGACTCTGATCCTTATGGGTCCCTTCCAATGCAGCATATCCTGTGATTCTGTGATAATGAACTTTCACCATTGCTGTTGACAGTTCTGGTGGATACAGCTTTTAATTTCTATACCTTTGACTTGATGTGGCATTTTACATTGAACAGTGCAGTGGGCAGACGGCTGGGTTTGCTGTGGGATACCTGGATCACTAAAGAAGAATGTTTTGTAATTCCTTTGGGAAGTAAGATATGGGTATCTTACTGCAACCTGGCAGTCAGCAATACAGTGTCTTCCATCTAGCAGACTTAACTATCCTGTTTATCCAAAAGCAACTATTGCATCAGTGAGACACCAAGAGGAATTCCTAAACATTGTCCTGTTTTCTATTTAAAGAAGTTGTGGGGACCCATTCCAGTTGCTGCTCCAAGTCTACAGCACTTTTCTTTAACAGTCAACATGACCTTCATCTCACTTGGGTTCTTTTCAGCACATGCCTACAGCAGCTCTGTGCTGGGGAGGGAAAGGGGCACTAGCAGGTGAGGGAGGAAGAGGAAGGATTGCACCATGAGCTCCTCTCATCTGCCAGCAGGTTAGCCTTGAAAAAGCTGAATTCCAGGGCTTGACCTTCCCAAGCTCTGCAGACAGAAACTTGGAGCTGGATGGAGAGAGAGAAAGGCAGGAGCATGAAACTAACTTTGCAAGTAAAGCATCCAGTAGTGCTGTTTTGTTATTTTGATGATGTTTGGTGTAATCATGATATTAAACAATATTGGGCTATAAATCATGTCCCTGTAGTCCTTGTGTCAGCTCTTCTGGAGGTGGACTTTTATCTCTGAGAGTTTGAAAATTAACTTCTGTGTTTAAATTAAATTAAATGTGCTGTAAGTAATGCTAGGAACTGCTTTCCTCCCATATAAATATGATAAATAGACAGTTGAAGCTCAGTGTCACTACTGCAGAACTCATTGTTTTGCCTCTCTTCTGCGAGATGGTGGTTGTAATTGTAATAAAATCTTCCCTTTTCTGGGTCAGGGGATAGAACATATATTCCTCTGCATGCCTGGCTTGGCAGATAGAGTCTTCCTGGCTGTTTTTCTCTTTGTTTAGTGTGTTACTTCTAATGAAGTTCTGGTTAAATTTTAGCTGGAAAAAAAATCTAAATTTCTAACACTTGTAATATTGTCCTATTACTGAATTTTACTGAGTGTGTTATAAGCATAAGTGTAATGAATGGCTAGAACATAAAGTGTGGAGAAAGACCCATGGAGACTTAAGTATATTGAAGGAATACTCATGACAGGTTCACCTTGTTTGAAAATGCAACTTATCTTACTATATCAATACAATGGTTCCCCGAGGGTGAATTGGGAGATTGGTTTTTCTTGCCATGTGTAATTGGTTTAATAAGTGAAAGGAATCTTGCCAAGAGGGTGGTGACGCAGTTTTCCCAGGCAGAGTGAGATCGGAATTATTGGCCAAGTGGAGTGGCCAAGTGTTTTCACAGAACAGTTTTTATAGGTCAAGTCTTATCTATCCATCTCCTCCACGGAGATTGATAACAACATGGAATATTTTTTTGAGTAACCTCCTCCATAAACGCTGTGGTCATAAAGAATTGCCAAATTTAAAAGTTTTATATAATGAACTTCAGTTCCTCCTGAGTTAAAATTCCAGGAAGAGCCAAGGGACATGTTGCCCACACTTAACTCGTCATTTGGAGGAGGAGGAGTTCTATTTGGCACACCAAGCTGCTGGACCCTAATCTGTATCACACATGGCTAGCAACCTTGAAAAGGGATTTGTGTGTAGAAAAAAATCAGCTATGCCACTGTGAATTTCTGTAGGTTGATTGAAGTACCAAAGGAAATCAATGCTCAACACTGCCTTTTGCTCTCAAAAAACTTCTAAGACAATGTGTCACTCTGGTATCTATGATCAATGGAACTGCAGATCCTGCTGAAAAAGAGGATGTTGTGTTCTGTTAACTTCAAACTGATTCTCTTTAGGGAGATGGGAGTGAAAGCAGGGGACGGCTGTGTACCTGTTTGTTTTAGCAGAGCTGCTTTTCAGGGACCCCTCGGAGCACGTTGCGTTTTGCAGACCATTCCCTGGCCTGACACTTTGCTCCCTTTGTAACGACCTGTGCGACGTTGCCAGACCAGTTGCAAAAGGTCTGCCTGTTCGCCTCCTAGTCTGGATGGCTAGATGTATGACACGGCTGTCTGAAGACAGGCCCTCCAAGACCCAGACCAGGCCAAGTTTTCTGTACTTAGCATTGCTGTTGCCACAAGAACAGCAGATGTTTGCACAGCGGACAAACAACATTGATGATAAAGCAAATTGACCTTTTTTGGAACAAGCTATTTGGGGCACATTCCTCGGGCAATTCTTCTTCCCTTTTTTTTTCCTTTCCTTTTTTTTGTTCCCAAGGGATATATCTTTGTTCATAAAACTGCTTGGCTATACATTGACATCTCTTTTACTAGAGGTGGTAAAAAAATTAGAGGAGCGCTTGCAAACTTTTTAACTAATGCTGATACTGCAAATCATTAAACCTACTCCAAACCTATTTTTGTTGACTGTATTTTACTGAAGTAGTTATAGTGATGTTTATTTTTCCAGTGTCCCTATGGGAACCTTGGAAGATTTCAGAATGTAATAATTAAAGAATGACAGGCCTTTCCTTGGAATATAAAGTGAGGAAGAGCTTTGTGGTTTAAACAGCTATGCTGTTGCTTGTTAGCAAGATATTTTGCCTTGTACTCTAGCCAGGCCTATAATGGTCAAAAAATGTTGAAGTTGAGAACTGCATGTTTGTTTTCAATCAGTTGTTTTTCAGTTTAAGAGGCTCTAATGTCTTGTTTTAATTTTTCAGTAGTATTTGTCAGTAGTATTAATATTTGTAATCAATCACTTAGTACACTACAGCTGGGGCTGTCCAAGTAAGGCAGTACATTTTCTTATCACTTGCTTTTTCTATTGCAAGACCTTCCTTTTAAGGGATAAACAAATAACTGAAAGTTTGGGGAATCTCTGTGAACTTGAGTAATATACTTCTGTTTAAATTACGTATTGGAAGTATTGAACCCTAAGCCTAACCCTAAGCCTAACCCTAAGCCTAACCCTAACCCTAACCCTAACCCAACCCTAACCCTAATCGCTCAACTAACCCTAACCCTAACCCGCACCCTAACCCTAACCCGCACCCTAACCCTAACCTAACCCTAACCCTAACCCTAACCCTAACTAACCCTAACCCTAACTAACCCTAACCCTAACCCAAACCGTAACCCTAACCCCTAACCCTAACCCAAACCCTAACCCTAACCCAAACGCAAACCCTAACCCTAACCCCTAACCCTAACCCTAAACCCTAATCCTAACCCTAACCCTAAATTAATTATTAATAATTATTAATTATTAATTATTAATTATTATATTATTAATTAATACATTATATCATAATTAATTATTATATTATTATTTATTTAATATTATTAATTATTAATTAAAATATTATTTATTAATTATTAATTAAGTATTAAACCTGTATTTTAATTGTATAAATAAATATTTTGAATAGATTTGTTTTTAAAGGTAAAGTAACATTACAGTGAAAATTTCAGTGTTGTATGGCTGTATCTTTACTATTTGAACCTAAACCCTGGATGTTTCTGTAGTCATAACAGATACAACTCCTGGTAGAGAATTGATTCCTGGCATCTGAGAAATTTTAGGAAAATAGACTAAGTTCAGACTTTGGAAACTCTGAGGTTTTTGAAGGGTTTCATCCATTGTGCTACTAATGTTATAGAGGTGTTCTGGATTACTTAACAGGACAAATATAGGACCCTACGTTTTTGTGGAGTTGTTTTTCAGATATTATTTACAATGTTACTTTAAGGACTAGGGTAAAGAAAGGGTTTTTTTTTATTTTTAAGTATTAAAACTACAGATAGCTTGTGTCTTGACTCAGTTTATAAAATTGCTTTGCTGAATAGTAGGCAGTAGACTTTTGGACATGAATGCTGTAGTGCCTTGAAAGGGTGAATGTTAATATCAGAATTCTGAATTGAATGATAGATTATCTGTATCCATGATTTTTAAACAATAATTTTAAAAGGAACTCCTTCCCCCCCCCCCCCCCCCGAGATTGGGTTATGTAGGTTTTGAGGTGGAGTTATCAGTAACTTGGATGTTTTGCATGCAGGCAGAGAGCATGTATTAATGAAGCAGGACTGGTTACTTGTAGTGCTAAATGGGGCTGAAGGAGGAGAACAGTCCTCCTGATACTGTTTTACTGCAAAAACACAGGGGTTGCCTGTCTAGAATACAAAGTTGTTGGGCTTACTGCTTTGAAGGATACTATAAAGGGGGGAAAATAAGAGGGAAATAAAGCTTATTAACAAATTCAGTTTTTCCACTCAATGTGTTAATGTCTCTAGTACAATTTTTCTTGCTTCCAGAAGCCAAGAATTGACTATTAAGTGTCCCCAATCTTGAAGAATTAGTCTCCAAAAATACTGCATGATACATCATCTAGGCCAATATTGCCCTTCCATATACCATTCATCAGCATTTTAATTTTTCATTGAATACACT
>NW_020955224.1:477082-480818 GCF_003031625.1 Empidonax traillii
CTCAATGTGTTAATGTCTCTAGTACAATTTTTCTTGCTTCCAGAAGCCAAGAATTGACTATTAAGTGTCCCCAATCTTGAAGAATTAGTCTCCAAAAATACTGCATGATACATCATCTAGGCCAATATTGCCCTTCCATATACCATTCATCAGCATTTTAATTTTTCATTGAATACACTATTGTCTTGCTGATTGGCAAACAAATTAATACTGTCCAAAGTGAACTTATTGTATTGTACTTTGCTCTTGGAACCAGAGTTATATAGCACAGATGCAGTGGATGTCTGCAAACTCCAAGTCTATGGAAAAATATAGTCAACTTGATTCTCTGGGTTGTTGTTTTGGTTTGTTTTGGTTTTTGGGTGTTTGTTTTTTGTTTTTGTTTTTGTTTTTTTTAATTAAAACAAAAGGCACAAGCAAGCTTACTTCATAAACTTTTTCTCACAGCAGTTTTGACTTACTTCTTCCTGGTCATTATTTCTAGTTTTAGACTTCATTATATTACAGTAAGGAATATAGGTATAAGCAAAAAGTCCATTGTTCTGGGGGCTTTGATTCCATCTATTTTATGTTCCTGTTACCTTGTTTTTTGATTTTGTGGGGATTGTTGTCGGCTTTTTTTAGTGATTGATTTTTTTCCTTTATTTCAGCCAAACCTTTTACATCTAAAGTGAAACAGATGCGACTACATAAAGAAGATTTTGAGATCCTGAAGGTGATTGGTCGAGGAGCCTTTGGGGAGGTATGTGTGTGAAGGAGGTGGAAAGGTTTGAGTAGCCCTCAAATCAGCAGCACTGAGGAGAAGACAGATAAATAGTAATAGACTAATGTACAGGTTTTTACATTGTTTAGCCATAGTGGATATTGTAGGCCCACCTAATGTTTGATGCAAGGACATTTTGATTTATACATTCTTTGACAGCTCTTTAAAGTCTTGTAAATTTTGAGAGAAGGCAAGTTCACGTGGATCAAAAGACCATGTTTTGACTGTCTGATGATAAATCATTTCCTAGACTGTAATTCTTTCCAGTCAGTAGGTTGAGGCCAGTGAGTTACTGATGGTATAAAGATCTAAAAATTCCTAATCTTTCTAATAACTAAATAGTACTTTATAGTGCTACTATAATATATGTATAATACTATATATTATATATAATATAGTACAGTACTAATAGTTTTCAGCAGCTTAAATAACCAGTTACCAATACTGACATTTTAGGAACATAGAGAAATCTCTGTTTTCCTGTCATTCAGTTTCCTATTCTTAATGTATGCTTGAATATTTTTCCTGCATTTCTTTTGAAGAATTTAGCAGATTTTAGTTTCTTTTTCAGTAGTCACCTACCACTATCAAACTATACAAATTTTTGCTGCTTCTGATTAAACCACCTCTTATTTGGAGTTGTCAGATAAAGCTGTTGATCACTAGGTTGAGGAAACTTTAGTAAATAAATGTTAGCTTTCTGTCCCTTTTTCTTAATTGTTTTGGGTGCATGAGCTTTGTTTCTCATGCAGGACACTGTGCTTGTAGGAAGAACAATTTAGTGTACAGCAGTTCCCTGAGTTTTTCATAGCCAAATATACTGCAGATGTGGGTAGCCTGTAAAGCTTCTGCAGAAGGTACTCCATACTGCCAAAAATACATGCGAACTGAAACCCAAAGAATAAGAAGATGATTTTCTGACCAGTGTCTTCATTGCCTTTGGAAATAGAAGTTCTCTTTGGTAGGAGAGAATCTCTGGAGGCTCTGGCACATGACAGAGTTGGTTTCATGTTTGCTTACATGTTTGCATCACGTGTGTAAGTCAGTCTTTACTAGTCTGTAATTATGGAAGAGTAGACTCCTACAGGTAGTATGTAAGGAACAGTAATTTGTACTGTAGCATGTGTCACTACATACTCTGATGCCTATGAGCAGATATAATCATTGGGCAGCTGTAAAAATAACAAAAAAAGAGTTGTATTTATTTAGCTACTTTAGCACTCTTGGTTTTGCTCCATCTGGAGTAAAGCTTCTTTATAAAGGAGACTGAAGGCTGAAGTTACTCATGGATAATTTATCTTTAGTCTAAACCTCTGCCGCAAAGAATGTTGCAATCTCCATTTTGATGTAAACACTTCTGCTTAAAAGATCAGTCTTTGTCCGTGCTACCACAAGAGATGCAGCATGTACAAACTGTGTTAAATATAGGAAAAATTGCTGATATTGGTGCTTCGTTGCTAGAATGATCATACATGAAACCTGCCTTATATTCTGTTTTTAAGAAAAGTAATTTCTGTCTGCTAAATCAGCATCAAACACCACAGCCACTAAACCACAAAGAAACCGTAGTTCTTTCTCAGGAAGTTCTTTGTGGTGAATCATCCCATGAATAGTGAGAATGTAACTTTCCCCCATCCTCTTCTGGGGACAGTCTGTGTAATTGGTTAGTTCTCTTCTAGGAACAGTATTTCTTTATAATTCCTTATCTCAGGAGGATAGCATGACTCTACTTAATTGTCAAAATCTTCAGTAAGGGAAAAACTGAAGTTCTTTCAGTGAAGACGTTTGGGTTTTTTATGTTCCTAAAGTAGGACTTAATAACTATTTGGAAGGATATATGGTAAATTTCCTTACTAGCTTAGGACAAATTTCAAGTCCTACCCAGTCATTTGTCTAAGAAGACAGTAGTTCTGTATGAAATTCTTAATTTTCCTTTAAAATAACCAGTAAATATCTGAGCAAGGTTGAAAAAAGGACCACTAAATTTTACTGCTACTTAAACCACCAAAAAACGATATTAATATTAAATTGCAAAATAGTTTTATTTACTGAGGCAGATTAAGAAATCTGAAGGAATGTATTTTCTTTCCAGCAAACTATAAATGAGACCAAGGTTTTTCTAGGTTACTGGGAGGGGTAATTTTTGTCTCCTGAATCAACATAATTCTGAAATTCTGTAGACTACAAAGTTAGTGCAAGTTTTCTTTGGCACAGTCTCAGACTTGTTCTTATTTTGATTTTACGCTACTCAATTTCTTCAATTTGCATAGTCAAGAAATATTTCCCTTTTTGTTTTTACGAGTTTAATGTAGACAAAAAGTAGTTTAAACTAGTTACTGCTTGTAACTGTAAGAGTTCCTAGTTTTGTTTTTCCCCTTACTCTGTTTTCTGCCAGTCTGAGAATGTTTCCTTTTTGTCAAATTATTGACATACATCCTTCTGCATGCATATATTTACTTATTTACAGTTTCATGCCATAGTGCTGTCTTTAGAAAGCACAGATATTTTGCTTGGGGTAGGAGTAGGATTATCCTGGTAAAATTAATAATGTGGGCTTCAAGTGTTTCATTGTGCTGACTTCGAGCAGCAGAGTCTGGAAAACATCACAAACAATTCTAAACAAGAAGATTTAAACTTGGGAGTTGGAAGCACAATGCTAGGAAAGGTGAAGCAACTGGGCAACAGCTCTTGGTGTTGTCCCTCAGCAGTATAAAAATGCAACTTAATGAAGGTTCTGGCTAATACCAAAATTTTCAGTTGATTCTATTATTGCTTAAAAAAGAAAGTTCAGTGCATGCTTATGCAAGCAAATATTACGTGTTTATGTTGTTTATATTTTGAAGATGATGAATTTTGTAGCTTGAGAACTAGTCAGTTACTCCTAGATTTTGTCATATAGTTATGAACAGTAATATTCCCTCTTCTTGTTTCTGGAGGTCTGCCTGCTCTTGCTGGGCAAGAAAACCAATGCTG
>NW_020955224.1:481196-706789 GCF_003031625.1 Empidonax traillii
TTTTTTTTTTTTTTTTTTTTTTTTTTTTTTTTTTTTTTTTTTTTTTTTAATTTCCATTTTAATTGCTTCTGTTTTAGCTTTTTTTCTGTATAAGGCTATTGATTTTTAAGCAAAGGAAAAGTGTACCATAGAGACAAGTAGCCAAGCTTGGGACAGAAGGTGTCTGACAGCATGCCAAACTATGCTGCTGTTTGTGGGAAATATGGAAAACTGTTGGAAGAATTGAAAAAAACCGAACCAAACCAACATATCTGACTAAACCAAGATATTTACATCAGCACATACCAATCATTTTTTTCCTGGGCTGCTCACAGGAAAATATAAATTTAAATAAACCCCAGCTTTAAAAGTCTAATTTTAAGAAGTTCCAGTAGCAAGACACTTCAGGATAACTAGACAGGAATGATTACCCTTACTTCTGACTTGACAGCTTCACTGGGGAAGGGAAAAGATCAAAACAGCGCTCTCTGAGTATTTGTGCCTTTGTGTAGGTAGTAGATACCTCTGTGTATATGTAAACGTGGCCTGGGTTTGTAATCGTGATTCAGAATTTTTTGTTACAATTAAAAACTGCATCAGACAGCTAACTCATTGCTGAAGTGTCAGGTTTTTCTTTCACAGCCTTGCAATAAACATTTTAGAATTTACTTTCATAAAGCACTGAGACACCCCCAAAAAGGTGCTGTGATTGCAGAAAGATGATGATGTCTGTGTCTCTTTTGTGTGTCTGTTGATTATTGATATGGAATAACATTAATGGCTTTAACAGACTAAATGACAGCTTCTGACTTCTTGTAAACACAGCTGGTAAACACAAGTCTATTTCTGTTCTTTAGTCACTCTTCAATGCAATTACACATTCACAGAAGGTACCGAGCCCTTGATCATGCCACAGAAGGCCTATGCTCCAGCTGTTCACCAAAGGCAGTGCCATAGCTCTTACAGGTGTGTCCAAGTGAATGCTGAATAGGAGGCTGCAAATTTAGGCAGCAGTGCAGTTAGTGTATGTCTCTCAATAACTAAGTCCTTTGCAGAATTGGGCATGCTACAGGCAAGAAATGAAATCCTGAAGGTGGCCTTGAAATACATGTATTGTCTTATGCCTCTGGCTACCTCTCCTACCATGCTTAATGGTGGGGAAAAACTTATTTTTCATGCTGGACAGCAGCAGCTAGGCAGCTCAAGGAGCAACATTTTAATTTTTCACTGCATCAGTCCCCAAACCCTTACAGGTCTTCAGGGCAGAACTCATCCGAGTTATGTATGATACAGTTTGAATGCTGACCAGTTGCAACATTAAAGCTTTCTCCTCCTGCCATTTGTCATTAGAAATTGATACAGATATCGGCTTACCAGAGTTTCCAACTAGTTTTAGATGGTAAAGTAGAAGGAGAATGAGGATCAAATCTGCACTATGGCTTATATATCACTGCAGAGGATTCATATTTTCCCTCCTAAAGAAAATTGGGATGCCCAGTCTTGGGATACCGTACACAACAGAGCATACACTCTTTATGGGTTAAAATTATTGCATTATAGGCTAAAGTAATAATCTATTTCTGTGTTTCAAAACAGAAAGTTCCTTGAGGGACCCCAAGTCTGAACTTGAACCTCATGCATGAAGTAACCTTTAAGAATTTCAGTCCACAGACTAGTTTAAACAAGTATATGTGGTACCTTTCTATCCTGTCTCCTTTTTTTGCTACCTATCTCCTCCCCTCTGCCATCCCATTCCCACCCCCTGTAACCCCAGGAGGCAGCAGTGTCAAGAGCAGGGTTGACAGTGCGTTGTGGCACATATGGGAGGTGACAGCTGCTTCGTCTGTGAGCCTATAGCTAGGCAGGAGGTGCACTTTGAGATATGCTTGGCTTAGACATCAGAGTATTGCAGTCCTTCAGCCTGCGCTTTTGCTGTGTTCGTGAAGCTGTTGCAGCTGATGACACATCTGAAGATGGTTGGAAGAGGTTTGCATGACACTTTCTTCAAACTGTCTGATCCTGTATTTTCTGTTATCACTGTCTTCACACATAGCTGGTTTACTGATTATGAGAGAGGTGAAAGGAATGTAGAATTCAACCTTCGTATTTTTTGTCAGTGGCCTGCAGGGTGAAGATGATGGTAATCTGTGTGACATCAGGTTGGTTTGTAACCAGATACACACAGAAATAAACTTTTACCTATATAAGCATTAAGA
The DNA here is from genome assembly GCF_003031625.1 of Empidonax traillii. Classification (NCBI taxonomy): domain Eukaryota; kingdom Metazoa; phylum Chordata; class Aves; order Passeriformes; family Tyrannidae; genus Empidonax; species Empidonax traillii. The sequence goes on from NW_020955224.1 coordinate 483,392, forward strand.
CTTATTTGAAAGGGAAGGGGCAGAACAGAACAGTTGGAGAATGGTTGTTAAAATATATTATTGTTGAACTTCTAGGTGGTTGGGGTGATAGTGCAGTGGTCTGGTCTAGTTTTGATTAGCAGCTCTGAGTTTGTGGCAGATGCATACCCATTTTGGTTAAGACACTGAGCTTTCCATACGCACGGAAGCCTGAACTGTGTAAACATTGTTTGTGTAAACTTCTTCCTTCTCTCTTTCCTAAAAATATTTGATGTTAGCTTATATTATAGCTAAACAAAACTAATATTCTCAGAAAAGGAATGTGTCAGTGAACTTTGTTAGTTTATTATTACAGAGGCCTATGGTATTCTAATGTTTCAGAATCTATAGGGGGAGGAGGGGAGGTGGACAGACTTGTGTTCCTTGATTTTTACTTCTCTAGAAATGGTGGATTTCACGGTTTCCCTGCTACTGACAACAGACATGATAAAGAGCTCACTGAACTTCAGGTGGAAAAATGTGAAGTCATAATGCCTTTGAAGAAAATCTAGTGTGTTATTTGAAATGAGAGTGGAAGTTGTTTTATGGCAAATCTACCGTCTGATTTTGTGTAAAACCCAAAATACGATGTTTGTTTTGATATACAATCTGCTATGCTGTTACCTTTTCTTGACACCTGTATTATTTAAATTAGTGTGTAGACTGAAGTCCAGGAACATAAAGCATAGTGCCAGAGAGAGCTTCATGAGAGTGTGATAGAGCAAGAGTTGTGATAGTCAGAAATACCATTGTTCATTGGCAGTCACCTGGAAAAATGATACATAGTGAGACTCTGATACATAATGAAAGTTTACAATAAGCTTGGAACTTTCCTGTATTGTTGTGATATTTCTTTCTTGATGGCAGTGGTGTGGTACTGTGTGGATAGTAAAACCATGTCTGGAACACTCAGGACAAAACCTCCAAAACTGAAAGGTTACATAAAAATGAAAACAAAATGCATTTTCATGTTGTAACTTACTTATCTTTCCTTTCCCTTTTCCAGGTTGCAGTAGTAAAACTGAAGAATGCAGATAAGGTTTTTGCCATGAAGATACTTAATAAGTGGGAGATGCTGAAGAGAGCTGAAGTAAGATTACAGTGATATTTTCCATGATCATGCACCCCCTTACTTTGCTGAATTGTCACTTCTCTGTCCACAAGACTCTCTGTGTGATAGACGGGTTGAGGAGGTGCTTCACTGTTTACTGACAGTATAAACATTAATATTAAATAAGCCTAAAGCAGTTCCTCAGAAGGGTTAAAATGGCATGGAATCTTGACTTAGGTGGGGCTGGATGTTTTTCACATGATACCTTTTCTGTAATTGCTCAAGAATTACCGACAACACAAGTGATCTTTTAATGCATTTGTTCCAGTTAGGAGTGTAGTCTTTAGCAAGTCTTTTCCATGGTGGAAAGTAGTTATTGAGCTTTAAATAGGTAATTGCTGAGCTATAACTCACCAAGCCTATTAGTTTAACAGTAGTTAGAACTTAGTCAAAGCCCAATTAGTAGGTTGAAAAATCAGAAAAATAAGTTTCAAATTTGAGTGCACGTTCCGTGAAAATGTCCATCTGCAAAAGTCTGTGATAAAAAGTTCCTCATTAAAACTGGAGTCCATCCTGTGTCTGAAAAAGGTGGAACAGCAGTTTTACCAGCCCTGCTTTGCCTTAACTTCCTACTGTCATTATACAAATCAGCTCTTCATAAAGTCCTTGATATATTTCCCTGGATTCCTTTGGAAAGAAACTTATAAAATGCAGTCTACACCCAAAGACTTGTAAATTAATTTTAAATGGAACATGTATCTAACCCTTTTATTTGCTTTGAAAATCTTAATCTATGCATACTAAAAATAAAAGGCCTAAAAATAGACTCATACAGTTTTTATTTGAGACCTCAACTTTGTTGCTCTCAGACTGCCTTGCTGTTCAGTTGCTTCCAAGTTCATTCTGGTTTCCGCATTTCTGTTTTAATTAAATCTTGGTAGGAAATGAGATCAATGGGAAACCATAAAGCTTTTCTTAAAAAAAATTATTCAGGCAAATTAAAGCCAATTTCTGATTGTGCACATCCTGTCTCTTTTAATGAAAATGTTATCACATTAAGAAGTATAAATGTCATGCAGATTGTGGTTAGATGTATACAATGTTGTTCCTTTTTATCCGGAAATTATTCAGATACTGACTGATCCAGCATTACTCTTGATACAGAGGTGTTTCTCTCTAAGACAAATGTCACTACTGTAAGTTTTATTATTTCAGTGAAAAAGACCAGAAAAAAAGTTCCACTCTATTTTTAAATGTACCCTTTTAAAGTGAGTTTGAAAACTGTTTCTTTTCATTAAAATAGTTATAAATAGGTTTGAAAATTTTTTCTCTATGCAGGGTATTAAAAATACTCTTCCCATGAGTCCAGCTGAATTTCTGAAAGTCTGAACCGTTAGCCTAAAAAGAATTACAACTATGTTTTTCCATGTATTTGTAACCCATGGGTATACAGTGGAAAGAGAACCATCTGGAGTGAAAATGCATTACAAGGCATGACCTTCAAAAACCCTAACCTGTCATTTTTAAACGTTGATGAACTCACTTCTGCTGCTGGAGAAAATGACCCATTTTGGCTCTGTTAGCAGTGCACTGCACTAACACTGAAATGCACAGGAAAATCAGGCAGTCCAAAAATACAAGACTAGCTTGTAAATAGAGCTGTATGTTCATATACCCCTGTATCAGCAGTGTGGGGAGTGGGAGTCATTCGTGAAAGTAAAAAGGGAGTGTGTGCTCAGAAGAGGCTTGTGAATTCCAGGTGAAGGTTGATGACTACAAGCTCTGAGAGCAATTGTATGTTACAGTGAAATTACACAAGTTGTGAAGTCAGTGTTCTCTTTTGCATTATACATAGCATAAATTTTCCAGGTACTTGCCAGTCTTGAAAACTCAGAGGTGGGATGTAGGACTGGGAGCATTACTGATACAAGGAGTACCTGGAAGTGTGCGACAGCTCGCTGTTACACTCCCAAACCTGTCACCCTGAGCGTTGACAGTCACTTAGAGTTACATGTGTGCCAGATGAGGCTCAGGAGAGACCAGGACAAATATTAGCAGCATGGAAGCAGTCAGCACTCCCTGGAGGTGCTAACTGAGCTGTAAGACATGAGCACCAAATAGTCGAGCAGGTCAAATTCTTTGCTGCTTGAAGGCCACGATAACAGTATAGATACAGCCATAGCACTGAGTCGGCTTTGCTGTGAAAGAGGGTAGGGTCAGAAGACCTCTGGACGTCTCTGCCAACAGTTCAAGGAGACTGCCTGGGGAAGATGAAGTGTAATGCTGGAATAATTAAAGGCACAAAAAAAAAGAGACTTCATTTAAAAAAACCCACACCTTAATTAAGCTGTTGCGGCAATTAAAAGAACTACTGCTACCATATTTTTGTTGTTGTTGTTGCATTATTTTTGCCATGAACCATTTAGACTCTAGCTGTAACTGTCTCAGCTGTGATCTACTGGGGTAATAGCTGTTGCTGTCAGCTCTAGGCATACTTCCCGGAGGTGGATGTCTAGAGCACTCGGGGAATGCATGGTCTTTTGTTAAATCATGGCAAAAACAAGTGGAATTGTATAAACTCTCTAATAACTAATCCTATGAATTGTGTCATAACGAGTAGAGAAAGTGGATGTTATTTATCCTTGTGAAAACAAAAGTTCATAGTTATCTCTCTCTGAAATATGTCAAGAGTTTACAAACAAGGAAGGAAAAAAAAATCAAGCTGAAGCATCAAACAGCTTTTCTTTCTTCTGAAGATGATCCTTGCTCCTTCTTCCACCCCAAGTCTATTTTTCATTCAGTAACTTTTGAAGGTATTTGTATAAAGTATGTTTTGCTGTTTTCTCAGATTTCACTGATTTATCCCATGCATTATGCTTGAGATAAAGATATGATTAAAGTATGTCATCTTTCCTTCTCCTTATCTCACCGTATTCACACAAACACAAAAAAAGTGTGGTTTATTTGCTCAGAGGAGACAGTTATTTTCTGCTCTCTTTTTACTGCATGTATTCTTGTGCATAGCTCAATCTGAAATGATATTTCACTTTTCAGTCCTCACTCTCCAAATCTCACAGCCAGCAGTAGCCATGCTAAAGTTCTGGTATTTTCTAGATTTGGGATTTATTTGGATTTGGAAGCCAAATTGGGATTTATTTGGATTTGGAAATAAAATTGAAAAACTAAAAAGAGAGGGCTTGAGTTTCCTTTAAATGTGGCTATCTCAAAGATGGAAGAGACAAGAGCAGGGGTTCAAATTGATGCAACATCTTTGTGAAGAGCAGTGTGCTGGAAGACAATATGGTCTATGTTTGTCTCTTACTCTCCCTCTGCCTTCTAAATGTAGCTCATACAATATTATTCTTTCTTTTGCACTATCTTTTAGATATTCTTTTTCTTAACAAAACTGTGTGTTGGCTTTGGCATTTGGTACTTTTTGTTTTCTTGTGATATTCGCTTCAAAACTTGGTTCCTTCGAAACATTTATCGTATTGCTTTGCTGTAATTTCTTTTTGGCTTTTCATCTGTTGAGTCATTTTTATCTGTCATTCTGCAGAATTGCTTTTGCTGAGGAATTTTTTTCACTTCTCAGGACAAGTTGCAAGACCTTCATGGAATTAAATGCCTTGCTGCTTTTTACTTTGTTATTTTCTTCACATTTTCCTCTTTTTTTTCATACAAACCTGTGTTCTCCTCCTTCTCTTAGGTATTCCTTAACATTTGTTGGTGGTTCTTGCTCCTCCTCTTTCCACTTCCTGTGAAAGCACCTCTTGCCTTCTGTTTTTCTTTCAAGTATATTGAGGGGAAACCCCCTAGGATGTCTGATCAACAGTTTATATCTGGCGAGAGCAATATTCAGATGTGTATTGGGTGTGGAGAAAAACCCAGCTGATTAATGATTATAAAAGGGTGACTACGTGGAAGTTGTTGGCACCAACTTTTAAATGAAAAGAACTTTGCTTATGTGAAAACTCAAATGTAAAAGTAGGCTAAGGGCATGATGAGATAAAACAATGACACAAGACTCCAGATTCTAGCATTCTGACTCCTACTGCAGTTACAATTACCTAATTATTGATTTTCTTAATCATATATTGCTATTCTGTCATTATTGATACTTCAAGATTTTTACTTAAGATTTTTAGGCAATGAAAAGCAGCAACTTATAATCTCTTTGCCTCAGTAAACACTATAGAGAAGTACAACTGTTCAAATTTGAAGAAGGTGGGCTTATATTTTTTTTTGTAGATTGTCATGTTTGAATACTGTAATGACTTTTTAACTGAAAGGCGGTTTTGATTTTCCCCCCTCCAAAACATAGTCAAAACATAGTCAACATGTAAAATGTTTCTCTTTATATATTTTACTTAAAGGCTATAATTATTTTTTTCTCCTTCAGACAGCCTGTTTTCGAGAAGAGAGAGATGTGTTAGTGAATGGAGATAACCAGTGGATCACAACATTGCATTATGCATTCCAAGATGAAAACTATTTAGTGAGTGTTGCTTTTATGTATATACGGGTGAAAATGCAGATTCTTAGTTGTGATTTGAGGCAGAAGTATAGTTTGTTTATTTGTTAATTTTGTGTTCTGGACCGTACAGACCATATGAGGATTGTGCATAAGATTCTGAATGGTGGAGAGTGATCAGAAACTTTGAAAAGTTCTGCTATAAATATCTCAGGAATGCAGCTTTGTTTTCTAAACTACTTTACATTTGTTGATAAACCTTAGTCTACCTGCATATTCTTTCTTACAATTTGTCACTCCAGTTTAATTGGATTCATAAAAATAAAAGTGCACTTGCTAACATAAATTTTCTATTTGACTTTAATTTTTGTGATTAATGTTGCTGATTTTACAGGGAGTAGCCCTGTTTTGAAACAGCAGTTCTTTTTGATTGGTCTTTTTTATTTTGAGGACTTCAGCCCACTAAGATGTCACAAAGTGATAAAATGTTATTGCAGCATGGAGTAATGCCACTAAATGTTCATAAATAAGAATTGGAAGCTGTAATTGTAGATTAAAGTGTCTCTTTAATGTTATTTAGTTTTCAAGTATTTTGAAAGACCTGCAAAAAAAAAAAAAAAAAAAAAAAAAAAGCTAATATGAGGACAAAGTGCCAATTTTCTGTGAAATCTTTGCCTCTTTAAATATGTTTTGATTGTGATAACAGTGTTGATAATATTTATACCTGAAAAGTAAACAACTACACATTGATGGCTTTTGATTATTTGTGTTTTATTGCCCTGTGCTTTGGATTCTGTATCATTAGTAATTCTAATAATTTCTTAGAAATCTACTATTCAGCCACAGCCTTCTTTTTGCTCCTAGTCTGTCCAATAAAAGAAGTGCTATACAGGTAATTCTTGTAGACTTCCGATGCTTTCTATATTGCCATCTACATATTTTATAAATGCCATTATATTGCATTCTGTTCTGCCAGCTCAGATGCTTGGAGATCCATGGCTTTTGGTGGATTTGTACAGAAACTGGGCTCTGCATTTGTGAGTCTAACTGTTGGCTTAAATACCTCCCAACCAGCTTCATGCTTTGTTAATGGGGACAGTAAAAAAAATCTCTTTTTTTTTTTTTTTTTTTTGTAATTTTGGTCTTACCATTAATAGCATTTCAAAGAAAATATTATGTATTCCACAGCAGCCTGCTAGAACTTGTTTTATTCTTGCCAGTTTCCTTATTTTCACTAAGCACAGAGCAGGTTCTGTTCTTTATCTTTGATAGTCTGCTAACAGGAGCAAGTTGTACAGCCTGCTGGGGAAAATATCAGTAATACTGGGGGTGTTTATATCTTTTTAGTGTGAATGTATCAGTAGTTCTCTATATGTTTTTTATTAAAATTATGTATAAAAAAGTGACCTTTAAAAAAAAAAATCTGTGTAGATTTGAGCAGTAGATGCGGTTGAGCAGTGGATGTTGAATTGTCTGCCAGAACATCATCATAGACAAGCTGACTATTGTGCCTTAGATAAGCAGCAGTGAGGTGGAGAGAAGATTAACTGTTGGACCCAGGGTTTGTGATCAGTCACACAAGGTCCAGCTGGAGGCCAATCGGTGGTGCTGTACCCCAGGGAGCAAAACTGGGACCGAGTTCTTCATTAATGACCTGGAAATGGGACAGAGTGCACCTTCAGCATGTTCAGAGGTGGTAAAGAAATAGGGAGAAGTGGCTGGGTGATCACTCAGATAGACCTTGGCAGACTGGAGAATCAGAGACAGAGAGAAATCTCATGAAGTTCAGCAAGGGAAATGCAGTCTGGGGTGGAATAAAATAAACCCAGTACGTGCTGGGGGGCCAACTGATTGGAAAGCAGCTTTACTTGAGGTCCTGATGTATAACAAGCTTGACTGTAAGCCAGCAATGCAGGCTCACGGCAAAATAGGCCAAGAGTATTCTGGGCTGCAAGGAAGTGTGTTGCCAGCAGTCAGTGGAGGTCCTTCCTCTCTGCTCAGCCCTGCTGCAGCTGCACCTGAAGTATTGTGTCCAGTTCTGGGCTCCCCAGTGCAAAAGAGAGATGGAACTATTGGATCAAGTCCAGTGCAAGGCCAGAAAGATGATTGAGGTGCAGGAATATCCTTTGTATAAAGAGAGGCTGAGAGAGCTGGGATTCTTCAGCCCACACAAATGGAGGTTTGGGAGAGGGGCTGTCATCAATGTGTAGAAATAACTGATTGGAGGAAATGAAGACAGGGGAGCTAGATTCCTCTCAGTAGTGCCTGATGAGAGGACAGGAGACAAGGGACACAAACTGAAATACATGGAGTTTCATCGGAACACAGGAAAACCTGTCTTTACTCTGGAGGTGGTCAAACGCAGGAACATGTTCCATGGAGGAGTTGTAGAATCTCTAGCCTTGGAGATACTGGACCCAGTCATCATCAGCCTTCTCTAGCTGACCCTACTTGAGCAAATGAGGTTGGAGTACATGATCTCAAGAGACTTCTTCCAAACTAAATTTATTAAATCCCCATGTTAAACTTCCACCAGTTACTAGAATTTAGTGTACTTAAGTCTTTACTTTTTCTTTCTCTTGGAAGGATGGTGCTGTCATACAGTAGTATTTTGAGAAGTTTTTGAGACTTGGATAGATCTGGATGATTACGTACACTTAGAAAGTATTTTTAAAGCTTTTAAAAAACCTTTTTTTTTTTAAGAACATGGACAGTTGACATTGGACAGGATGTTGTTATACATTGACGGAATTTTTTAATTTTAAATGTAGTTGTTAAATTTAGCTCTCAGTCCTATGCATGTGTTTAACTTCATTTACACAACTTAATGCTTTGATTTACAGTTTAAGTGTTGAATTATTTGAATAATGGAAGGTTTCCTTGTCATTAGGCTACTGTGTTGCTCTGGCAAAATGGGAATCCTGTGTCATGAGAGCCAAAATTGCATAATTTTGGTATATCCAGTAACTCAGTTGTATCGGTTTTAAAAGTCCTGAATAATGAGTGCAGAGATTTGCACATAAGTTAGGTGAATCTTAAGAGGGTTTTTCATAAGCTTTCAAAGCAATAAGTTAAGCACTTGGAGATGTCTATGCAATGCATCAGTTAATAATCAATATCTGAAGCTCCAAAGGCTTAATGCATTTTTCTGAAACTATAAAACATAAGAAACTAATGCTATAGATCTTGTTTTGGAGGGAGCATAGGAGCACCACTGAATAGAAGATATTTATCTTGTATGAGGTTTGTGAGCATAATTTAAGAACTTTATTGTTCATGTCACAAAGCAGCAGATGAAAATTTGATTGTCAACACATTTGAAGTCTTGTGGAAATTCATTTTGTACTTTCTTCATGCACTTGGAATCAGTGAGGATGCCCAAGTGATTCTGTATCAGGCTGTTAAAATCTTTATTCATCACCCTTGTTTTTATGGAAAGTATGAAGGAAAAGAAACAGGTGTAAGATTTCTGCCTGCCCCTCATCTTCCTTATAGCTGGTATAATTTAGCAGATTTTTTCCACATATTTTAGTGTCTATTTCTGAAAATGGGAAAGACTTAAACAAATATGGGGAACTAATTTTAAGAAGTCCCTTTAAGTTGCTTTATCAAAATTTTAAAGAATCAAATTGGGGTATACGTTATTGCATCTTTAATATGTTTTAGTATTTTTGATCTTGTTAATAGTCACTGCTTCATATGCAGCCTTCCTGGAAACAGAGATTGGAACTCTAAGCAGTAGCTTTCAGATACTCTGTACTTCATTGGGAATTCATTCTCAGGCACATGATATGATTCTTGGAGCTGTCCTGTGCAGTGTCAGGAGCTGGACTTCGATGATCCTTCCTGCTCAGAATATTCTATGATTCCAGTAATCTGTCCACAATGATGCTTGAAAGTAATGTCATATCAGTGCATGTTAAGTTAGAATGCTTATAATTCGTTTGTTATTAGTTTGATTTTTTTTTCTTTTCCCCATTTACCCTTCCAGTTGCTGTTCCACAATTAAAACAAACTAAGCAAAAAATATGTTATTCCTGAGTTTCACACTTCTCTTAAGTTTTACTTTTTCCAGTTACATTGACTATGCCGCTAAAAGTGGCATTTCATTCTGTAAATACAGTAAAGTGCAGAAAGGTTCTGATTCCTTTAAAGTCACCTGCTTTAATGGAAAGCAAGTTTTATGTTTCATTAATACATCAGAAATCAAATTTATTTTTCTCCATCATTTCAACTAGAGAAGGTGACACCTTGTATTTTATGTTGCCAAATCCTGTATTTTGTGCAATGTCAGCAGTTCCTGGAACTGTGGGCCACTGGAAGTCTCTCAGACTTTGCCTTAATCTGAGTAGTCTAAAAACCTTACTCTCCAAAGGCATTTGTTTAATGGAAAAGGAAGATGGTAGGAAAAAAGGGAAGCCTGGAAAATCAGGGCACATAAACGAGATAACAAATTAATACAATTAATTTCATTTTTATAGATCTGTGCTTCAATCCTTTACTCCTTTTGCATTCTAGCAAAGGATATTTTCTTCATAAGGGAATCCAGAGTATCTAAATATTCCATGTTTAGTGATGGGACAGTGGATAAAGTTGATACTAATTTGTCATGAGGCTTACTGTATATGGAGAGGTATAAATATGAAAAGTATTCAAGTAGGCTAAATATTAAAATGCAGCTGAACCAACTACTGATTTCTGAACAGCTAAGTATCTTGGTTAGCTTTTTTTTATGTGCATAATAATTTTTGCAATATATTAGTTTTTATGCGTCAATTAGGTTTTAATCTGTCATTCACAAAAAAAATTGTGGTATTTTTTTCCCCTCTCTGTTTTCATCTCATTCCCACTCCACAGTACCTGGTTATGGATTACTATGTTGGAGGAGACCTGCTTACATTGCTCAGCAAGTTTGAGGACAGACTACCTGAAGATATGGCTCGTTTTTATTTGGCTGAAATGGTGATAGCCATTGATTCAGTTCATCAGTTGCATTATGTTCACAGGTAAGTAATTTGAGCTCCAGATTCCTGTTGGAGTGATGGAGTTACTTGATGGACTGAAAGTAGTTCCTTTTAAAGAGTTTAAGCTAGTAATGAGTACTTGCTATAATAGTGGGCACAGTAGAAACTACCTGCCTACGTGTCGGTGATTGGAACTGCGGCTGAACTTGTGTCATATGGTCACAGACGTGAACGAATATCCGGATGCACCTCATGAATCTTGCACACTGGTTTGCTTGAAAGTTAATGATCCATTATTTATAAAAGCAAAACTGGAAACCAGTTTGTGAAATACGATCAACTTTGAACAGGTTTATTGAAAGGTCAAATTCTGTTTCTTCATTAATCTGTTCAGTCTGTACTGAAGCTGATAATTTGATTTTGGACTTAATGAATTATTATCTTTAAAATAAGGGCATTTTGCTAAATAAGCAGAAGAACTTAAATTGTGGTACCTTGATACATATATATATATATATATAAATAATATGTTCAGAGGAAAACGTTAAGTCATTCATGTCTAACTATTTTGGAGACCATGACTGCTTTTTCCACAAAACTAGTATCACCTCTTCTTTAATGTATAATTCTCTACTGAATTCCATGATAATTCTTGTATGCAGAGGAAGAGATTACCTTACAAGAGGCAGAGTTTTCGAGTGCACTCAACAGATGTGCTTGATTCTGGGAGAAGTCAGGAAGAACTCCCAGTTCTTTAAGCTGAATCATTAAGTTGGCAGAATGAGCTTGTTTTATACATCCATCTATCGCCCTTAATTAGAGTCTGTACTAACTATGCCTTCTTTTACTGTTCCCATTTGGCTGCTTCACTGCACAAAAGGTGCTTTGGTTTTTTGTTGTTGGTGGGTTTTTTTCCCTTTTGTCCAAAAGGTGTATTGCGGTTGGTTTTGGTGTGTTACTGGGTTGTGTTTTGTTTACTTTGGGATTCTGGCCTTTCATGGAAGATCTGTAGCTAGGAGTGCTTTAAAGGTGGAGTGGTGCTAAGTTGCAAATTGGACCTCTGGAATATTTTGCAGTGTGATAGTTTTGTTGAAAAACTGTGTTTACCTGCTTAAGAGAGCTTTGTGTGATAATGTCTTATGGAAGAACCCAAACAGAATACTCTCCTTGAATGCTGAAAATTTCAATTATTATTTCTGAAAAACTGTTTCTTTGCTTAGGACCTGATGTCAGAGGTTTTTGCTTTCAGTTTAATTTGGATCTAACTTTTAAAATATCTTTGTAGGTAAATTGGTGAGATGCTATCTCCTGTTGCCATGTCCAGAGTACTTCATGTACTCCATAAGTTGACTTTTATCCAGTGAGTCTGCATATGGAGTAGTTATTCTTCTCAGAAGAACAAATCCCTACCTTTTCCTCCAAACAGATCAAAAACCTTTGTAATTCGGCACTGTTAGCATGTAATACGCAATAGATGTGATGTTTCCATCCTCAAACAGTTAATGTCACAAGATGAAATAGGTGTTGCTATAAAATTTGGGATGAAAATTAAGTAGTATTGCAGTTGAAAACAACATGCTAATTATTATGCTTGCATACTTATTGCTATGAATGTGTAACAAAAAAACCCGCCCCAAACCTGTACATTCCCAGTCCTTTATTGTTTGACTTGTGGCTTTGCCAGCGAGGTTCACATGTTTATAAAGTTCTCAATGCCACTTTGGCATTTTATCATTAGTACTGCTGTAATGCAATGCCTGTTTATAGGGGCATGTTTGGCAAGATTAAAAGTGTAAAGAGCACTTGAGTGTATGTTAAATGATCACCCTTTGAAACGAGAACTGTTCCACTGTTAGTTTTATTAAGGTGTTTTCAACTGGTAAAGCAGAAGAAAGGAAAAGAAAGCATATCGTCTAAATGCCACTAACGCTCTTTTCCTGAAAGTTTAACCATGGTGGCCATATCCTTTTTTGGAAGTGTGTTGCACTCAGCAAAGGACATAGGAGAAGAAGGAGGAAATACTACTAAAAGGTAGATTAATATAGCAGCCGCAGTAGTGATATTTCAGATAAATAACCAGTATGCATCAGGATTTGATCTGAGTTGCAGCTACTGAACTAGAAACTATGCTTTAGGCATGTTTAGGTCAAGGCTTTTTTCGTACAATGAGATAGCAGATTGCTTTGTTTTGTTTCCTTTTAGTGCCCCAGTTCTTTCAGGATAGGTTTTCACATTAACCATGCATAGTGTTGTACTTTGGTGGTAATTTTCTATTTGTCTCTGAATGTTTTAGTGCCTTTTAAAAGTTATATTTCTGTTTTTACTCTAATTGTGTCACTCCTGTTGCATTTTTCTAGCATTAATAATTTTTTTGTTGTCAGTTAGTTTTGTTTGGGAGTGATGCTGATTGCAGTGGCTACGTGTGTGCAGACCACTCCGGTATCAAATGCAAGACATTTTTCTTTCCTAAAGTACATTGGCCAAGTTTCTGAAATGTCAAATACAAACAAACTTCAGCATTACTTAAATGACTGTATTTCAGGTTTCAGGGTTCCAGATTTGAATGCCATTTCTTCACTGGCATTGTGGGATTACAGGATGAATTTATAGATGGAAGGAGATCAAACTCTAGGTATTAATAAAATTGTGCAGGGAAATTGAATGATGTTTTCAGAGCTATCTCCTGATACCTAATGAAATTAAGAAAGAGAAAAGTTGCTAACTGAAAATAACATTGATACTAGCATTTTTATGGTACTCATAATATTTCCCTTGTTTTTATTCACTTTTTAGTTTAAATAAATATGTGATACAGTATTTCTGAGAGAACATCAATCAGAACATAAAATTTGGATGATTTTTCATTTCTGATGAATTAATTTCTGTGAAAAAATCATGTGGTATTTTATCTGATAGTTAAATGATGGCTCAGAATGTTAACAAAATGGCCTTTTCTTTAATAGGTACAAAACAGCTTTTGGAATTGTTATGAATGCACCAGCGCTGTTATTACCAAATGATGTTGACAGCTCCAAGGATAGTTTTAGAAAGAAAACTTCATCGAAGTTAAATATAGGTGCAGGTGTTCACAATGAGAAGGAACATAAGTGTATGTATCTTTCACAAATGCATGAATTCCATGGGACTACATGTAGACCTATCTACCCCGGTACCTTAAATTACAAGTTTGTGCTAATGAAGTGATGCTTGCTTGTAGGCCAAGGTTATATATTGTCTTGTGCCAGTTTTTTGCAACCTGTACTATCATACAGGCTAAGATTTTCCATTTATTAGGCATCAACATCAATTTGTCTTTTGTATAGTTTAAGCACCATTTTTTGTTTTCCTTTTTTTTCCTTTTTTTTCCTCTGAAAATATGCACTAATACTAATTTCACTTTCAAGGTTGTGTTGTTACTTAATTCTTCCTTGTGGCCTATGTTAGAAGCTTATATTTGCATGCATTATTAGATATCCAGGTGTGGGCTGCAGTAAAAACTCTTATCAATTTAAGCTAGGTAGCTGCACTGTATTTATGTGTGTTGCATTATCTCAAACACATAAAATTTCTTTTTCTTACAACTCTGTGATTTTATTGGTGAGCCACGTTTTCTCTAGGTTTCATGTAAAGTGGAAATGCTTGGTTTTGTGTAAATCCTTTTAATTAAAAAGACTTAAGAAGGCCTGGTTGCCATGGGAAGAAATTTCCCCTGAGGATTGCAGAAGATGCCCCATGAGCAGGTCCTAGTGCCAGGCACAGTGAGTGTGCCACTGGTGGCTTTGCACACCCCTGCACTGTGTTTGTGCTGCTGCCTTTTGTGCTGGCTTCTGAGGCAGACCTTTAGTAAGGGTGTATCTATGTCTGTCTGTGTCCTAATTTTAATTTGGGGCATTCCAGCTTCTTGAATAGTACAGAATTATAAGTGTTATTGTGCTTAAATAATTTTTATCTTGACTTTCTTTTCTCCTCCTATTTTTAATATGCAGGGTTGCACAGTGATTCAGGGCAGAGCCAATTTGCAGCTATGGAGAGTTCAGCATTTAGGCTCATGATCTTCCAGACCACTGCAAAAATATTAATTTAAAATAGTTTTCATATATTGGCACACACCCACATTAAACAGTCATCTTTTTCTATTGAATGGTAAACCAATCCTTACTTACCTTCTTACTAAGAAAATATTTTGGAAGGATTATGAGGCACCTATGTTAATTATTATTTTTGTTGGTTAAGTTTATGGGAGGATAGTTAAGACTACAGGGCAAACTCTTAGGTTACATACTTTTCAGATGTTACCTTTTTGCATGTGAAAAGAGAGGCATGCAAAGCATAAACATGCCTACTTCCTGAAGGTATGTGAGATTACAGTTAGCTCCATCAGTGCGTTTCTCAATTTCTAGTTGCTGCTGTCTTTAGTTGGAAGGATTGCAGCATTCTAAGCCAACTGATATTTATTTTTTTTCTTTCCATATTCTCTATCAGCTTCTGAATTTTAAGCTGAGCTTCACTGGAACATTTGAGTTCTTAAAATGTAGAGCAGCAGAATTCTCTGTGGAAGTGACATCCTTTCTGAGAAATATTGAGCATAAGGGAATAAATCCATCAGAGGGATAAAAGAACTGTCTCTCCCCTATCAGGCCAGCCTCTTTGCTTTTGACAAGAAGGTACTATTTGTCCTCAGTAAAAATGATCTTAGGGACATCCCTGAAATATTTACTGTCGTTAGGAGGCAGCTAAAATCTGGGATTCTTTGTGGATGCATTTCACTTTCAACTATAAGTTTCTGTGCCAGCGTATCCATTTTTGTCTTGCTGAATAAGTGGTTTTCTGTCTTCTGGGTGTATCCCATCTTTCCTGATCATTAATTTACTTAAGTGGAAAATTCGGGGGTGGAAGGCCCATCTAGGGAGTTAGCTGCATTGCGCGGTATGTCTGAGTTGAATTGGCACAAGGATGAGCCAAGTGCTGTGGCCTTTGGTAAAGTGAGCCGTAATTGTGGGTTTGAAAGAAAGCAACATCGTATTTTAAGTGTTTACCAAACTTTGCAACAGGCATAATGTTGAATACACACATGAAGATGTTGCTTACAAAGTGCTGAGAGTGAAGGAAACAGGGCTAGAAAAATAAGGAAAAAATAACAAGGTTATTTTGATAGTTACTGAAAATGCATTGCTTTGAAATGTGGCATGGTTTAGTTTTACATGGAAAACTGCAGGACAGAAAGTTATTTTAGTGAGTATTCAGTAAGCCGATGCTTCCTTACAAGGTATTCCTTGACAGAGGTAGGAGAGCTCTCTGAATCTGGGCTGTATTTCCGCTCCATTTTTCCACTGAGGAGAGGCTGGATACAAAGGTTATCTTTATGGACTCTGGGCTTTCATTTTGCCCTGTGACCCCACATGGTACAAACGGTGGCAGCTGCTCTCATAGTGTGCCCTCGGGGTGGCATCTGACCTGCAGCAGGGACTGTATGAGGTTAATGCTGTTTGACTAGAGTTTGTTGGTAGGATTTCCAAAGGAGCCTCTGATGACCTAGAAGTATTTTGAAATAAAAGACCCATAGATGCTTGGATTGCCAAGAGCTGGTGGATTACACTGGCTGTACCATCATGTAGAAGGCAAATGGTTTCTTAGAATGTCTATTGGGAGTGTTAATTTAAGTGAAAGCTGTGTAATGGCTGACTGAGCTAGAGTAGACCCATATATATATAAATACATATTCTGTGTCACTCAAGCAGAAAGAGTTTAGAAATCCTAAATCCAGTGCCTTAAGTGACAGTAACCTTTAGTAGTCCTTCCAGCAGAGGTGCTTTCACAAACATACCCTTTGGCCTTTTTTTCTCCCATTGTTCCTTTCTCTGCAAGACCCAAGCTCCAAACATCCCCTCTGCTCTGCTGAAACAAAGGTTTGTGACTCTGTGCAGGGGACTGAACAAGGACACCAGTCCAAGTGAGAAATAACTTCACCTTTTGACTAACCTGGATCAATTCTCTGATCTGATGAAGGAGAATAGTACGAAGCTGCTTAAAGCCAGTCTTTCCAATAAAATCTGTGTTCATCACATTATGCCTGTTTTTCTCCTACATGCATTGAGTGGTATTTGAGCTGTCCAACGATTTCTTCAGCTCTGTGATTTTAAAGAAAAAGGGACATGAGAAACAGTTGGAGTATCTAAAATGTCATTAGCTGTAATAATATCAGCAATAAAACCTTTCCTTTCCATGTCTGACACTGACCTCCTAAAGAAGGAGATTCTTGATCACTGTCAGTTGAGGAAGGCCAGCAAGACAAGGAGCACACCCCTCTGTTCTTTCTGGTGAGTCCCTACCTGTCCTTTGGCCAGTACAATGACACCTTCATAAGAAAGAAGGCTCATAGGAAAAGGAGGAGTGTGTAGATATGAAGACTTTTTTTCTTTTTCATGTAGATTTTTCTTCTGGTTGTGGTTGCTTGGAAGGCAGGTGATGTGAGAACTCTGTCAGGTGGTATGTAATGCTGTGTAGGTAGGAACTCGTGGCTCTCAGAAAAAAAAAGCGTGTAAACCCTTTTAAAATTGAAAGTGAGGGAGATGCACAAGAAATAAAGTTTGATTGGAAAGGGTCCTTTTTAACCCTTAAGCGGAAAATTATTAATGCCAAAAGTCTTCTACAGAAAAACCCATGGTCTATCCTTCCAAGTAATAATGTTCATAGCAAAGCTCAGTGGATGCTAAAAGTGATGGAACTTTCCGAGAGCTCCTTCTCTCTGGCATAAAAATTCATTTTACTACTTTGGTGTTTGCATGAAAAAAGTCCCCATTGGAACAGTCATACACCTTTGACGTGAGATCTGTTTCAATGTCTTCTGAAGCTGGAGGTGTTTGCGGAAATGAATAACTTCTTTTGAGGACAAAACATTCCCATTTGCTAGCTGTTTTTATGTGAGTTAAGCTATAATTTTACACTCATTCTTTTCTGATTGTTTCAGACCTGGAAATACTTTTTCCTGCTGCTTTCTTTGGTATCCAAAATCAACACCAGGAAAGTAGGATAAAAACATCTTCCTTATTTCTGAAGTTTTAGCCCCAGTGACTGTGGTTCTGAGAGTATAGTTAGTACAGTTTGTTTGGTGGATGAGGATAGAGTTTGTAGTTAATGCTTTCCATCATTTTTGATCATTTATTAAATTCAGAATGATGCAGACAGAAATAAGGATGGCAGTTGTGTGATGGAGTCTTCATTATTCTCATTTATAATTGTTGTTTTTTTTCTTATAGGAAACTGTCTTGTGTTTTATCTTCTACAGATTTTCCATTTCATTATCTCTCTGTGAACACAGTATTTATTTCATAATTACCTCCTT
Organism: Empidonax traillii; assembly: GCF_003031625.1. Lineage (NCBI taxonomy): Eukaryota > Metazoa > Chordata > Aves > Passeriformes > Tyrannidae > Empidonax > Empidonax traillii. The sequence continues at coordinate 501,238 of NW_020955224.1, forward strand.
TCATCGTGCCTCCAATTTTCATTTATTAATACCCTATGTGTTCCTCAAGTTCCTCCTTAGACTACCTCTATTTTATTTATGATTATGTGCCCTTTGCTTCCTTTTTTGTATTTGAAATACAATTGGGTTTATAATATTAGATTGGATAAGATTAGAAGCTGCACAGAACAAATTCATTATCATTATCTGACTTGAAGTATCATGTAGATTTGTCCTTGCATAAGTAAGAAATAATGAGTTGGCTTTAGAGCTTGATATTCCTGCAGTGTTAGTATAAAATCATAATGCTGAGATACTTGAATACATTATAAGAAGTGGTTTTTAAACCATTGTCTTTTACCTGATTTTGGACAAAAGCATTCTTCCCAGTGAGTATTTGGTGGATTTGGAGTGGAAATGTTTTCGCTATCTGAACTTTCAGATCGGACAAGTAGAAATTTGGTATTTGAATTTCTGAATTAAATGGCAGTTGCCTCAACCACTAAATGTAGTACTTCCTTTTTTTCATAGTAAATTAAGATAACCTTGCAAGATACCTTATTATAATAAGAAATCAGTGCAAGAATCTGATTTCTGAAAGGGCAGTTGAGGAAGTACTATTCCGAATAACCTTGTCTACATTGAAGCTGTTCTACAGTAAGCTTTTCCTTCATACATTTCCAAAAGAGCTGTTGTTGTATTGTTAGAAGAGCCTACCTCATGGTCCTTTTTAAGAACAGCAAAATATTGCTATGTTTTAACTTCTTAAATGAGAAAAAATAGGCCACTTAACATCCTGCAAATTAGAATACTGCTTACAAAGCAGATGCTTGCGTAAGGTCAGGCTTGGTTCATTTATGGAAGGCTTCATGGCTGGGGTCAGAGAAGCAAGACCTTGTGGAGCTTTATCTGAAAAGTTGTATTAAAATCTTTATTGACTCAGGTGCTGTGATGTTTATGCTGTTCAGTTTTTCTTTATTAGCTATTGGGGGGAGCCTTTAGCATTTCCTTGTGCAGCAGGAAGCAGTGATATTACTGCCACTGTAACTCAGTAATTCTTAATCAGATACAGGGTGTGCAGTCCTGGAAAAGGGCATTAGAAAGGTACAAAGAGAAAATACTGGTAGAGAAGAAGAAAAAAATAGGGGAGGAGAGACTAAAATCTGATCTGATCTAACAGTAGCAGTTATGTCTTCCTCATATAGGAAATTGAACTTTTAGCACAGAAAGGAATTTCCTTTTATGCAAGTACAGCTCTTTTAGAGTTCTGCTTAAGTTTAGGGGCTGAAAATCTGGACCTTAAATTCCTTTCTGAGATTTTTAAAATTTGTATTTGATTTGTTTTTTTTAAGGAAACATTGCACCTTGTGCTTTATGTCAAAAGAAAAAAGTTTTTTACTTATGCAACTTGGATACAAAGGCTTTTCCAATAACACTTTATTCTTAATGAGTGTGTTTGAGCAAACTGTACTCTTTATTTTTTTATTATTTTTAAATTTCTGGGATGCTTTTTCTGCCAAGCTGCTGCAGGTACTGGTGATACTGGGATACGTTTTGACTAAATGCATTTCTTCCTTTATGGCCTCTGGCTACAGTTCCTTCCTTAGTGCTTTACTGTGAAGAGCTTTATGCCAGTGTCACAGTGCTTATTATATCTGAGATCACGGGTGTCAATATGGTTGGTTGATTTGTTTTCTAACCACAATGAAAGCGAAAAATGCACACTGAACTATTTGTGTCATGTCTCTTGCTGCATGACACAGTAGAAAAACTGTAGACAAACGCTTCGGACTTGGTCTGGCTTAATTCTGCAGGTATCCTTGCCTTTTGGTTGGATAAAGATTATGTTACAGCTTGAACTTGCCCAAACACATTTGGAATGCCTTATGGAATGAAAGTCTTTAGGAAACATTTTTATTCTTTTCCTCAATTTCTGTTTTGTAGAAATAATTAATGTATTGTTTTCAAATTCTTTCCTTCAAATTCTTATCTTTTTGTTGTGAATTAAGCATTATAGGGGCCTTTCTATTAAATAGAGCTATTGTTCTTTCCCAAGAGTTACTTTAAAAAAAACTATAAAACATTCCTATGTAGAAGGATGAAAGTGCAGTTTTGATCTCTAGTGGAGTGACCTTCTAAAAAAAGCATATTCTTATAATCATCTTCAGATGCCAGAGATGATACAGGCTAATTTAAAGCTAATTTTACATATGAATACATTGTAGGTGTAGTAACAGCCAAGCTGCAGCTAAAAGGTTGTAGAACTCTTAGATTATGAATACTTCCAAAAAGGCAAGTAAGTTTTGGAACAACAATAAATAAGATAAGAAATCCACGTATGCTGTATTTCAAAGACTGGTTTTGATCATGGAACAGTGTTGCAAAATAGAAAGAAGAACTGGAAAATACAGTGTTTCTTTATTTATGTGTGGATCTAACACCATAGTGATGACAAAGGACAAATTTCTGTACCACAATGACTACTTGGTTTTGGTTTGTTTCATACTGTTGGAGCTACAGTTACATTTTGGCACATATTTGGTAGCCTGAAGGTTCTTTATGTGTAAGTTAATATTTTAGGGTTTTTGTTTACAGATTACAATTTTTGAAGTTGTGTTTCATGCCAGTTTTAAGTATGGTCATTCTTCAAGTTGTTCAGTCTTAAAGTTGTCAGATATCGTTATGAAACTTTACTGACAAAGATTGTAAATATTTTTCTGGATACCGTTTTAGAAAGAGCTTGTGTTCTAGCTGCAGTATTTCTGATAGAATATTCCTTCTAGTGAAACCAAGATCCATGATTCCCTCACACTGAAAGGGTACAGATACACTATAGTGATTTGGTATACCCAGTTCCTTCTGTCATTTACAGTTGACAAGGTTTTAGTGTATATGTGAAGTTTCTGCTGTTGCGCTTAACAGCAAGGTATTTACATTTTACACTGTTAAATGTAATCTGATTTCTGTTATTATAGTCTTCAGTTTCAAAACTGATCCCGAAGGATTATCATAGATGATCTTCCTCTGATTTTATTTCCTCTTTCAGCACTGTGCATTGTCATCTCTCTTTTATCCAGTTTCTTACCAATACCTTTGCTAGTACTGTCATTTGTTCTTTCAGTGATGTTCTTTCTTATGTGAAAAAAAATCTAAAACCATTTTAATACAGAATTCTGTCTCAATCCATAATATGTGACAAAAATTACCAGATCCTGATGAATTGTGCACACAAAGGAAATCAGATTTTGCTCCCGATGTTTATCTGGTCTGATGTGGTATTCCTGGTAATTATTTCACATGATGTTTAAGAAAGTGAAAGTTGTTTAGTGTTAGTATAGTGTACATGTTTATCGCCTGCAATAGCTCCAAATAACATTCTCTTCTGTTCACCTGTGTCACAAAGCTGGTATTCCTTTTTAAGAATGTAAAATTCAAAATAAAAATGGTAGGAAATGAAGTAAAAATCCCCATGATTTATATTGACAGCACTTGTCAATGTACCCAAAAAGAATTAACTGTCAAGTCACAATGTTTTCATAAACACAGAGTCAGTCTTTGCTTACCTTGTTCCTTTAAAACCATAGTTCTTGGAAAATATTTGTCTGAGATTCTGTATTACTGATGTCACGGTTGCTTTTGACAGTCAAATGCTTAGTAGAGTTGAGAATGCTGAAATGGAAAACATCCTGTTTGCCAGTTGACTATTAGAAGTGGGATTTACTTGTCTCTTACCGAAAAATCAGAGTTCTGAGGATGTCATGGACAAGTAATGCAGCATTTGTGTGCTGTAGCATCTGACTTCAAACCAGACCTTTGCATCCTTCCTCACAGATTTAATTCCAGTGAAGGAAAACTGATTTCTATTAAATTATATTTGACCTTAACAGTCTATGATAAATTTTTTAAAAAGCCTGTCATCAAGAATTATGCCAGTTCAATAGAAACACAAACATAAAAGGTGTTCAGTGCAGTTTCCCTTGGGAAATAAGAGTTCTGTTATGCCATTCTGCTTGTTCTGTAGTTTTCCTGCTTTTTTCTATGAATATACCAACACAAAAAAATTTCTGTCCCTTTAATTTTAAAGTTATTTAGTAAATTCTATACTTTGCCAGTATCTACATGAATGTAAAACAGATTGCTGATTTCCCTAATCTTTTGAGTGTGTTGGCAGAATCTGTTCCTGCCTGCTAAAATTGTGTCTAAATGTATTTGTCTTGCTTCTTCCCAATTTACACTAACTGTGTGTGTGTATTGGTAAAACTAAGATGAAACCTTTAATATAGGCTGAGGCATTTTTGAGGAAATCTTGTAAAAAAAAAAAAATCTAGATTTTCACTGCAATGTTAAGTATCTTCCTGTTGCAGGTACTGATTTCTGTGGGTTAGACAGTGTTGTGCAACATTTTGGCTTTACTTGTGTGATTCAGATCAATAAGCATTTCACAAACATGCCTTGTCTCTGTTATTGCCTTCCAATCCCTAAGTACCAATTCAGTGCAGTGTAACATGTATGGAATATTATTAGCAGCACCAAAAAAATCTTTTAATCCCCCTGTTCTAGAAATAGTGATGAAGTAATAGAATTGTTTCCGAAACAGGAAAATTTCTGTTGCCACATGAAAACAGATTATCTTGAACAGGATTGAAGTAGTTTTTGGTATCCTGTTAGAAATTTAGACACAATCCTGGTGTAGTTTTTAGGGTCTGTTTTGATTGAAATTCTCTCTTAGTGGTCTGCTTGGGCAAATTGCAGCAGTTACTGAAAAGCAAATGTACATTTAAGGTAAAAAAGCAGCTGGTGTGTGAAATTGTGCAGGATTCATACTACAGGCTCCAACTTCATATGTGCTTTATGGTAATGAGAATCTTGGCTGAAAGTGTCTGATGGTGTGATACTAGTTTGTACAACATTCAAATAGCACCAGTAATAATCTTACCAAGACTTGTAATTACATTTGCATAATATATTAAGTAGAAGAACTCTGAATGCCTTACCTGCTGTGTGCTACTTCTCAGGAGGTCAGAGTTGGTTCCTTCAAGAGGCCTTTACTTTTTATCTTAAAGCAGACAGCTGAATTACTTACCCAGTCTGGTCTTTCAGGCCAGCTGATGCAGCTGGTGCCAGGGAAAGGTTTCATGTCCATGCAATGTCTGAGTTGAATTTAACCTCAGTAGATGCAGTTTTCAGCAGAGTGGCAGAGGCTTTTTAGTAAACCTCTTTTCTGATAGACATTTTTGAACCATGATTTTATTTCAGTGAACATTTATGGCATTCACATCTCAGTTCTGGGTTTGTAATTGTTTTATTAAAGAGATATAAGGCAGGCAGTACTTTACCACTGTAATGGTTTGTATACTCCTCAGTTCCAAATCCATGAGAAAAAAAAAAAAAAAAAGGAAGAAAATTTACACAGATGTTTTAAGGAATGTTTTTGTTTATTAAAGGAACCAGGATTGAGTTGTCCAACAGCTCGACAGGGTGTTGAACGTCTTGTCTAGACTGTGTTTTTGCCAAGAAAGATTGGACCAGATGATCCTTTTGGTCCTTTCCAACCTGGAATTCTATGATTCTGTGATCTATTTAGAAAAAAATCTTCTCAAGTTGAATACTAAAAATTCAATATTTCAACAGCTCCCATTGCTTTCTGATGTTTCAAGACAGAATAGGCATCTATCTTTGAATCTGTAAAAAGAATGGTGTTAGGCATGTGGGTAACTTTGCTTACTTAGGAAGCACTGTTTTCTAGTCATACTTTGGTAATGGAGTTGATAATGTCAAGAACTGTAAAAAAATACCATTTTTTTAAAATAAATTTTTAAAAATAAACACCCTGCTGAAAGCCATTTGGCTGGTGGTGAGTTCAGAAAAGGCACTCCTGATTGGAGCTGAGGCACAGGCACTAATTAGGAATGATCTTTGATTCCACACTTTGCAGTAAAATTGAGTAAAACTTTTACTTTGTGTTTTTATTCGGACTTTTCCTGAAGCAGATCAGCTGTAACATATTCTAAATATTAACTCTGCTTATTGTATCATGTTAATAAATCATTTATAGATGCAATAGGTCTACTTGCTAGTTCAAGTTCTGAATTGCTGTTCCCCGCTTTAAAAAATTTGGTTTCCAAAGAGAGGAAAGCAATGCTGAGTCTGAGCCAGACAGCAGTGATCAATACATGCATTCATCAAGCCATTAAAGTTCAAATATCCATCAACTCTGTAAAAATTAGTGTCAAAACTAGCTAAAACTGCTTGTTGTGGGAGTTCTGAAATGCACCTCCTGTAACGTTACAGATAGACAAAGACTTACTGTCAGACTCCTCCGTGTCCATTAGGTGCACAGGAGCCAATTAATTGTACTTAAACAGGCAAGCAACAATGAGATTAAATGTAGGTTAAGTGACTGCAAATAGCAACTTTGATCCTCCAAGTGACCAGCAATTTAAATGGAAGAGAAGACTAGACAGAAAATAAGCATGGGAGTGAGGGAAGCGAAAAGAGGAGGAAGAGATTAATGACTTCTGAGGGTGTGGGGAGTGGTGTGTGTTGTCTGTTTGAATATTCCTAAATAACTATTTGTTCTAAGATAATATTCTCTTTCTTTTAAAATTGTGAATTCAGCCCCAACTTTCACTCAGTAGCTGCAGTTTTTCTTTTGAATATATCTTTAATACAGCACTTATAATTTAGGCACATGAAATCAGTCATATCTTTAATAAAAAGATAGTGCTATGAAGTGCATAGATTCCTACTATATGTTTTCTCATTGTAACTTCTCAGCATGAATTCTGTTTTTGTATTGCATGATAGGATCTAAATATGACAAAGCTGGAATCACTTTCTCTAGTTTTCTCTGAGATGCGGGCTTCTGGTTCACCTGGGGGCTTCAGCAGACTTGACTCTTGCTTGAGTACAAGCTGAGTCTTAACCACTTTCAGCTGTCCGCACAGGGTGCTGCTTTTCAGTAGGCAGACTATGAAATTGAAGCACATCCTCACATGACTCACATCCTGCTTTTCCCAGTTTTCTGTCCTTTCCATTCTGCTTCCATACATGTTTATGCTCTACAGCAAAGAAGGGTCAAGGAGCTGGTCTTTCTGAGGAGAAGAAGTCCCCAAGCTGTTTCACATCTTGCTTGGTACCCCATGGCCAGATGAAGAATCACAGCCTCAGTCTCTTACAGAATTCTTGCCCAAATTTTCTCAGTCTGAAAAAGCAGACAGGGTAGAAGAACCCCCGAGTCTAAGGAGTTAAAATAAAAATCAAACCCCTCATTATATAGGCCAGAAATCTGTTACTTTGAATGCAATTTTAGTGTCAAGAAGGAAAGCACCCTACTGTCTCAAAAGAGGAAAATAAAAAAAAAAAAAATCTTTTAAGAAGTAGGGAAACTCTTTTTCAGATGGACACAGGAGACTTCTGTGGAATCACCTAACCCACCTTGCAGTCCCCCTTGATACGACCAGAAACAAACCTGTACAATTTCACGTTGAATTAGCTCAACACAACAAAAAAACTAATGCCAAATAATGTAAAATGTATCTTCTTTTACTAGTCAGGGTAGGGCTTCCAACTGAAATGATTCATTCCCAGCTTCCCTTGTGTTCAGATTTGTGGAAGGCCGTCTTCTTGGGTGCAGTTGATGTGCCTGGCATTAGGGCTGGCTTTCAGCAGTCCCTGTCAGGACTCTGAAGGTGAGCAGCTAGGCATTATGTTGGCCTTTCACCCTTTAAAAATTTTATGGGGATTCCTGAGTGATATAGTAAAGAAAAAAATCACGTCAGGAGAGAGGTGGGAGAATTTTTATGTTTCTTCAGTTCTGTTTTCCTCATGGATTTAGAGCAATTTATGTCCTTTCAGCTCCTTCCACTGGTGGTCTCTTCCACCCTGTGTGCTGTCCTCCCTGTGGAGGACATGGTGGAGAATTTCATGAGAGGGTCATGGTGTGATTTCTCACCTGCCTGTGGAATGTCATGCAGGAGATGATACAGTCCTGTTGCTTCTTTTTTTTCAGTGTGCAGCCTTGCACTTGTACACTCCTGAAGGCACTCACTCTTTTCCTTGCTGCCTCCAGCAAGGCTTTGATTCAGCCTGTGTTAACATCAGTCAGGTTGGTGGTTGACATGGAATGAATAATAACATGGAATAATATCAATTTCCAGTGAAATACATTTTTCTTCCTTCTCTTACATACTTATGTAGATGCTCTTACTCTCTTTTTCTCTGTGCCTAAAAACAGTCGCTTTACATTTCTTGTATTCAATGGCAGTATCTTCTGCTGTATTTGACAACAATTAGAATTCTTCCAACACAGTTATTAATTGATTTATTATAACTTTTTTTTTTTTTTGCAAACAACCCAAAGGTAATAAATGCAATGCCATATTTGCAATACAGTAAAGAACATGATCAAGCTGAGGGGAAGCAAGAGATATCATTGAATTTAGTTTTATTATTTCAGAAGTAGTGGGTTCTTTGCTCTCCACTGTTCTACTTTTTACTTATTCACTAGGAAGGAATCTTCTTTTCTATTAGCATTTAGCCAATATACTGTTAATTCGGGGCACAGTTAAGTGGAAGGCAGATTTGGAAAACCTATGCTTTTGTATGTTGTTTATAAATAGTCTCTTCTCTCCCCTCCCCCCTTTTTTTTTTGGAGAGGTGTAGATATTCTTAACAACATTGACTTCCATTTTAAAAAAAAGAGGAATCACAAGCATCTGCGGTACTGCTGAATAAACCTTTATTAGGTGAAGGAGGAAGAAAGCAAAGGTTTTGTGCAGCACATTAAAATGGCTGTATAGTAGTGTTGTTTTCGGAAACATTCTTCCTCTGCTGGGCAGTCTTTCAAAAAACATGTGAAATCTAAAGCCCTACTAGCCTGGGAGAAGAGCAGTAAAACATATAGGATATAACAGTGCTTCTTCACATATTGCAAGGACTGTGGTAAGTATTTGATGTATATATTTGTTCTCTTGGGATGGCATTGGTTTTCTTCTCCTTGTAAACTATTTTTTTTGTTTTTTAGCCTCCAGGGTTTACTTGCAGCTTTGCATTTTATCTTCGTTCTGTTTCCCACATAACTCAGGAACAACAAACAATCCATTTAAATTTTTGTAATGTGCTCCCTAATCCTGAATATTTTACATGTCTTCAAAGTATGTTCTGTGTTCTTCTGTGTGTTTCCCGCTCTCTCTTTAATATATTTTTCATAGTTTTTTATTGCTGATCAAATAAATGGAAGGGATAAGATCAACCTCATATTAAGACCATATATCATTCCGTTGGAAAAAGGAAAAGCATCAAGTGATCTCAGAACTCATTTCTGTACAGACCTCCCTTTCCCTCACCTCCCATAATTCTTGGTGTATTTATATCTGTGTGTTTATTCCCGGAGGAACATAGAAAAGGATTAGGGAAGAGTTGCTGTGGGATGCAACCCAGTATGGACCCAACAGGTCAGTTTGATTCTTTATCAGACCCAGGAATTTTCTAATGCTTTGCAACTAATAGCTTGCTTAAGATCAGGCCACTTATAAATACCCTTGATAATTAAAAAACATGTAGGTGTGTTCTATACAGATACACATACAAAGACATATAAAAGAATATGTATTAAAAACTTTTTAAGTTGTCCAAACAGCTTCTGAGTGAACATTATTCTGTGAATTGCTTCCTTAGTATCATCACTGGATTTTTAAAAAATGAATATGTATAATGGTGTTTTGACTGTGGTTATCAAAGTTAGTTCAAGTCTTCAGTTTATGTTGTCTGATTTTCTCTCAGAATTAGTGCTGTCAGCTGTTTCAGAGACTGTGTGTGGTTGTGCTGAAATGCACAGAGCAGAGACTGCATGTCTAAAATGAGAACCAAAAGGAAAGAAAACATTTATCTGCCTGGAAATATGTGTTTAGGTCTTCTAGCATAGGTAGTAATTTACAGTGCAACAGCTGGGCATATTCTGGATTCCTTGTTAGCCTCTTCTTTCAGGATTTCTTTGACAGATGGCACTCACAGATGGACATAACATTCTTAAGGAGCTTATTCTTTCTACTCCCTTACCCGCCAGTAACTCATGATACTATTAGAAATCTAAAAGCTTTGACATGAATTAGCCTTACTTAGCAGACTTTAATTTTTTAATCTTTAGAATATGTTGCAGGGTAGTAGTGCTTGTAGAGTTCTTAATCTGTTTACTTAAGTTCTTAAAAGCCAAAATGGAATTCCAATAAAGTTGACATGGCAAATATACTGTCATTTTATTGGTGGGGAGTTTTTAATTGTCTTGATAATATTTTTTTATTGCTAACTTTTGGAGGAAGAACAAATGATACAAATGTACAGAATGATACAAAAGTACAGTTCAACAACCCAGAAACAGCCCTGTCAGCTGAAGTTCAGAGTTCAAACAACTTGCTTGATACTCCATTCTAACTACATTGAAACCTCAAGTGAATAAACCTAATATTTAAAGTTGGTTGGTCAATGAAGCTTGTTTCTACCACCATCAGCTTAAATTAGTTTGGTTTTTAGTAAGTATTTTAAAGTATTATCTAATAGACTTCCTCAAAAAAGAAAGACAGAAGTGTGTTCAAAATATATGAATGCCCTTCTGTGATAAGTTATTTGTTTGTCATGTACTTAATGCCATTTCTCAATATTCATGCAGCTTTGGGCTTGAACTTGAAGGCCATTATTCTCTCCAGTGTTGACTCAAATGGCCGTTTTCTCTGATAAATGTTGTTGGTGTGGAGTTTCTGTTGAGGAATGTGAAACTATAAGCAGAATGATCAGATCCAAAAAAAGCATTGTGACAGCTGGGCAGGTTAGGGAGGCAAAAATAGTGAGTGCCCTCAGCCAGGTCCTCTACTGTGTGTATCTGTAGCTTATTAGAAAAGTAGAAGAGCACCAGATGGAGACAGAGACATGAACTCAGGTTTTTTGTTTTGTTTTCTAAATGCTGTGTAAATTAAAGATGCCCAACTCTTCCTTTACAAAGAGAACATAGCCTACCATTGCACAACTTCTGGTTCATGGCCTGGTTTTAACTGTGTTTTTTTACTTCAGGGACCCTCTGGTGTAGGCTGCTTGCTAGGTGAGCAATCCATTCCCTGCAATCGTATTTTTCCCAGAGGCTCCTGCATTTCTGGTTACTGTATTTTCAGTGTAGGCACCGTTGTTAGTCACATAAGGATATAATTTAAACACCTGTTTTGAATCCTTCTGCCTGCAAGGACTTGGGTTCTGAAGAACCATCTGTAAGCAAACAGTCCTAATGTAAATACTTTTTGTTTGCATATATTGAAGTGCTCAGTTCTAGGGAATGTGTATTCCTGAGAGTATTCTTTCATAATAATAAAAAAACCATACATATAGTTACTGCAAATTTACAAAACCGTTTAGCTAATGAAAGCACAGTGAGAAAAGTAATCCATGCACTGGAATATGAGGTTCAGATAACTAGCCCAGGCCAAGATAGTGCCTAGTTTGCATCTTCAGCAAATTCCATATAAATTTTGCCACCTAGAAGTCTTCCTATAAACCTTGTTTTGCTGCTGGCTGATTAAAGTCTTTGTGCATACATGTATCTATGGCCAGTCTCTTCGCGAACGAAGAACCGGGAAAGGTCTTTCCACCTTCCAGCCTGCGCATTGGATTTTTTAGGTGAGACACAGTGTGCGCGGAACTGAGCCCACCCTTTAATCCTGAGGTTCATCTGCCGGGGCCAAGCACGCTTGGACGGTGGCAGTGAGGTCCTCAGGACGTAGATGGATTGCCTTACAGGGCTAACGAGCTCCATCTGCCCAGGGAGGGGCCCCGACCGGGAATCGAACCCGGGTCTCTGCAGTAACAGTGCAGTGTCTTTTCCCCTAGACCACCGGGGGCTCCCTTGTGCATACATACATGTGTGCTGAAGCCATTCTTGTGAGGAGGTGAGTCTCGTCTAAAAGCCAGGACTTCTTACACAGAGAAAACCTGTGTGATGGAGCAGTGGTGTGGGTGGCTGCTCATGGAGTGGTATCTGATGACTTGAGGCCAGTCTTGCCAGCATTGATTATCTTAACAATCTTAACAGTATCAAAGACTAGCCTTCATTGCTGAGCGTTTGGGGATAAATAGGGGTTTGCTGTTAGTCATGCTTTAGAGCAGGAAAAGGAAATTTTGTATTTTAACAAATTTTGTTGAGCGTGACTGCTGTTGAGCATGCCAAGATATAATCAAGACAGTTTTGTGGTTTTACCTGTCATATACTTGTAGAGTTGAGAGAGAGTTGGACTTTGCCAAGTTTTGTTTTATGAACTGTAATTCCCAGTGCAAAAATAGTCATGTTATCGATGCTAAGGCTAAAGACACATTCTGTCTCGAGCCACAAGAAGTCAGAAGCAGGTATGCTGCTGCAACTGAACCCGGAGTGTCTTGCTGTTACTGCATTTCAGAATTAGATTTGAGGAGCTTTGATACAATATAACCAGAATGTTATTATTGAAATAAGATTGAAAAGGCAGTTTCAGTCATAATTTCAGAATCACAGGATGGTTGAGGTTGAAAGAGGCCGCTTGAGATCAACTAGTCCAACCTTCCTGCTCAGAGTAGGGTCACTGAGAGCAGATTCCCAAGTGCCATGTCCAGTTGGATTTTTGAGTAGTCCTTTCAAATTAACCATAAATTGGCACTGACTTTGATTAATGAATGGCATTGTACCTCCGGAGCTTTAGCATATTGTGCTGTAATTATGTTACAACTTGTCTTGTTTCATGTAAGAATACTTGTCTCATTTCCTGAGTGTGGTCTTCTTGGTTTTTACAAATTGCATGCAATTAGTAGACATTTTTAGTAATTTCCTATATTGATGTTCAGACTTCTCAAATCAAATACTTGTTTTTCAAATTGATTTTTGTTTCTAAAAAAGAAAAATATAAAAAAAATAGTAAAAACCATTCATGTGTTGCTTCTGCTATCTTTTATTTGCACATCTTTCAAAATCTTTATGCTTGTACCTCAAATATTTTTCAGCCGGAGAGACCTTCATAAATAGCTATTTGAAACTATTAAAATTACCCAAAAAAGAAATACAGTACCAGGCTCTCATGTTTTTATCTATGAATTTTTACTTACCAATACTATTCTGTTCAAGATCAATGCATTATTAAACGTTCAAATGTTCAATACTTTATGTGTGCCCAATTTTACATTTGACTCCTTACAAGTTTTTTTGTCTAATATTTGTACCTCAGCTGCAAGACAACCTTGAGGAAAGTTACAAACTTCTGTATTCTTGATTTACTGTAAGAGACCAGTTAATTTGGGGGATTGTTTTTCATTTGTTTTTTAACAGTTCCAGTGTTTGGTAGTCAGACCAGTCAACTTCATAAACGTCCACTTTTTTTATTTGAACTTTTACCAGTTTCAGAATGCATTGGGTGTCAGACTTTGTTACATCCATGATGGTTTGCCATAAGGAATTTTCTTTCTGATAATGTTTATTCTTATTTCATTGGTTTAAAATTACACCTGTAAATCAGCCTTGCAAGGTACTAAATTTACAATAGTTGTAAAATGACACAGTGTGTTCCTGGTTTTAGTCTGTAAAACTGTCAAGGCAATCAAAATAATCCTTAGGCATCACAGGTGACTTTGCCCTGATATCTCTTTAAGATACTGCATGAGGGGCCTAACCTGGATATGAGAGTTTTCTGCATAGATATCTGGTTCTGTCGCTTGATTAGCATTTTATATGAGGACAATAACTACGGGGAATATATATCTGCCAAGCACTTATCCAAAAGAATTTCCCAAATCCCCTCTTTCACTTATTTTTGTAAAAGAAGGAAAAAAATGGATATAAGCAGCTTTTAAAAATAATTATTCTTGGTTTAGAACTGTTACTGAGTTTGAGAAATCCATTACTTGAAAACAAATACATATGCACAAAGCCCACAGGGAGACATTTTTCTAAGGTAAATTAATTCTGGGACATTATAATGTGCTGTGCTGGGGCCTATATTTATAAGCCAGTAACTACACTCAGTTCAAGTGTTCAGGAATGAATATGAGTGCCTGAACAAACTCAAGATGTATATATGTTGGCTGATGTACTCATTCCCAGTTGTTTGTTATTATTTCCTTTATTAGCATTTGAAATTCATAAAGAACATTGGATACCGTAAGGTAAATACTGTGTTGTGTCCAGAATACTTGTTGGAGTGGCAGAAATTAAAGACTGTAGAGAAAAGGACTGGGAGAGGACTTGGAGAGGTCAGCTAATACTTTTCTTCTGCTGCAAGGCAAGATCAAACTATAGCTAAACCAGTCTTGACAGATGTTTATCTTAACTGGTTTAAAAAAAAAAAAAAAGTGATGGAAATGATGAAGTTTCCTGAAGCAATTTGTTCCAGTGTCCTACTGTCATTATTATGAAAGTGTTTTCTAATGTCTCATCTGAGTATCTTTCATTGGTATTTAAATTCCTTACTGGCTCTGTTACCCGCACTCAATGTGGATAGGAATTTACCTTAGTCTTTTTTTTTGCATTATATCCTTCAAGTCTGTGTTGCAAATTCTTTGTAATAACGGAGGACTATAGTTACCTTAGTTTTAATGAAAACAGAAATAATTTCATTCTGAACTAGGGATTAAAAAAAGGTATGCTTTGGCAGAACATGTAATCTGAAGCTAAGTAGGTTTGGATTCAATACCTGATTTGGTATGTGGTGTAGCACATGTCCTGCATCCAGTACATGGAACCTTGAATTTTGCATTGTTTTTCATTTAGTTTTGTGATAGTACTAAGAATAAAAGTTAGGATGTATAACAATATAAATATAAAACTGTCCACATTAATCAATAAATAATGACTATATCATATGTAGAACCTTTATTGTCTTGGTTTGATTGATGTTTCTTAGTAATTGATGAGAGTCTGTCCACCGAATGTAATGAGATTTAGATGAATCTCCTGCTGCTGAGAGAAAGAGATTCTTTTAGTAGAGGTGAGTTACTGGGTGTACTGGAACAACACATGCATAGTGATTTATTATCAAGAGTTAAAGGGGAGAAAAAGGAGTTTTACAGTACGAAAATACTGTTTAAGAAAAAATAATTATAAAGTAAGGTTGTTTATAGCATTTATTTTTTCCGTGTAGTTGCTTTGCTTATTAAGAATTAAATTCTAAAGTATTCAATCTTTGACTATTACTATTGCCTTCAAGGCTATATGCAAGACTACTACATCTTTTTCAGTTGTGGAGCTTTAGTTCGTTAGTTTTATATGAAGCAGGTTTTGTTTAGTATACAAACATTCTGCAACTCTTCGGGTGCTATGTAAATAATAAGGCTGTGATCAAAGTTATTTAAATCATTTTGGTTTCAATCGAAATATGCACTTTTTGGATTTCACCCAAAAAGTGGAGGAGTGTCTGTTTAGGAGGAGGTGCAGTAGAGTCTTGATGAGAGACACGGTTAATGAGGTACAACATATTCCAGTTTTCTCATGCTGCTATCTTGTGCAGCCTATCTTATTGGGATTACTAAAGAATAACTGCCGACTGTCCAAATCTAATTTGGCTCAGTGCACATTGGTCTTTCTGCCAGATGGAGAGTATTTCTAGTTTTGCTCATTAGAATTCAGATAAACCCGAGTTGGCAGAATATGGCAACGTTGACTTTGATATTAGCCAGTCCACTGTAATGGAAAATAGAAATAACCTGCTGGACATCAATGTCTGTATGTTTGACTGTGAAAAAAAAGCATCAAGAAGAGCATTCTTGATGGAAGTTCATTAGTTGTCACTCTGGGTATCTGAAACAGGCTGTCACTAGGGCATCACTGATTACCTTAATAAAAACTTCACAGGCCCCAGATTTTCTCATTTCATTGGAGTGCTGCCAGAACCAAATGTCTTAGTTTTTTTTATCACGGATGTAGCATTTCTGTGTGAGAAAAAAAGAGGAGTGTGGAAGAAAAGTCCTCCTGAAACAACAGAAGGGAGTGAAATAAAGAGTTTGCCAAACTTCTGTCCTGACTTAGGATAATCCTGTGTTCTGAAGGAATTTTGGATAAAAAGTCCAGGCATTCTCGCAGTAAGATCTTGGTTATGTTTTTTTTTAGAGTAGGTAACTTGACAAAGGGAAACATTTCTTCTTGTAAGAGTGAATAATTATAATCATTGATGTCTGCCTTTAACCTTTGGATCTATACTTTAGGGGAATGCTGTTGCATGTACAGTGAGAAAATAATGTGCTGTGAAATCTTCAGTTAGTAATAAGTTGTCTGGATCAGTTTCTCTCTAGCAGCAGTTACACCTGAAACTGTTTTTCTTGAATGGTGGTGTTTGAATTTGCATTGGTAGCATTAAAAAATACTGTTCATGTGAAGATTTCATGTTAATGTAAGTTATTCACTTTGCTCTTTACTATTCAGGGATAGCATGTCTTGGGGCATGTTTAAGAACATTAATTTTCACTCTCTTCTAATATTGACATTAGAAATAAAAATTTGTTCTTCAAATGATCCCTTTCTTATTTCATGGACTAAAATAAACTGGTAGCTCATCTATCAGACTGCTCCTTTGATTTCAGACAGGTCCATTTCTTTCTTCAGACTCAGCTGACATTGTTGAATTCAGAACGGCATAAGTCACTTTATTGTCATTTTTGCTGTTTTAAAGAGTTCAGCTGTGTACACAAGCACAGTCCCTCAGCATCTGAAACGTTTGCTCCAAAGACATGTTGGGTAATATTGAGAGTGCCCCCTTGCACCTTCTGACCACCCCCTTGCACCTTCTGGCCATCCTTTGTTGATCTTCAGAGGACTCACTTTTTCTTCCATTTCTGTCTGATTATTTGTGTTTTAAAAAAAAAACAAACAAAAAAACCCCCCCCCCAAACCACCCACCCCCCCACCCCCCAAAAAAAACCCCCAACAAACAAACAACCAAAACAACAATACACGGGAATAGCTAAAATGAGCAAATTCTGCATCGTAACTGTACGGTTACCAAGAAGAGGGATCCCTTTAGTGCCAGTAGGGTTTTTATCACATAAATTTTGAAGCTAGGAGCCTGTGGCACAAACTTAGAAGCCTGTGGGTTGATCCATTGGCACAGGCTTATGTAGTGTCTGACAGAACTGCTGCTCCATCATCCTGTTACAGTTGTCCATCTATTTTTGCACCTTCCTTTCTGTTTGTCTGATCCCCCCTCCATCAGGCTGCCCTTGAAACAAACTTAACTTAGGATTCCTCTAGAATTGGCTGCTGCCTTTTCTGTAGGCCTGAGGATCTCCATGTGGTCTTGTGAATAACAGAATAACATTGATCCAGTGATTCAAAGAATGACACAGATGAACCTCAGGAACCCATATGCTTTGAAGCCATAAGATGATCAGATAATTCAAGTTGTAAGGAACTTAAAGGAATTTTCTAGTCCAAATTTCAATATGCAAAACCTCACCATTCTGTAAGTTCCATTTAGTATACGAAATGAATCCAGGGGGAAAAAAAATACATTCACATGTATTAAAAATTCTTTTTTAGTTTATTTTGCAGCTGGAATGTGCTATGGATTTAGCATGTCTCAGAGGGAATACTTTTTCTTGAGTCTTACTGAACAAATGAAATTCTACTCTGGCTCATTAACAGAGAAATCAAAATAAATGGCAATAATCCAGGTATCTGCCATAGTCCTATTTCAGAGTGTTATTTATATTAACACAGTTAGTATGTAAAATGTTTGGGTTTTAATTACAGCTTAAGAAAGTAAACGGTTTTAAAGAGAAGTGAGTGAAGTCATCTGGGTAAACATGCCAATCTGAAGTACAGTTCCCCAAATTAAACTAAGAAGCATTATGAGAAAGGATTCATTGAAGATTTTTCTTTTTTTTCATTAAGCTTTCACACTCACTTTCTGTGCAAGTGAAGTATTCGGTATTTTCCACTGTTCATTCCTGTTGCATTCTCCAGAAGAACAGCAGCAAGGCAGCTATACAGTGCTGATTTTCTCATACAGTCAAGGCCAACAAAGCTCAGAAAAGTAGAAGTCGCTCCTGTACACTGTGTTGGAGTCATAGTTTAAATGGACATATGTGTTTTTAAAAAAGTTTATTTGATCCAAACTTCTAGTTCCTTTGGCTCTGGTAAATTACTCATTCAGGAAAAAAAAAAAAGGAGGCAGAACATCAGTCTTTGCTCAGTTCACCTCCTCTGGTGGCAGTGCTACAAAAAGGTTGATATAAGGGAGATTTTAGTTTCTTTGGGTATGCTGGCTACCTGTGTTCCCCTAGTTCACTGTGGAGCACATATGAAGAACTTGATTTGTGCCAGGTCCACCTCTGTCAACTTGCACCCCTTGCACATTCCACTTCCCACAAAAACTGCTCTCAGAGTAGGGCTGAAGTGTCCAGGACTTGATCGAACTCAGGGTCTCCAGAGGGCACAGTGGTGTCAGAGCAGTTGCCCCAATTCAATATTTATTCTCACTATAAATCTGGTTCATAAAATACCTTTCAAATGCTTATAATTCTTGAAAGTGAACTATTATTTCATCTTTCAAGTGAGCAGACCTTTTCCTTTTATTGCAGTGAACTAATTACAGAGTTATTAGAGTTATTTGGGCTCCACAGTCTTCTAGCCAGATGATGTTAGAAGCTTGACTGAGCACCAGTGTTCTCGTTGAGTGATGTTTAAATGGTTTACCCACAATCACCATAGTAACTCTTATTATGGAGATTCAGCCCAGTGGTCTGTTTACTAAGCTATGTAACTTTTCATTATTTGCTCATTACTTTTGTGAGATTTTTAGGTACTTGATCTGGAATTTTCCATTCTTAGTATTTACCCAAAGCAGTGTCATGTCTTTCCAGGAACAAGATGAGGAAAAATGCATTGCTTTTCCTCTGTAGATTTCAAGTTAATAAATTAATTGTTACAAACCCATTGGAAAGTCTTCTACTCTGGGATATTGAAACACCATTGAAATTCGAGAGAGAATCCTCCTTGATGCATTTTCATTCTTCTACTCCCCACCTAGGCTGTAATTTTCCCTGCAATATGTCAGTTATGAGTTTCAAACAACCATATGCAGAGTCTGGTCCCTAAATACTTTTCAGTTTTCCTCTGCTGTAGCTTTGCACTGTTTCAGGGCTGCAAGAATTAAACAATTTTGGGAAATGATGGTAAATGGGCACTAGAGACAGTGTGAGGTCACTCTTTCGCTGATACTTCTCTTCCTTTTGGTGCCAAAGAAGATTGCTATGCAAATTGGACAAAAATTCGAATTCAGGAAAGAGGATAGTAAGGATTAGCGGAATAGGAAATCAGTAGGAATGGGAAGGGAATCTGGGGAAACAGTGAGTGTTGAGAACTGAGATGGGAGGGAAAAAAAAGTTAAATGTGTACATGTAGAAAGACAAGACTTGGGAATGAAGAAGCTGAGAATGAAAGAAGGATATAAAAGGGGAGGAAATTTGGTTTTGATAGGCTGTGGAGGTTTGGACATCTCAGCTTTTAAGGGGAGTCTAGGAGGGGTAGAAATAAAGGAACTGCTCTGTACAGTGAAGTAACTGGGATAAGCAAGGGAAGGTGGAGTGAATGTGAAAGGGAGAAGACCTTAATCTGGAACAGGAGACAGAAAAGTTCTGATCACTAAAAGAGAGTCATCAAATGTCATTCAAAACAAAAACCTGAAAGAAAACTCATCATTCTAAGGCAATTTGACAACAGCAGGCTTAGTAGAGGTGGAGGTTTAAGATGTTTTTTTCCCCATAATCACCACCTTTGCACTGTTCTGTTATATTGGCAATAATTACTCCCCTTTATTGTTTTCCTCTAGGGCTCATAATTTTCTTTCCCTTTGCTTATATCCCACTCTGCTCTGCAGGTGCCAGCAATTCTTGTCTTTCAAACTGTCTTTTATTAACGCAGTTCAGTTGAATTCAGAACAGTTGTTCATAACCCATACCTTCTGTTGCAAGAGCTGAAAAGAATTCGTGTGCATTAAGTTGGTCTCTTTTTTTTCCTTAACTGTAAAAATTGTTCTTACGAAGTTGTTACTGAGCCTTACAAATGTTGCTTTGCAAGAAATCCTTGTTCCTCCGAGTGCACTCCGTGTTGTTTTTGCGCAGTGTTGACAACACAGTGAGATTTTTCATGTTTTCTGCTGTTTTGTGAGAGTGAATGGGAGAGGTTGGGATGATGATTATTAGTGTTATTATTATTTCTCTTGGGAATATATTAAAAGATAGAACATGGATAAATGGAGCCTCAGGGGTGACTCATGTTTTTGTTTAGCTTGAACTAGGTCCAGCTTCTAAGAGGAACTTGATTTTAGGTGCATGTTTTTGCAGTGTTTTAAACTGAAGTTATAATTCCAGTGGTCTCAATAGCATATGTTTGTTTTTATTTAGAAACACGTTCAAGGAATGTTTTCGGTGGGTGAATACAAAATAAACAAGACTATCTCAATCTAGAGGTTGCAGTTCTTTGACCTATTCAATGTTAGCAAAAATCAAGTGGAAAAATGTTCTTAAGAGAATGACTTGGTTAATTTTTCTGATTTGCCTTGTAAAAATTTTTCTTTATGCTCAGTTGAGAGATGGGAAAGTATAATTTCTTAAGTAGTGTCTGTTTCTCCTTTGCAAATGTTTCTGCATATTTGAAAGGTGCGTGAAACTTGTTTGTTTTGCTGTCTGCTTGTCTTTGGGTAACAAAGTACTTTTCTTCCAAACAACATACGGTTTCCATATTAATTGTCACTGAGTGTGTAACAGTACAACATCTTCATGGCGTTGCTTCTATAATGTTATTCAGGGTGTGGTACTAATTCTTTTGCCTTTGTAAATTACCATTAAACATCGTTTATAACTCAGTTTTTATCTGGAAAAAAACCAAACCAAAACAAAAAACCAAAGCCCAAACAACAAAACCTTGCTCTTACATGCAGTGTAAACGTCTTAACTTGTGAATATTTTGAGATTTGTCTGCTAAGCAATTGTGACATTCATTTGTAAGTTGATAGAGGAATGAAGCAAAGTCAGGGCTTCACTTGTTTTTTGTTTATTTTAGGAAATTTGATTTTGTATCTTACAAATGTTGATTAGGAAGGTATTCATAGTCCTTTATTCCTACAGTCATAACTTACCTTTTGAATATTATAGATAAGGATAGAGTAAGAATCTAATAATTTCATGTATTTTTAAAATGTAGCTTAGTGGATATTTCTAATAACTGTACTTTACTGAAAAGAAATATTAATGTTTGAAACCAGTATACAAGTTGAATGGTGAATGTCCCTCTGGTAACTAAGAGAGCATAGATGCCTTCTTCCTAGTCAGGTGCCTACTGGGAGCATACACTTCACCTATATTTCAGTATACTTAGGTAAAACATGAGACCATGAAAAGGTCAAATTTTCAAAATAAGGAGTATTTATTATGTTACCTGGTTTGAAGGATATTACCATCTGTATCATGACCTGAATGAGACAGCTACAGAGTTCAGCTAAGCGGAGATGCAGTAGCACGTATAATGGTTTTTTTTGTTATTTTAGCAGAAGTGTGACAGACCTATTTAGTGAACTGAGATGTACATGGGAGAAGAATGTCGATGAAAGACAGTAAATTTAAAAATGTGTTAATAATTTCAGAGGTTGATTGGCCTATGTTCTATTGTAAAATCTAGAAGTTGTTTTCCAGCTCCAGTAGCACTTAACTAAAATTCTTCAGATGATTTAAAAATCTTATCTACCTGTGAGAGATTAGAGGAATTTACCTCTAAATTTAAATTTATAAAAATTAACAATTTTTATAAAAATTAACAAACATTATATGATTTTGTTGATCTACAGCCCCTGTCATAAAGTGTCCCTGGTGCAAATTTCACCATATACTGAGTGACTGTGTTCTGTCTACTGACTTGTTGCTGGTTTTGCTTGATAAGGGTGTTTCAGAGTTAATGTTTGGACTATATTTTATGCAATACATTTTTGTACTATTCTAAAATTGGTTTTAATTGCAGGGATATTAAACCAGACAACATCTTGATGGATATGAATGGCCATATTCGATTAGCAGATTTTGGTTCTTGTCTGAAACTGATGGAAGATGGAACGGTAAATTAGAAAGAATTATGCCTTCCTAAATACCTTTTCTTCAGTCCTTTGGTAGCTGCTAAAACGCATGCTAATAAAGGGAAAGATGCCTTATGTCAAATGAAATGGAACTGTAAACGATATTGGCATATAACTAATCTTGGTTGAAAACAGGACTGCACGCTGCATGGATTTGCAATATATTAAAAGCTTTTTAGATGCATATAGTCAACTCATGAATAAATAAAGAGAAGCTGTGCTGTCAGTACCGAGTAGGTGTTTGTGAACTATAAATCTCGATGTTTTAAGCTCTGAGCTCTAATCTTTATTGAAAATGTAAGCTTTAGGATGAGCAGGATGAGGTACTGAAATATGATGATGTTCTACTAGTACATTTAAATTTGCACAGTATATAGTAACTGTGACTAGAATGTAATTCCAGTATGTTAATCATGTCCCAGAGGGTTACAAAGTATTTGAGTTAATAGATGTGATTATCTAATCTATAATTGCTTACTGACTGTAAGCCTAAGAATTGACAGTTTTGTTCTTTCTCTGTTTTTAAATATTGAAAATAGTTTAGCAAATGTATATTATTGGGATGTCTATTAATGTAGTGCCTCAGATGCTTTGTTTGTGTTTAGTTGTTTTTTTATAACTAGAACACTGGGCTAGATTTATATATACAGGCACAGTGCCACAAACAACAGTGTCTATAACAATGGAAAAGTTGATTTTAGTCCTAAAAAATGTAACTTCTACAGGTCCAATCTTCAGTGGCAGTTGGAACACCAGACTACATCTCTCCAGAAATCTTGCAGGCCATGGAAGATGGAAAAGGGAAGTATGGGCCCGAGTGTGACTGGTGGTCCCTGGGCGTTTGCATGTATGAAATGCTTTATGGAGAAACGCCCTTTTATGCTGAGTCCTTGGTGGAGACCTATGGGAAAATAATGAACCACAAAGTTAGTGCACTTTCTGTCTGTCTCTAAGCTAATTTTTAATAAGTAATGGGGTAATTTGAGGACTTTTTTAAAAATAAATTTTTATGTGCTAATTATGTTAATGTGCATAAATGTAGGAAAAAAAATATGTTTCCATGCAGTAAGTTTATGGTTATGGTTTGCAGATGGCTTTGGTTTGGGATAAAGCAGTTCAAAACTAAAAATCTGGGTTTGGAAACATGGCTGTTAATTCATTCTGTGGAGTAAATCTTGGCTACGTTGCATCAGTCCTGTTGTGTTACTTTCTTCTGGTGAATGCATTGGTTGGCTTATGCAGAAGATTCTTAAATGTTCTTCCACATGGAGGTAGCTTTAGAATTCAAGGGTGTAAGAGAAATTTAAATAAAGAAGAAAAAACAGGAGACAAAAAAAAATATCAGTAGTTTCTATCCCTAGACTTTTCCTTGAAACCTTACTGCATATATTTCAGAACTGGAGCATTTGCACATTTCTGTTTCTACATAATGATTTGCACTAAGAAGGGTAATTTTTCCAACTTCTTTGTGGTAATAAAGTATTTTCTATTATTTTGATCTTTAAGGAGAGGTTTCAGTTTCCTGCTCAAGTGACAGATGTCTCTGAAAGTGCAAAGGACCTCATCCGAAGGCTCATTTGTAGCAGAGAACATCGACTTGGACAAAATGGGATAGAAGACTTTAAGAACCATCCATTTTTTGCTGGGATTGATTGGGACAACATTAGAAACTGTGAGGCACCTTACATCCCAGAAGTCAGCAGCCCTACTGATACATCAAACTTTGATGTGGATGATGATTGCTTAAAAAATTCTGTAAGTGTGGAATTAACATTTTGATGAATTAGCTTTTATAGTATACTTTGTAACATAATATATGTAAATGCATTTTATTTCAGTGTGTTCGCTGTGTTCTGCATAAATAACAGTTAAGTGCTTCTTTGAAGAACTGTGGGGGGAAAACTTTCATAGTTTGGAGGCTGATCCTCCAAACATACTCATGTAAGGAGAACTTCAGTTTGGTAAATGCATTGCAACTTTACATGTCTTTAATGAACAAGTTCTTAGTGTCCATGCCTTATACAGAATAATACATTTACATGTAGATAGTCTGCAAGAAACTGAATCTCTAGCAGAGCATTGTTAAGACATACTAAATTTGCATTTTATTGTAGTGCTGTACTCTTATTTGCTCATATCACTCTTAGATTCCATTCAGTTTGTTTCCATTCAAATTTTTCCAGCTTTTTTTTCTGCCTTGAGTTTGGGAAATTTAGGAGAAATATTGTGGCCATTTCTTAAGGAACAAGAAATTGTTTTTACCTTTACTGAAAAAGCTCTGCAACTATTGATTTTTAATAGTTCTTATTGTTTCTATGCTTTTGAAAAGGAGCTTTGACAGATCATAAAGGTCTTACCATCAGAGAAATGCCTTGTGTTCTCTCCTTGGAAATAGCTTTTCTGTTGTGTGTGTGTGTTGAAAGATGCAGAAACCAGATGTTTACATGTGAGATGAAGCATTTTCACTGTTTTTGCTTTTGTTTTCTGAACTGTTTCCTGAGCCTGCAGATAAGAGATAGGCAATATGAATTGATATTATGATAGGATGATCATTATTTGCATTCCCTTTCCTCCAATTGCACATTAAAACATGGAAAGCACTTTAACTAAAATACTTTGTGGATATCGGCCTCTTCTAAGTAAGAAGCCACGGGACAAGCCTCAAGTTGCACCGGGGAGGTTTAGATTGGATATTGGGAAAAATTTCTTCTCCAAAAGGGTTGCCCAGGCAAGTGGTGGAGTCAGCTATCCCTGGAGGTATTTAAAAGACATGTAGATGTGGTGCTTAGGAAAGTGATGATGGATTTGTAAGTGCTGGGTTAATGGTTGGACTCAATGTTCTTGTAGGTCTTTTCCAACCTAACTTATTCTACAATTTATGGTTATACCCTAGAGCCCTTTCTTGTAGGCAGATAAGGCAAAACAGCGTAGCTGCATAGGATGACTTGCATTTTTTTCTTTTTTTTTTTCCTCATTTTTTTCTCACCTGCATTTGATACTACCCATCTCCCATCACAACTGAAGTATTTTTATCTCAAAACTTTCTTATATAGTCTTCAGATATCTTTATATTATTTGTCCAGGAACAGCTATGAGGATTGAGTGGCTTGAGTGGATTCTGTATATAGCAAGTCTTTGTGAATCTAAAATACTTTTTGGAGGTTGTCCACACATTTTAGTGTTGTCCAGTCCACTGCTCTTCCTTTTGAGAGCCCAGTATCCCAACTGAGGGACTCAAAATGTGCCTGTGCAGGGGAAATGCCTTACCATTGTGAAGAAGCAGGGAACTGCAGGTGAAGAATCTTCCTCTGCTGAGTTACTGAGCTCTCAGCTGAGAAAACGGAGTCCAGTTCTTAATTTGCATTAGACATTTAGGGGTGAAAAGCAATGCCACTGAACTGTTAGAGATGAATGCTTGTTTCTTGAGCTTTTTTTTCAGTTTCCTAATTTGAAACATCTGAAGGTTTTGTTCTGTTTTAATATAAGGATGTTATATTCTTACCATTTCTTTTCACACCTAGTATCTCAAAACCACTGAAAAAACTTAGCCTAAGGCACTGCATGACTGAGAATATTTTACATTTTTGCTTTGACTGGTGGACATTGTATTTCATATTGCTTTCCCTCAAATTCCTTATGTATAACTTGGAGGTATTTTCTCCTCCATATTTCATATATATCCTTTGAGGAAGTTTCACATACTTGCATTACTGTTATAGAAGTCAGCACCAGAGATAAGCCCATGAGACTTTTTTTTAAAATTCCTGGCAAGATTTGAGTTGCATAGAGCAAATCAGGAATGCCCAGTGCTGAAGATAAAAGACAGTGTTGAAAAGCCATGATTTTTATTGTTCTTCCTGAACTTTAAATGAGACTGTTGTCCCATGGAAAAATTATATACATAATAATGAAATTTGAAAAGTATGTTAAAAGTACGCATAACACCAAGAGCTAAACTGCATTGTTCAGGCAGCCTCAGTTGTGCTGGGTTTTAGCTTTTAACTGTTTGGTTTGGTAGCCTTACTGAGAGGGGTGGTAGACTTAAATTCGTTTATAGTTTTGTCAGCATGCTTATACAGTTAAATTCACACAAGTAGCAGGAGATACATACCTTTATCTCTGTCAAAGAAACAAATTCTTTTACAGAATCTTACGATGTTATCAATAGATACAGTGTTTTAGAACCAACATTGTTCCTGGTGTGGTAACTGAAAACTGTCATGGGCACTGTTAAAAATCTCACACAATTATGCATTTGGTATTTTATAGTTACCTGTAAAGACAACTTTGAAACATGAATCTATGAAAGGTGAAAAAAAATTATAAAAGAGAAGTAAAATTTTACTTTTTCTAACCATTGTCTGTAATAATTGATATTTTTATTATGAATTAGTGGAAAGTTAATGCTTTGTAATTTGGTCTTGTCCTTATTTTCCAAAATTCTTAACAGTGTAGACTTAATGTACTTGCACAATCTAGCCATATCACTAGTGTTGTTTTTTGTTCTGGAAACCTCTTATAATGTGAAGATTTTTGTCAGCTAAAAGAACAAGGTTGTAATGTAATGTAGTTGACGCCACCACTGGAAAGGTAATTTTGGATTTCATCTGACTAAAGTCTTATTCCTTGTCCTTTCCTGATGGGTTTTGCATTGAAAAATCTACAACTGGTTCTTTTCTTGTTTTTTGTTTGGGTTTAGAAAAAAAGGTTATGTACTTTTTTTGACAATTTAGAATCTCTTAGTACTTTCAGTGTGAGTAATCATAGGGAATTTCTTTTGATGCTTGTTAAGGCCATCTCTAGCGTAGCAGCATAAACCTTGCATCTTGGAGTTAAACAGGAAGCTTTTAACAGAATATTTAAAAATATTAAAACTTATAATGTTTCAAGTGAAATAATGACAGGGTTATTTTAGCCTGAGGAGAAATTCAGAGATTTGTCTTGGTTTGTAGTTCTTTGGCAGGAAAAAGGAGCAACAAACGAAGAAATGGTCAAAGCACTAATGGGACTAGAACACCTTGTTGTATGAGTCTTTCTAATAAATGTGTGACTGTTGTTCTCTCTGAATAGAGACAGCCCACTCAGAACTAGTGCTGGTAATTCCACAGGCAGGAAGCTGTGTTGACTGAATAGCAGAGAGCAGTATAGGAGGGAATAAACAGTGTTACTCCTTGTACTAAGAGCTTCTTGGGAAAAAAAAGGAAGAATAAATTGGCATTTAATGTATGTAATATTCTGCTTTCCTCCAACGATAACCTATTTAATTAGAAAAGCATTTTTATGCCAACCTCGTCTATTTTAAATCTTAAATACTATTAGAAATATTTTTAGTTGGTCGTGTTTCATATTTCGACTGTAGATAAGGAAGACAGTGAATATAGTTAACATGATATTACCACTAAGACTTCACTTATTGTTAAACTTGAAAATCTCCTAAAGTCCAGTAGGATACTACTTACTCAACTGTCCTGTTACTTTTCTAGGAAACAATGCCTCCACCATCGCACACTGCATTTTCTGGCCATCATTTACCATTTGTGGGTTTCACATATACAAGTAGCTGGTAAGTTAAGAGTTCCGATATTGTCTCTTGGTTAGTTACACAATATCTTAAGTTTCTGTATCTGAAACCAACTGCAAGGAGACAGCAAAGAATGTGGTTTATTGAGGAAATTACTAGGCCGTGATCTACATTGCTGTCTGTCCAGAAGAATGAGTTCTCTGCAGGTAGAATTTACAGGAATGTAAAGGTCAGCACCTCTGTTCAAGGGAATTTTGTTGGAAAAGGTGGTTACCAGACGATATGTGAAGTTAACTGTGTATGACAAACTGAAGACTCGATGTGTGGACACAGATAGAACTTAGTTTCTTATTGTTGATGTGAAAAACAGGTTTATTTCCAGTCTTTTGACACTTTCATAAGTTTGAATGAAAATTTTTTTAAAATTACTTTTATTGATATTTGGTATTAATGTGGTATTTATTATGTTAATTTCTGTTGCTAAATTAATGGTGAAAGGGAAGTCCATGTATGCTCCTTGTTCATTTATGGAAATAAATAAAAAAAGAATGTTCACAACCATTGAAAAATCAGGCCTGTGTTTCTGCTGTGAATGTGACTAGTCTTCCAAAGAATTATTTGCATAAATAGTAGCATGTGTGCATGAGTAGCCACAGCATTTCTGACATGTCCATGCCCTAGCTGTCATGGGATAATTTCACACCATTTGTTGTGATTGTTATCTTTAAAGAATTTGGGATGATACTTAATTTACTATTTTGAAATGAACCATTATTGTAATCTTACTGTTTAGGTTGTTGCTTTTTTCTGTGTGACTAACACAGTCTGTCCATAAGGATTATTTTTACTCAGGAGTTCATTCCCTGTTATGGAACAAAAAATGCAATGAGGAGATCAGGCCTGCTAGGTAAACATGAGTTCAGTTTTTAATGAGCACATACTTACAAGGTATTCTTTGATGGTATAATAAAGGGCATAGTAATTAACAATTTTAAAAATCTGTTTACTGGTTGATAGTTTTATAGCATTATTTTAAACACAACCTATTGTAAAATCCAGTACTATTTGTTTTTTTTTCCCCAGTGTGCTTTCGGACCGCAGCTGTCTAAGACTGACAGCTGGACCACCCTCCATGGATCTTGATGCCAGCATTCAAAGAACTTTGGAGGACAGTTTAGCAACAGAAGCTTATGAGAGGAGAATAAGACGTCTAGAGCAGGAAAAGCTTGAACTTAGTAGAAAACTGCAAGGTATAGTCATTAAAAAAAAAAAATTTCAATTTTTTTCTATTTGCAGCTTTATGTTGCAACATAAACAGCATGGCTGTTTATACTGTAGCAAAAAATAAGTATACCTCCTGGAATGCTTTCTAGAAGAAAAGAATTGTCATCATTATTTTTGTTGACAAATTAAGCTTCTGTTACTCTTCATGCCTGAAATATGCCATGTATGCAACTTCTTACAACATACTAACTTTGTTCTCATCGTGCCTTGGTTACTATGGCATTTCATTCTTAAAACTTCTAAGAACTTTTTTTGTCCAGCTGACAATTACTGAAAAATTGTCACTTAATAGTTGGAAGTTACAAATTGTGGAATCCTCAGCGCAGGGTTTTTTTGGCATGTCTTAATTTATCAGTAATATCTCGACCTCCTCAGATGTCAGATGTGTAATTTGTCCCTCTCTCTTCCATCTTTCTTCTAGAGTCCACTCAGACAGTCCAGGCTCTGCAGTATTCAACAGTGGATGGCCCAATAACAGCAAGCAAAGATTTAGAAATTAAAAGTTTGAAAGAAGAAATTGAAAAGTTGAAGAAACAGGTAACAGGTATGTTATAAATATTAATGTAAAAACTGTAACTTGAAACAGTATTTTGACAAGTTTGGGTTTTTTTCCTAATATAATGCTAGTTTTACTTTGCTTTCTGAAAGAGTTTTCCAGTCGACTCTTACTTTTCATTTTACCCTTCACTCTTCCTTGGTAGCTCAACATTTTCTACAAATTCAGCTTGATATTCATTAGTTCCAGTTGCAAGGAAGTGGGAAGATTTCAATGACTTCTGCTATTATTATTAGTGCAAAAGTTCCACTACTTTTAAACAATGGTGTTGCTAATTGACATGGATGTAAATCAGAGTCTACCTGAGAATCTGTGAACTGCTGACCAGTCTCTGTAGTACTTTCTCTTTTTGTTTTTTTTACACCTTCCTCCTGCAATATATGGTACCAGAGCAGATACAACACTTGTTTGGTTATTTTTGACAGTGAATAAAGATGAGGGTGAAGACTTGACCTGTCAGTTTTAATAGGCCTGAAAATGGTTGATGGAATCATAGAATGGTTTGGGTTGGAAGGGGCCTTAAAGGTCATCTCGTTCCAGTCCTCCTGCCATGGGCAGGGACACCTTCTGCTACACTGGGTTGCTCAGAAGCCCATCCAGCCTGGCCTTGGAGACTTCTAGGATATCTACAACTTCTGTGGGCAAGCTGTGCGAGTGCCACACCACCCTCATAGTGAAGAATTTCTTCCTGATGTCTAATTTAAATCTTCCCTCTTTCAATTTGAAACCATTACACCTTGTCCTGTCACTTCATGCACTTGTAAAAAGTACCTCTCCGGCTCTGTTATGATTCAAGCATTAATTAATATTTCTCATTATCTCATTTTCTGTTGAACTTTTCCGGAAAGGTCCAGATTAATGAGATGTGGTCCCAGTTTTGATGATGATGATGAAGAAACTTCAAATTCACAGAATTACAGTGTGCGGTTGCTTAGTGCATTGTAACTGAATGTGAAGTAAGAGCTAGTTTACACTGAGGGTGGGATTTTGTGAGTATTTTCTTGAAACAGTACATTTAGAAAAGTGTGGGTCATCTGGAAGGTGGGCTGTATGCATGAAACTACAGTGATAATGAGTTTTCCAAGTGGCAGGGAGTAGTGAAGGATGTTTTACCCGAGGGAGGACACTGTGGGCTGTGAGACTGCACTTCCAGTAGCACCAGAACCCGTCCAAACAAAACTGCCACCAGAATGGGTCCTGCTCACAGCTATGTGACCCCTTCTCAATCTGTGCGTGTCCTGGACTCTCTCATGGCTTTAATTCACTCAGTTAAACAAGGAAAATGCTATCTAGAAAGAGAGAATTTGATCAAATTATGATCAAATAAATCAGTGCAAGGTAGGCAATAGAAGCATGAGAGGAAGGAGAGATGACAGGGAGAACCACCTCTCAGCTCTGTTGTCAATGAGGTATCATTCCTTACAAAAGTGAACATTTATTTCCTTTGCTTCTAGGAGTTCGTGAAGATTTTCTGAAAACTAAAATTTTGGTTATAAAGCATCGCAGTACTTTAAGCTTGAAAAGTGTTTTTTTCTTTAAATCTGTGTAGATAAAAAGATTGAATTCTTTAATTAATGTTGGTCTGCCTTTTTTCAGAACTCCCAAACTAGTCAAAAGCCAAAGATCTACTTAGGCCAGTGTCCTATGTTTTATAGAAGCTACTTGAGACATTCAGCAAGAGATCATTCTTTTTCCAGCCTTACCCTCCCAAAAACTGGCAATTCATGTTTTAAGAACTTTCAGAGGGAGAGCTTATATTGCACCACCATGTTGAATATAGCTGTTAGTGAAACAATTTGCTGTCTGTTTAGCTAATATCTTTTTAGTCTACTTTAAAGGCTAACTACTAGTACTAGTATTCAGTATTCCTGATGTAATGCTCTGAATTAAGTTAAAAAGAATTTTTTCTCAGTGTGATTCATAGCACAGGACTCATGGTATCCTGCTCCATAACACTGTCTTTAAAATAGGTTCTTGAGAGCAGAGACATCGTCAAAAAAGAAAGAAAGGAAGTATAGCAAGATGTTTTTTACTGTAGGAAAATCAACAACAAGAGACTGTTAGGTATCAGGTCTGGAACCACAGAAACGGGGAAAAAAATCCAATTAATCATGTCAATCCAAATAGGAAAATGTCTACATTTTGTGTGAGGAAAAATCAGACACAAGTAGCAGTAGATAGATCTCTGTTGTATGTCCATGTCTTACCTGCGGCAAGGGAAAACAAAACAGCGAGAAAGGTTGGAGGAAACTACAAAAAAGATTTGTTCTGGTTTGTGTTTGTGAAAAGACTTCATTCAGTTCCTGAAAGTGTCTGGAATGCCAGCAGTGACACCCACAGAAAGAATAACTTGAACTTAACTTCCAGACATTTTAGTTGATGTGTTCAGACTCTGCAGCTGCGTTATGGGACAGAAACATGCTATATATGAACTGCAGACTGCAGCACATAGATTATATCCTGTTAAAATTATGTAGTCTGAAAAAAGCCTGTTATGGATACAGAGTTGGACAGCTGCTCTGGCGTGATGCGGCAGTTTTGTATTGTACCATAAGCATTATTTTTGGATGTGAGCATGGCTTAACTAGCTCAGGGAGGATCACTCTGGTTTGAGTGACGCCATGTTGGCACTATGTCAGGGCAAAGTTTTTTTTGTGAAATTTATCTCCAGCCAAATGTCTCTGCACTTGCTGCTGTAATGAGGAAAAAGACAACATCAGAAACCCCTGCTCTGCAACAATCTGGAACGTTCCCCAACACAGCTCCTATCCCTCTTCAAATTGAAAAGAAGTCAGTGTCTGGTGAAGGTGGTTTATATTGAGAGGGTTTTCTCTAAAGTAATTTTCTACTTCAAACCATATATTTGCGTATTTAGTCCTCAATACGTGTGCTTTTGGTATTTTGGGTTGGAAGTGAATAATGTGATCAAATAAAGGTGTAGAGTTGTCCAATCCATCCCCAGTCACCACAGAACTTTCCCTGTATACATTTGAGTGTTTGTCCAATCCAGACAACGCAACCATTTGTTAGAAAACATCCATTTGTGCCATGTGCTGTAACTATTACAAGGCAATTTGATAAAACTGGGAAAAGAGAACGTTGTATTTTACTTTATTTTATGGGAGTTTTGAGGTAGATTTTAAAACTAAATTAGTGACAGAATACAGAAACAAACCAAATGATGGCCATGTCTGAGTGCTTCCAAATGTAGGGGAGCTAGTTCCAGATTTTCTGAATAACATTTAAAAGATCTAATTTTTCAGCGCTAGATCTGATGAACTTTAGGAAGGTTCAGTTCAGGTGCAGAGCTGAACATTGTGCTTTGGGCTCATCTCTAGGGCAACTAAGTGTGATAACATACTGCAGTGAGTGTTTGCATATATTATCTAAAATGCTAGTTACAAGTAGGGTGATTAGAGTGATTAGATGGAAAATTACCACTTACTACGCATATGTCACAACCCCCTTTTGGTTGTATTCTTTAACCTGCTTTGCTGCCTCTTCTGAAGCTGTAGGAGTAAACACCTGCTTAAAAAGGTAATAAAAATGAACTTGAAATTGTGTCTTCAGGAGTGTCACTGGAAGGGGCTTAGAAAAATACATTTTTCTTGTCTATCGAGTTTTCCAGGAAATGACAAACTAGCATATGCTTTCAATTTTAGAGGTCAGAGTTATAATTTTTGTTCGCTAGGTTACATAGGAGAAAACTTTGAGGAATCTTTAATATTGCCAAATATGTAAAGGGCAGCAGTGGAAGAAGAAAACAGAGCTGTGGAACAAAGTAGTTCATGCACAGAAGAGAGATTTATCTTGGCTCAGCAGAGCCATATATAAACTTTCTTTTCACTGATGACTTCAGAGTAGACTACATAAGAGAGGCAGTTAATAATTTTTGGCTTTGAGCTACATCTCTTATTTAAGTGCAATCTTTTAAATTTTTAAACAAGAGTGAATTAAAACAATAGTGAACATTTTTATGGTTGTAAGCTAAGGGTATTAATTTGCTTATAAAATTCTCGTGTTTCAGAAATTAACTTTCTTAAAAATGTATGTATTTTTATATTTGATTTTTCTAAGAGCCATTCTCTTAGGGTTACATTTATGAAAATATAGTTAAAGGCTCTTATTAAGAGTATAGATGGGTTCCTGTTCTTTTGGTAAATTCATATGATCTGAAGACCTGCCACAACTGAAATAAAATGCTGAATGTCCAGTGATTTCACGGAATTTGGAATTAACTTACCTTCATATATATCTTGCTTTAAGTGAAGGACTAGGAGGTAAAAAAACCCCACTCGCTAGAAATTTTCAGTTGTCATATTTTATGGATTTCAGCTTTTCTTGTAGCATTTGATAGCGTTTATATGACATTATTTAGGTGTGGCATGGAAATATACTGTCATTGTGTAACTGACTGTTGGTAAAAAGCTGACTGTAATAGTTTTCCTTTATTTATAGTAGCAATAAAGCAGATCACATAATCACAAGTGGTTTTCACACTAGAAATAAGTAATATCAGCTGAAGTTAATTTTAAGTGTATCGACAGGAGAACACTTGCCAGCTCTTGAGTGACCCATTAGTTTTACTGTTTCTTTCTGGGGGAGCTTTGGGGAAGGAGAGAGACTGTTTATAATTACAGTGTAATAAAAGATGCATTATATATTATACCACAGTGCATAAAAATCAAATGTGTAAGTCATGTTAAAACATACATTACAGAATTAAGTAAAGAAGCATCATTATTAAAATGTAAGAATAAAAGTTATCGTTTTCTGTGTTGTTTTGCAGCAAGCAAAACATTTCATTCTGTTCCCTTAAAAGCAGATAATGGTAGCTGAATCAACCTGCTCTCTATTCTAAACTAGATAGGAACTGCATTAAATTTTGGTTAAATGGAAACAAGAGAAAGTATTGAAGGGGCTTCAAACAGCTAGACTATGCTATTCTAGAATTATGATTTTTTTCCCTTAGAATATTTAGAATTCTGCTGCTTTTTCTAGAATCTGGTCAGCTAGAACAACAACTTGAGGAGGCCAGCACTGCAAGGCGGGAGTTGGATGATGCTTCCAGACAAATAAAGGCTTTTGAGAAACAAGTCAAAACACTAAAGCAAGAGAGGGAAGATCTTAACAAGGTAAAAGCATTTTGTCAGCAACTCTTCTAAACACTGAAGTCTGTTCCTTTTTGTTCATTTTGCTTGAAATAACTTCCAAGTGTAAAACTAATGAGCAAATAACAAATGTGTAGCATGACCTACTTTTCTTTCTGCCTTTTTTTTTTTTTTTTTTTTTTTTTTTTTAAGACAAGGACATTATTTAACATGTTGTATGTATGACTGCTGGGTGGTCCTAGGTGATTGCTTCCAGACAATGAACAACTCCATGATCCAGATTACATGGTGCCTGCAAAAAAGGTTTTATAGCTTCAGATTAAGGTGATAATGATAGGGGTTAGAAGACAGAGTAGAGAAAAACTATTGCAGACAACTAATTTAATCTGAAGTATGGGTGAGACGTTAGCCGGGGAAAAAATGTGAAGAATATGATATTGAGACTGTGTCACAGAAGTGTTTCCAGAAGGGAGATGTGAAAAATTGCCCAAATATGAAGATTGAAAAGTAATTTGAAATAGCTGCAATTAAAGAATACTGGGTTTTATTTCTTCTCCTCTGTCTCCCCAGTTCCTCATTTTCTGATTTATAACATACTGTCTTTCAGGGCTCTTTTTTGTGTTCATAATTAGATCAACCTGTAATCAGGTGTGAAATACATTAACCTGTTTCTCATCATGATTATATTGGCCCAGTATTTTAGAGTCCACACTCAATGTTGATGTGCCAGCTGTGTTTAACACTGTTTCTTTTGACCCTTAAGACTCTTAAAATCTTGAAAGCTGCCAGCTTGTCCAAGAAAGACCATCTCTCTTCTAAAACAACTTGAAGTCAATAGGAGCTCTTTCTAACAACCTTAGAAATGTTTTTAGATTTATATAGATGTCAACAGTGCCAGATACTAATTCTTCCTGTTGATCTTCTTTTCATCCTCAAATTTGCTTTTCCTTGCTTCTTTGTTCTGCTCCAATTTGGCTGAACATCATTAAACTATTAAACTGTTGTGGTCCCTCATTGGAAGTGTAGTAGCACAAATCCAGGGCACAGCAAGTTTTGTGAAAGTGTTGTGCTGTGGAGTTAATGTGGGTTTTTTTAAAAGAATAATTGTCATATATTGCTGTTACTCACTACAGCATTTTGTTGCCTGAGACTTTCTATAATATTTGATATTAAGGTACAGTGTATGGTAATCATGCTCACCATTGCAGGTCAGTTTTCAAAAGCTTCTAGAGTAAAAATTTTCA
Organism: Empidonax traillii; assembly: GCF_003031625.1. Taxonomy (NCBI): domain Eukaryota; kingdom Metazoa; phylum Chordata; class Aves; order Passeriformes; family Tyrannidae; genus Empidonax; species Empidonax traillii. The sequence continues at coordinate 537,051 of NW_020955224.1, forward strand.
TAGAGTAGACTTTTCCACTCAATGCAAAAAGTATTTTTTAATCATTTAGCAGTTGAGATTCTTTTTATTTATTTAAGTAGTTCTTGAAAATCTATGCTAATGAAATTTTTTGCACTAAGAAAGCAAGATATTTTTCTGTTGTAATGCAAGTGCTTGAAAACCATTGTGTTTAACCTGTTATAATGGAGTAAATTCCTACTTGGTTTACGTTTATGCACTTTTACTAACTTTAGTAATGTAAAACCTGGCCTCTTCCCTTATTTATAGAGACATACAATCTGTATCATAGATGCATTCATGAAAAGAAATTAATGTATGGTTTCTCTTCACTATGGAGAAGGTGTTAGCTGTGCATCCAGAGACAGAATTGGCCTTGCAGCTTTCTAGGTTTATTACTTAATTCTTTTTTTAAACTGTAGGAACTGGCAGAGTCTAGTGACAGATTAAAATCCCAAGCCAAAGAGCTGAAAGATGCACACAGCCAGCGGAAATTGGCAATGCAGGAGTTCTCAGAGATGAACGAGCGGCTGACAGAGTTGCACTCTCAAAAACAAAAGCTTGCCCGCCAGCTCCGAGATAAGGAGGAAGAAATGGAAGTGGTGATGCAAAAAGTAGAAAGTTTAAGGCAAGAGTTACGCAGAACAGAGAGACTTAAAAAAGAAGTAAGTGGTGAGAAGACTGTTTAGACTCTGTGAAATAAGTTATATGTAAGGTTTTCTGACAAAGTAATTTTTTTTCTAATTTGTAAATCTTTAACTTTTTGATTGTTGTTTCAAACAGTACCAGTTTTGTTTTTTAAGAATTTGAAGTGTTCAGTTGAGTGATGAAGATTTCTCTCTTATATTAAAAATCAATAGATTTTGTAAAAAAAAAAAAAAAAAAACCTATCTACTAAAAACGTATGTACTTTTGTAGCTGGAAGTCCAAGCTGAAGCTGCAGCTGCTGAGGCATCCAAAGACAGGAAATTGCGAGAGAGGAGTGAACAGTACTCTAAACAGTTGGAAAGTGAAGTAGAAGGGCTAAAGGTTAGTCTGTTTTGATATTAACACCTGCAAACTTACTAGTCAACTAGGACTTGGATCTGTTTGATTGCTTTCAGATGTAGGACAAAAGGGTTTTGTCAGTTTGTCGCTTCAGTTGGTGCTGAATATTAAAGCAGGCACACATCGCGTTATTGTCCAGAAACATGAACATTTGCCTGATGCATTATTTCTTAATACTCGACAATTTCTTACCAAATGGCTTGCATTAGTACTTTGTTTAATTTTACCTGTTAAAAGCTTATTTTTTAGCACAGGATGGTTGAATATTTGATGATAAACCTGCTGCACCTAGGCAGGTTTCTGTATAGGTGTTCTGTCTGCTGTATTGTTCCTCGTGTTTCCTGCGTAATAGATGTCAACGGATGTAACTGTAAAGGAAAAGTTTTAGCTTGTTCCGCCTCTCAGCCAGAAGTTGAGGTGTTTTTGCACAAGACCAGCACTGAGCATGAAGAGGTCATTTACACAGATGAGATTGCTCACACGTGTATGTGATTTTACAAGCATTGTAAAGGCAACCAAGAGTGTTAAATGTTATTTTTGTTCTGTGATTCAGCATTTTATACGATGCTCTGAAGAAATTAGACTCTCTCAAAAATTGAATGAGAAGGCTTTTAATTGTCATATGAGGATTGCTGTTCATTTACTGCAAAGTCCTGTTCCAAATGTTCCATTGACTAGGGTAATTCTAAACGTCTCCTGCAAAATGCAAGATTAGGCCTATCCTGGTCTTAATTTACAAGAACAGCTGAGCTTTTTTTTTCATTAGAATTCTCTGGGACATTTGTGAACATTAACAGCACAGATAATTCGGTAGTTTTTTGCAAACATTCTTTTATTTGGCTTTCCTTTGATAAGGAAATCCATTCAACTTGAAATTTGGATTTATAAAATTTTCTACTGCTGTGAATTCAGATTGTTATCTGAAAATTAGGATGAATTTCTTCTGCTTCCATGAATCATCACCATCAGCAAAGAGTTTATATGACAGTTTAAGAGGTGAGAAGAATCTTTGGGAGATAAATTATACACTCCTTTATAACAACAGAGTGAGTTTATCAGAAGAGGAAAGGGGAACTGTAGCATGCTTAGCAATATTTTACGATTCAGTAGGCACACTTCGGATCACATGTGGTTGTCGTGATACTGCATTGTACGTTCAGCAAAAGCTCTGCATGGCTCCTTAGTTAAGTTCAGGGAGCTCTCCTAGACAGAGGTCAATATTTACAGAAGAAAGGAAGATTTCTCCAAGTTAGGAGAATTGAAAAGACCATTAATGATCGCAGGTTAAGGGTAAACAGGATGTTGAGGGCTAAATAAAGAGAATTTAGGAAACACTTTGCAAAGGGTGCTCAGAGTGATAGTGGGAAGTTCTTCAAAGCAAAAGCAGAAAGCACCTTAGGAAACTCCCGAGGCTGCTTGTTGGCAGGATGAAAAAGGCAAACTCTGAATTAATAGGAATGTGGCAGAAACTCTCCAAAAGTCTTTGATATGTCAGACTTTACTGCTGAAGCAGGGGAGATTGCCATGAAGAGTCCACTCTTGGCAGCAGATTAGCTGGATCAGCCTGAGGATGATGTGCAGGAAGCCGTGGAGCTGGGAGGTGAGGCAGACGTGAAGTCACCTGGACCAATGGCCTTGCTGGGGGAGTTCGGGAGGAACTTAAATGAGAAGTAAGAAAACTGCTGGCCAAGATATGCACTCTGTTATTACAGGTGGCCCCACTGTGCTACTGTAACTCTCATCCAGATGATCCTGGGGAAAAAAGAGGACTGAGTGCAACTTCCTTAGGAAAGGTGTAGAGGCTGTGGTAAAGAATAAGGTCAGAGAGCTCCTGGATGAAGCAGGAAGAAGGCAGTGTGCCCTCTGACCAACCAAGTCCTGCAACACTGACCTGCTGTGGTTCTGCAAAGTTGTCAGTAAATGTCTGGACAAAGGAGATCCTGTGGATGTCATGTATCTGGATTTTCAATAAAATCAGGCTCGATATGAGTCTCCAGTGTGCCCTGGCAGCCAAGAGGGTGCAAAAAGGCACCCTGGAGTGCATTAAACAGCTGCTGTCTATATGCCAGGAGATGCATTATGTCTCAGTTGCACCATTTGTCCACTTGAAAAGGGCATGTATGAAAACACCTATGTGGAGTTTGTGCTTACATCAATCCAAAATATATTCTCCGTTTTTACTATCTCTAGTTAAACCACTGTTAAATACAGTTCAGCTTTCTCTTCTGCTGCACCATCTGTCTTATGGTCTTAATAGTATCTTTTCCTTGTGGTAAAAAGTGTACAATACCACTAAAACATTTTATGTACCTGCTAGTTGATGTTGCAAAGCTTAAGCTTTGTCTGTGCTCCATTGCCATGTCTGTGTAGGCAGTTGGGTATGTTGGGCAGTAACAAACAAGTTCAGTAGTTAACAGCCTGTGCAGGAAAGAAAATTCCTATGCTTGCTTGCTTGTCATCTTCTTTTTTTTTTTTTTTTTTTTTGAATCTTTCTGCAAGCTGTCTTCTGATAGGAGAACATCATCTTTCTCCCATTTATCATTTTGCATCCTCCTAAAGGCAGGACTTTACACTTAGATCAAAACAGATGGTGGTTTTGATGAGTTAGAGAAAAGAATTCAGTAGCAGCACATCTCTGGCTCATACATTCAGGGGGCTTTGCAGTTTTTTGCTGACAGCAAGGCCCAGCTTTCTCATAGAGTTTGTCATGGTAGAAATTCAGCTCATCGGAATGTTCTGCAATGACATTTAGCTCTTAAAGCTTGTTCATACATCAGCAAATGATAATTACCCAAAGCCATGTCCAGTTAAGGGTGACTGAGAGGTATTTAATATCTCCTGGTAAGAATGGAGGTATAATTAACAAACTATCTTCAATCCTCTTAAAGGTGAGACACAGTCACCGTAAGGAAGTACGTTTTCCAGTTACCTGCACTTTCTCAAAATAGTGTTTTTATGAAGTAATTATCCTTTCCTTAAATTACATTTAATTACATATTTTAAAACATAGAAGGAATTCCAAACCAAGTTGTCCATATGTTTACATTAAAAAGTTATTTCCATACTTGGATTTCAGTGCATGTCATGCCACTATCTCATTTTGAACCTGATCTTGCTCCTCCTCTATGTTATGGCAGGACATTGAGTTTAGTGAGTGCAGCATTTGGTGCAAATGTGTATGTATCCTGAAGCAGTGTGTAAAGACTATTGAAATGCCAGAAGACCTCACTAAGAGAGCTATGCAGCTGCGAAAAGTGAAGTAATTACTCTTATTGTTTAAAGCTTGTTTTTCCTATTAATCTACTATGATGTAAATGGTCAGTTTAAGTAAAATAGGTCAGGTTTCCATCCTGACTGATATAATCCATATAGTGTTTCTGTAGCTAGATTTTAGCCTTCAGTTAAGCCTCTTCTTGTCTTAGTATAGCTTTTCCACAAATTATTTGTCCCTCAGAATATATTAACTGTGTATCATAGTCCTTATTCTGCAGTCCTGAAAAGTCACTTGAACTTGCTGCTGTCAGCTGTGTGAGTGGAACCCTTGAGTGTCTTCTAATTCTGTGGTCACTTTCTGACTGCATGTAGGGGGAGTCAGAATGTGACCAGAGATGTTTAAAGTGATCAAATTTTCAACGGCTTGAAAACGATTACTGCATTTAAGTAACAAAACAATAGAGTACCTTTCAAAGTTATGTTCTAACAAATCTTGAAAAAAATTGACATAGATGTGTTTAACTCAAGTCTCTAATGGGATGTTTTCTAAATGTAGGCTTATGAATATAGAGTTGTTATTAAGCGTAATTTTCAACATTCTTCAGTGGTAATTTGGGGCTGTTTATTTTAGCAAAAACAGGTTGGTCGCTCACCTGGGGTAAGCAGTATAGAACATCAGCAAGAGATCACTAAATTAAAGGCAGACCTGGAAAAGAAAAGTGTTTTCTATGAAGAGGAACTATCTAAACGTGAAATGTTGCATGCTAATGAAGTAAAAAGTCTGAAGAAAGAGCTGCGGGATGCAGAGAGCCAGCAGCTTGCCCTCAAGAAGGAGATCATGGTTTTGAAAGACAAGTTAGAGAAAACCAGAAGAGAAAAGTGAGTATTGTATGGAATTTACATTTTTTTTAATCTTTTGAAGTCTCTTAATGTTCTTCCAAACACACTTTCACTTCCTTAACTGTAGTGCAGTTATAGTCATTTTGTCTGAGCTAATGCCAGGGTTGAAAAAAGTCACCTTTAAAAATAAAACAGAAGAAAAAAAAATCCACATCCTTGTACTGAAACAGTTAATTTTGCACCAGAACCGTTTTATTGGCTGGCCATTTCAACCTATGTAACTCGAGTTACAGACTTGCAGCTCTGGGTCGGTTGACCCCTGAAGCTTATGTTGCACTTTCAAAGAGGTTTTTTTGGACATTTTTTTTCTTTTATTTGGTGTTTTCATCTTTGATGCAAAACTAATGTGTTAGAGGATCAACTATTGTTTACGTTTCTGCCAGCACAGGAACAGTCACTTAATGGGAACTGAGGCTAATCCATGCTGGGTTCCATCCAGTGTTAACATCAGTCAGCAGACTACTGTAGGCGTAAGCCGCTTTATCTCTTCTGACATGGTAATTTGTCAGACCTGCTTTTTTCTCTCCCACATGGTGGGGCTTATAACTGGCCTTGAGAATGTTCCTTGAGGCATTCATCAATAAAAACATCTTTTTCTGTTGGATAATGTAGTAGTGGAAATAGACATAAACTGAATGCATTCATGTTCATTCCTAAAAAATTCAGAATGCTTTATAGAGGGTAACATAGATGTATCTTTCTGCTGCTGCAGCAAGATGGCATATTAGAGAAAACCATGGAGAAGTTTCCTCCTGCAAGCTGAGCCAAACAGTAGCAAGTCCTTAAATATAAGTAGCAAATGAAATACCGATTTTTTTCAAAAAAGTTAATGCAAATAGAAGTAGAAACACTGCCTCTCTGGTAAATTGGGTTCAGCAGGGTACATAGATCATACAGCCTAGAATGAGGTGGATGAACTTTTTCTTCCTAGCATGCAGCTATTTGTAGGCTGGACATAGTAACAACACAGTAGTTTGCTGCTTTGTTCTAGGTTGAGAGGTAAAACTTGCATCAGCAGCATGTTTTCATTGTAACGCAACTTAATGGCCTTGCTGACCGATGAGTCACAAATTCACAAAAGGCTATTCTGTCCTGTAAAATGAAAAGGTGATAGTATGACACACTTTTAACTCCAGCAGGATTATTCCTCAGAAGGAGGAATATTAAATAAAATAAATCAGTAATACTTCTTTCTGCAGGCTAAACTCTTGGTAAAGATCATACCTCCAAGCACTGACCAGACCAAACACTGCTTCTTTCCTAATTCTAATGTTGTACAGCTGCAGACATTCTAACTAGATGTCCATCTGGTGAAGTAACAAATGTTGATGTTCTTCGTGCTAGCTAGTTCATAAATCTTCTTTCAATCTGGTTTCTCTCTATAAATATAGAACTGGATGCAATTCTAATGTGCGTGCTGACATAACCATGTGTTTTTGTATGTATTTCAAATGTTATTGTAAGAAAACATTTGAAAGCAAGAACAGAAACACATCACACAACAGGCATCCAACACTTGGCTCTTCGTGGGAAGGGCTTCAGCATCATATTTAGTCAGGTGTCCAAGCACATGATGAGTGATTGATGAAGGCCTGATTTTATCTGTGTTTTGGTAAACAAATCTGCAGAATCTCATGCAAGTATTAGGATTCCACAGAATTGCAGAAGCCCACTGTTCAAGTTATGGTATAGTTTGACTTTTGCAATTTAGAAGGGAATCTTAAATATTAGGAATGCGAGAACTGTGGTTTCTACTTGATTCTCAATGTTTGGTAGCTTTCCGTGAAGGACCGTGGATTTTTTGTTTCTGCTTACTCCTGTTGTTTTTAGCTTTTGTAGTCAGGCATGAAAAGCTTTTTGTGAGTCTTCCAGTACAGAAGTGTTCAGTGTAAGTGTTGAAAAGGAAGCACCTGGAGGATTTGTGCTGAGATAAGTGGAATTATTTCAACAATAGGCTTGGAGTGGGCGTGGAGTTGAAATGTGCTTATACAGTTTTTCAAAAATATTTTAGTAGTCTAAAAATAATCTTCCATGCATATTAAAAAAGATTTTGGTAAGAGGATGTGGTTGTATTACTTTGTAAGTACTATATGTAAGAGTGAATTACGTAGGTTACTCTAACCAAGGATCAGTAAGAGCTTTGACAAAATCTGTAGGTGCATATTTGTGTACCTTGCACGTTTGTGGTTTCTGTTTTTGTGTTTGGTGGTGGTGGTGGGGTTTTTTTATTATTTTTTTCTATTTTTTTAATAGGTATTTTTTCTTTGTTTCCTTCAAATTTAAGCTCTCTAACTCCTGCTATTTAAACAGCATAAGTCTTCAAGGAAGAGAAACTACCTTTCTATACAAAGTGATTACCCTTTGCTGAAGTCTCATAAACTGCATGCTATTAAAGTTGGAAGCATAGGAACACAGTATCAGGCCAGTGATCTGTGCAGCACAAGATTGCATTTCTTAGAATTGTCATTATGAAATATTTCAGAAGAAGGTGCAAGAAACTGTGTAAAATAAATCATGTTTGTAAAAGTTTCTTTAAGCCCATCATTTCATGGTGGATTTATAAAGCAGAGAGCTTTATAAAACAGCATTTGCTGTTTTTAAATTGTGATATAAAGAAGCCTGGGGGCTGGTATGTGTTTCAGGTCTACTTTTCTTGGTTTCAAAGCAGTAAGATAAAATATTTCACCACTTCGTAGAGAGGCAATAAAGAGCTGGAGTGGCAGTGATACAATAAAGCTGTATTTCACATTGCTTGCATGTGGTTTGCTGCAGTTTTACTGATAAAAAGAAAGCTGGATCATGTATGATTTCTTAACTTGAAGAGCAGATACATAACTAAATGTTAGATGAGAGTAAAAGCTTGATGAGAGAGGAGGATGCCAGGCTTCAAAGCAAATGCATTATTTTGATCTTGCTGGCTGTCCAAGGTACATCTGTGGAGTCTGTCACAGTTCTGTAGTTTGCTGAGTTGATATTTGGGTATGATAGATTATACCCACATTCTCCTCTGTTTCAAATTTATCTTCATTTCTTTATTATACTACAGCAGTCTGACTTACTGGGGTAGTGACAGTCACCAGTTGAAATAAGTCTAATAAGTAAAATACAGAAAACTACAGATATGATGGGCTCTTTCACCAACCCAAAGCTTCCTTAATCCACCACCATTTATTGCTGCTTTCAGCCCTAGAGCCTTAAAGGAATAAATTTAAGACAAATACAGAATTAAAAATCCTAAACAAAACCATGAAAGCCAAATAAAAGAAATTAATTAAAAATTAGTTTGGTCTTCTGCCTGAGAAATTAGCTTTGAATCTAAGCCTTGAAAACAGAAGCAGGACCTGTTATTAATTCCCCTGACAGCTGATGCTTTAATCTCTTCCTGTCTTTTCCCTAGACTGCTCATCATATGCATGGAATCTGTTGATATAGAAAAGGAGTGGTGGTGAATTTCAAACTTGGCATTTAAACAGTAACTATAGTATGTTACTTTACTAGGATGAGGTATTACGTTTCAAAGGATGCCTAGCAACATAGAATTTCACTATGGGTCTAAAATAATGAACTAAATTTCAAAGAGTGGTTGAAGCACTAAATGAATTTCAAATTAGTAATAGGTAATTCAAACCAGCATTGCTCTTAACTGGGTTTGCTGTAGCCACTGACATTTCTCATCCTCTGATGGTGTTCTCTCAGTTTGGCAGAATTGTAGTAGTTCTGCACCTCAGAAAAAGAGGCAAGGATGTGATTTCTGTGTTGCACAGTGTAAAATTCTGATCTGTATCCAGAAAAAAAAATTGCAGTGCTCAAGACAAGGTTTCCCCTGGATTTTATTTTTACAGTTAGCCTTTTATACTGGTCACTTTGTCAAGCCTTTTAAGGCTGGGCAATGGTAGTTGCTGAATGGGTATTTACTGTATCTGTGGCATTTATAATATATTTCCATGAACCTACTGATGAACTTTGTGCCAGTGACCTGAATAATTGGTAAAAAGGTGAGTACAAGATGCAAATGTACCGAATCTGAAATCAGTAGATATGAGGTGGGAGTTACACATCTAAAACATTGTGTACACCACTTGAAGGAAGGAATTTACAACATATTTTGGCAAACAGAGGACCAGCAGCTTCATTTATTTTCTAGTTCTTGTATTCATTGTGCTAGGTTAAAGTTGATATTAAGCAGATTCAACCAAAGGTTCTCCTCTACTGAATGACATCTGTGGGAGAAGGGAAGGCTTGGGGGAAACAGCTGCTGGGAAACTTTCTCAGACAGAATGGTCCAAACTTGCTTGGACCATTAGAATCTGGTGACATTAAGAGTGTATAGGCTGTTCATCCCTTTTTTGCCCATAGTTAGTATATGGTACCTGATTTAACAGTTCAAATGCATCTTCTGGTTGTTGTAAATTGTCCAAAGACTAGCCTATATATAAACTTTTCTCATCAGAGACTCAGCTCCAGGTCCTCTAATGTAGCTTCTGTATGTTCTGGTTTTCTATGTGGTCATTTTTGCTGGTCATTCTGTGAAACTTGGAATTGTAGAAATGTGTAAGTTAAAATAATGTTTCTGTGAGCAGAGAATTTACTGTGAGCATTTTAGAATATCGACATGCGCTTTGGTCTGCAGGATTACAACTGCTCAATGTGTGAAAGATTCATCTGAAGAATAAAATTTCTATAAGTGGATTGATAAACAGTAGCTTGGTGAAGCTCTGTTAATTCTATACTGTCTACCACTAAAATTCAACAGACTCTCTTATATTCCTAAGATGGTAACGTATTCAATTCTTAGTTTTAAGAGGCTGTGCTATTATCAGTGTAGTACTTCACTTCAACATGTGTGCGCATTGATCTCTTTGTGTTTGAGTGAATAATGGGGTGAGTTTTAGAATAGAAAACTTTCTAATTCTCCTTTGCTTTATTTCTTAGCCAAAGTGAGAGAGAGGAATTTGAAACGGAGTTCAAACAAAAATATGAACGAGAAAAGCTTCTGCTAACGGAGGAAAACAAAAAACTTACAAATGAACTTGATAAGGTACGTGCTGAGTAGTTGAGTCCTGAATTTACAACTGTTGTATGCTGTGTAAAACTGGACAATATAGAGCTGTATTGGTTATTATTAACTCATAACTGGTAGCAGAAATTGATGTTATACAAAAATTTGTGATGAATATTTTATTTGAATAGAGGATCTACATGCATCTGAACTTGAGAAGGTGTGTGTACATATATGCATATAGTAGTATTTACGTGTGGGAATTTAATTTAATGGTCTTACAGTTTGGTAAGATTAATTCTAGACAACACTGTAAGCCAACAAAAAAGGGTTAATTAATTTTATGACCCAAATATAAAAATACATAGTTAATGATGTGACTACTTAGAGTATATTTGCATATCAATTGTTGTGAAATACCAGGGCCCCTCCTGCCCTTTGAGGTTAAGTGTTACTTTGAGATATTAAAAAAATACAAATGATAAGGCATATTAATTGAAGTGTGTTGAGCAAGTAACAATTATGATTCTTGCATTTGGATCGTCACTTTATTGTTGATTTTGACAGGTTGTTCAAGTTCATTGTGGTTTATCCAAGTCTTGCTGAACTTGTCTATTATTTTTGTAATGCATTAGATTTTCTAAAAATATGATGAAAGTACAGTGTTCTTCAAAGTAAGCATGTTTGCATGTTAGTGCTCAAATTTACGTATATTTTCATACCAGTATGACTCATAATATGTAAGCCTGTGTGTAGGCTTAGTCTAAGAACAGTAGAGTCTAATCACTTTGATTGGTTTTGTGCTCTGTCTTCCCCCCACCATTAGCTTTGTATTTGTCCTGTCCAATGACATTTAACAAGTAGGCATATTTAAATTATAAACCCATTTAAATGATAAATAGGGTGTGGAGTTATTAATATTTGAAGTAAAAAGCAAAACAGATTTAAAACTGGCAATTTTTTTATCATTTTGATTTGTTAATAGATTTCAGTACTAAAAGAAGCCTTTCACCTGAGATTCATTCTCTTAAGGAAGCCTGCCTATAAAATCTATCTGGTCTCTGATTCCAGTTTGACTTTCTGAATAATAATTTAACATAATGAAGGTTTAGTTCCTATTACCAGCTCAGGTTAGCTGTGGCTTTTATCTTGCAGAATGTGCATGTGTGAATGGCAGCTGTGTGAATGCGAGAGGTTAATTGCTAGGTATAGCATATTGCACTTAAATATGAGCATTTAATTTCAATTTCCCTGTCTGCAAGTAAGTAAAATGAAAAATAGGGGAATGTGAAACACCTGGAGAATCTCAGGACTGTCTTCAGCACTGCTTGTATCTGTTAAGCCTGTCTTTCTCCATGGTTACTAAACAAGGGAGAGGTTCGGCAGTCTTATCTGAGCTATAACAATTTTTATGCCTTTGCTTTGCTCTTTTAATGTAGCTTTTTCTATACAGAACATTCCACACCTATATGGTGCAAAACAGAAACCTTCTAAGAGTTGTAGAGGTATGTGGAAGCTCAGAAAACTGATTAATTTGGTAGAGTAAAAATGTAGTTCTAGTCCTTAAAAGTGGCCTTTCAATACAGCTAAGGCCATAGGTGAGAAGAGATTCTGGCTTTTATTGTTATGGGGTGTTTATTTTGATGGGCAGTACCAGTTTTTAAAACAGATTCCTGATGTGGGAGAAGGAAAGATGAGGGCCTTTGAGTCTGCGCAGAGGAGGAGTCAGAGCAGTTTATGCTTCTAATAAATTGTTTAAATTCTCATTCAGCTCACTGCCATGTTTGAGAAGCTGAGTATGAATAATCGGCAGCTGGAAGAAGAGATGAGAGACCTGACTGATAAGAAGGAGTCTGTGGCCCACTGGGAGGCCCAAATTACTGAGATTATCCAATGGTGAGAACTCTGCTCTCATGTCATTACAGAATCCCCTCAGTATGTGGTGGGGCTGTTACTGAGGTTTTGTCTCTGCACATGGCACTTGGAAGTGCTTAGGTGAAATCTCACACCCATCTGGGGTTTTGTTTGAGATTTTAATAATAGACAAATCCAGAAAATTGTGTTCCTCCTTAAAGAGCGAAAGTGTCTTACCAAATGCAGCTTTTTAAAGTGCAGAAGAATCGTGGTCATTGGGTGTGGCTTGTGGCTATGGAAGAATGCTGAAAGGAATCATGTGCTGAGCTCACGCCTCCAAGGGGAACAAGCCTGGGAAAAGCAGTGGCATGAGAGTGTTTGTGTCTCGGCATTAATTTCCTTCATCTGCTTGGCATGTGGCAGAATGAAACAAATACAGTGCAACTTTTATGTGATTTTTAACAAGGAGGGCATTTGGGACTACCACACAGCCAGTCAAGTGATGCTTCTAATAGTACTTTTGCTAAATAATGATATGTTTCTAAGAAAAAAAAAATATGTTGAAACTATTAAGGGGAAAAGATTGTATATTCTAGGTTTTTTGCCTATCTTTATTTTTCCCCTCCATGCCTGTTTATCTCCCCGTCCTTTTATTGGTCCATTGCGTTGTTGCACATCTACAAAACCAGTTTGCATTCATCCACTTGTGGGAAGACATCATAATATATATGCGTCATCATATACTAATCTTTTTTCTGTTACTACTTGATTATTCTCTCCTTCACCTTTGTCTCATCTCACATTAATGAAAAAAATCTAATTTGTTGTGTCCAGGCGAAAATGGGAAACGTTGTTTCAATGAAACCTAGTTTGGTGGTGTTGTAGTGTCAGTGTAATTTAGTTCTCCAGATACAGAGAAATTTCACTTTTGAATATTGCCATGTGAATACATAACAAGAAAGAAGGGTCATTCTCTGGGTTTCATTTAAACAGTGTTTTTTGCATAAAATTATGTAATGCTGATCCGTGTTACAAAGCCCTAGTGTCTCAAGGCCTTGTATTTGTAGCAGAAGTTAAAAAATTTAAAGGGTCCACTTTGTGCATGCTCCTTTTATATCTTGTCTCTCGTAACTGTGAGTGTAGTAGACAACTTGTATCACAGAAATTAAAAAAAAAGTACTTAGAAGTTGTTTAAATGAACAGTTAATTTCTGGCCAATCAAAAATGTTTGTTCAGGAAAAAAATCAAGATAACAAGTCAGACAAGTCTATTATTTCACATTCCTTATTGTTTTAAGGTAGTGCTTCTCTGTCATAATGCACCAAGGTAATAAAACCCAATTTTTCAGATTTACTTGTGAAAGCACTCATAAAATTTGGCATTTACGGAAAAAACAAATTGGAATTAGTTGTGGATTCTTTTACTTAGCACTATGTAAAAATGTACCAACAGCCATTAAGATTGTACCTTCTGCATTTTACATGAGTGTTTAAGATGTACTACTGATGTGGTTCAGGTATATGATAAAGCATTTTTCATGTTAGAGATGTCACTGTTGCGTGGTAAAAGGGTTTGGGCTTGAGTTTTTTGTTATGTCTAAAGATACTTAATGAAAAAAGATCCTGGAACATGGAAGACTTACTTTCTGAATGACAGACACCATTTTGCTGATCCTTCATGATAATATGGTGTCTTTTATGGACACAATTTTATATTTTTAGTATGGAACTAAAAACTAAAGAATTATCTGAGAAGAAAAAAATAAAAGTACTGTGGGCAGACATTAAGGAGACAAAAAAAATCTTGCTCGGTTCCAGTTTGTCATCTCTATACACGTCTCAATTTTCACTCTATACTTTTCTCTGCTTATGTTAAACATTTTTCAACTATGTGAGGCCTTATCTTGGGTCACATTTTTTCCTTGTTATGTTTAGATTTTTCCATGTGTTACCCGGAAAATCTGGTCATGTTCATCTGCTCTCCTTAGAATTCAGCACTGCATACCAAAACTAGGCCCTTCTCTGGGGAACGTGGGGTGCTGTATGAAGTATTTAAGCATCTATTATAATGATAAACACTTTAAAAGAAAAAAAAAAAGCCCTAATTTTGAAGAAAACTAGTCTTACTCAATGAGTTTTATGCTTTCCTCAAAAGAACACGCAATTTAAATCAGTACCTGTCTACATTTTCAGTATGACAACGGAATGGAGCTAGCGAAGTTGGGTAGAGCTTTTAGGCCACCTCTTCAAAACTAACAAATTTTTCGCTTACTTTATTTTAATATATTACAATTTATAAATATAATTATTATGATTTGAAATATTACATTAAAATATGTATTTTTGGTGCATACTTGCCATCTTCTTTTTGTACCATTATTCAGGAAGGATAGGATGTAGTAGATGGAATTGATTACTGGGTTTGTAAACAGTTTGCTCAGCTGCCTGTGGTAGTTCAGGGGATTCCTTCTAGCCCTGTTTTCAGTAACACAAGCTCAAGGTGTTCCTTACTTCCTTTAAGTGCTTTACCATCTAATAGATACCTCTCTCAGAAAATCTGCCCCACTGTTTGAATCCGTGGTTGGTTCAAATTGGGTGGTTAAGATTGTCACTTTCTTCATGACTCCTTGGGCCTTCCTAAATTGCTGTTTCTTTTAGATTTTATAACTTGTGAGTAATTTTAATGGCCTATCACATTCTCTTTAGCCTTTCCCTGCTTTCTGACTCTGCTTTGTTGTATCTTTTTTAGAGATAATGTACAAAAACCTTTTAATTTTGCTGTTCTTATCCCAAGATACCATAAATGTAGGCAAAGTTTTAATCTAAACACTTGTATTAAACTTTCATTGCAAATTCTATTGTGGGCGCAACAGATCCTCACAGATCATTCATCCTTAATGGAGCTATTATATTGACAAGTTTATATTAGCCAAATCACTCATCATTCCTTGACAAGAGTAAGAAATATTGAGGCTTTTATAGTTGGCTATAAATTTTCCTATGGGAAAGAGGAAAGGGATTGGAGGTTAATGCAGTCACTTTAAAAAGGAATCTTTTAAATAGCCACGGTACTGTATTTCTGTGCTGTGCAGAAAGGAGGTCAGTGAAAATCTTGGTAGTGATTCCCAGAGTACTTGGCAAGAATCTTAACTTATTGGTCTCTCTGGGAGGGGTTCGTGTAATCTAGTTGCAGAAGTCCTAATGTAGACAACTAAATTAAATCCCATGGCTAGTACTGTAGAAGTCTGTTTTTCTTACAGTCGATTGAAAAGGAAGCCTAAACAGCTATTTCAAATGGATAGTTCTGTATTGCTGAGTATGTTTATGTGGATGAGCTAAATCCTACCTGTTTTACTGACAGAATGGATGTTGGGCCAACTGTGGCTGTTGTTTGCCGGAAGATTCAGTTAATATTTTCCTTGTCAGCCAGATATTATTTTATGTTATGGTTGATTTTATCTAAATTATTGATTTCATTGGAATCAGAACAAGGCAAAACCATAAGCAAGCCAAAAGAAATGCCAACTCTCCCCTTCCCCCCTCCTCCAACATTTCTGAACTAAATCAAATGTAAAAAGTCTGGTTGGTCTCAGAAGAAAGCACACACAAATTGTGAAAAAGATTTAGCAAAAATTATGGGCAAATTCAACTGTAAGAAACTCAGAAAGTGAAAATTCTGAGACACGTTCTGTTTGAGGTAAGAATAATCAGAATTATCTCTGAAATAGAAAATCTGGAGGGTGGAGGGAAATTTCAGGGTTTAAGGGCAGAGTCAAGTGTTGAAAATCTTTAGAGAAGCAGTTTTAAAAAA
Organism: Empidonax traillii; assembly: GCF_003031625.1. NCBI lineage: Eukaryota > Metazoa > Chordata > Aves > Passeriformes > Tyrannidae > Empidonax > Empidonax traillii. The sequence goes on from NW_020955224.1 coordinate 552,871, forward strand.
AAACACAAAAATTTTTTTGGAGAGAGCAGGGATAAAGGAAAACGTTAAGTCTGCTTTGTGCATACTGATACTACAACAGAAATGTAAAAGCATTGAGAAACTGCAGGAGAAATTGGAGTCTTGACTCGCAGATTTCCTTGGGGTTTTTAAATCAGGTGTGATGGAGCATGGTGTAAAACCCCAGGTCTTTAAAACCACTCCTGTTGAGCAAATTCTCTAGTCTTCTGAGTCCATTTTGTATTGTAAAGTATCCCCGCTGGATACGGGGAGTCTGACTTTCCTGAGCATCCTGACAGATGGCATGCTAGATAACAGCCATTGGTTATTTAGAGATTGTCATGATTTTTGCTCCAACCCAAAGATTAAAGTTAATTTTACAGGAATTTGTACTGTATTGCTGTTCTAGGTTCTTTACAGTTAATGAACTAAGCTTGCAAGGACAATTATATATGAATAAATATATGTGAGGTATGAAAACAGAACAGTTAATCTCAATTTTCAGTAAAGAAAGAAGTGACTGGGTGGAACCTGAAGAACTTTTCTTCCTTAGGTCTCTTTGCTGTGCTTGTCAGGGCTCTATGTCAGAATGAGGACAAGGGAGAAACATTAGTAAGAGTAACCTTACCTTTTTTTTTCTTTTTTTATTTATTTATTTTCTTAAGCCAACTAAATGAAACAACACCAGCAAACCAGTAACAAATAAAAAAACTCTCAGAGCTCTTGGGTCCACTTAATATTCCATCAATGTGTGTCATTATTGAGAGAATTTTGCCATCTAGTGGACAACAAAACTACCTCAGGTCCAAATTGTACTTTTGTTTACTGTCTTTTCATAGTCTGAAGAGTTCCTTTGAACTCAGTACAGATATTTGTAAAAATTGACTTTTCATTTTCTAGATTTCTACATGACTGTAGAACATCTCTCTGAGATTTCTACATGTGCAGATTTTCAGCATTTAGAGCCTGAAGGTTCTCTGCATCATAAACCAAATAATTGTTGTTTTCTCACCTTCCATAAGTAGGGATCTATATGGCGTGGTAAAAATTGACAAAGAAATTGGACACCTAAAGTTTTTCAGCTTCATTTAGAAAAGTTAAAAAATAAGGCACCAATTTAATTTCATTTTTCATTGTGGCATTGTCCCTTTATTCTGTAAAGATTTTATGTGTCATTAAAAGTACTTCAGGAAAACTTACTTTCTCACCTTGAGAGCCTCACATTCTTTTTATTCCTGCTTACACTTTTTTCCACAATGTATTTAATTATGTGCCCACCACCCCCAAAAAGCATCTTAAGCTACTTGTCATGTCTTTTGCCCACTCGTATAGTCTAAGTGGTTTGTGTAGGCCAAGATTATCTGTATCTGGTTGTCAAAATGTGTCATCCAGAATGTTACGAGAAAAGAAGTTGGTATTGCTGCTTCCACTGAGTTCTGATAAACCTTGGGAAAATAGGGACTCATTCACTAACTTAAATAGTCAGGACATGTGGGGTTTTTCTAGATTCCTCCCCATCTCTTGAACTAAATTATAAGCAGGAGACAAAGAAGAGAAAACCCAAGGCATGAATAAATGCTTACTTTTTCCTGTTGGGTGTGAGATTCATGGGAAATGGTTGCTAATTTTGCCTTTGCCTCCTCTGTATTAAAGCAGTCTGTCTTCCTTATGTAAATCTTAAACTGCCCGCTCAACAGTCACCAGAACCTGCAGATGTTTAGCCCATGGCTTTCACACTTTGATCTTGCCCTAAGGCCACTCTGGGAATGCTCTTCTGTTCCTCCCTTGCCCGTGGCAGTTCAGAGTATGTACTCTCTGTTGCCTCTTGGTGACTGTAAGTCTGTGTTGAAATTTTATATTTTTATAATTAATGGTAAAATTGCAAGTAGCACCGCTACCATATTCAGTGTGTGTGTGAACCCTGTAGAATAAACTGGAAAAACTTACATTGCTCTGTAGGCATGGAGGGGGAAGCACTTTCTGCAGAAAGGTCACTCTGAGATAAAATTAACCATCTGGAGAACTCTCATCTGCAGTCCAGCACACTCAGGATTACAGTTACTAAGGAAAGTTCAGGAAGCAAGGATAAGTTGATTTCATGAAATAGAAAAACTGTCTTCCCACTTTTCTGTATTTTATTTTAAATTATTTAAGGTTCATTCTTTAGATCACATCCTAAACATTTCAGTGTTTGGTGCTGATAGACTTAACTATCAAGCTGTGGTATTAGACTGCTGGTCTCTGAGACTAGCTCAGAAACTTTCATATGTCCTGGTGTTGCAGAAATGAGTTTGCTTTTCTGTGGGCAAAATGAACATGTTCAGAGCCAGGCATGTAAGGAAATGGAGTAGGAGGGGTGATGTTGGGGGTTTTTCTGTTTGTTTGTTTTAGGTTTTTCATAAGCTACTTAGTTTCAGTGAGTTAATTTTTTTACCAACTTTCTCTTCTATTTTAACACCTGAGGCAAAGTGAAGAAAGAACCTTCTGTTGTGATTAATCACAGAAAAGTTGTTGTTCTTTCTTTGTAACTGATGATCAAAGAATCTGAAAAACAGAGACGTCTCCTCCTTGTTGTCTTTACACCCATAAAACACATCTTGATAGAAAGCAAGCTTGCTTAGATGAGAGAACCTCTTGTGGCTTATGCTCTTTAATAACATTAGAAGTAGACTCTCCCTATTTAATTAGCATTTCTTGAAGTAACATCACTGTTTGATTTAACTACTAGTACTCCTAGTCAATTGTTACAGTAAAGCCAACCACTAATTCCAATATTATACTGACAGTTGAATTGTTAATTCCGGGATGTGAATTTTGTCTTATTTGCTCCCTAAAAATAGGTTGAATTACGAAAGGTTTCTTTCCCAATACTTCAATTTCAGGCAGCTGATGTTTATGCTGAGACATACATTACATATTCAGATATCTGGTTCTTCACTCTTCATTCCTTATCAATGCGTATTGTTTAATGGAACTCCCCAAAGCAGCAAAGCTTTAGTTCTGTGTGGTTTTCTGTTTGGAGTTTTTTGTTGTTTGTTCATTTCCTTATGTTTTATGATTTTTCTTTTGTATTCTGCTTTTATCTGTTTCTGATTGTTATTTTGGTGAGGAGACTTCTGTTTTTCCTTTAGATTCTTTGGTTAAAACACCTTATTCTTCTTATGTAATTGTTTAGGGTAAGCGATGAAAAAGATGCTCGAGGTTATCTTCAAGCCTTGGCCTCTAAAATGACAGAAGAGCTGGAAGCCCTGAGGAACTCCAGTTTGGGTGCAAGAGCTACAGTAAGACTTTACTTCCATATGTCGGAGGGGGTTTTGTTTGGAAGAAAAACACTAATAGAGCTGATAGTTTCAACTATAGTATTAATCTGTCTGTAGAGTCTGTCTTAATCAAAAGTTAAACTTTCCTAGAGCTTCCCTTCTGAATAACTGAATGGCAAATTTATTCTTTTTCAATTAATTGAACACCAGTATATTTTAAGGTGATTTTGTCTATTATGTTGTTCAAGTAGCTACTTTATAACCATATATGTATTTGTTGAAGAAATCATACTTTGGTTCATGAAAACCTTCAAGACTTTCACTTTTGAATTGTGAATGTCCTTTGTAGCTGTCATTTGAATTGAGGCACATCAAAACTAAAATTCATAAAATCTCTTTGCTTTTGAGATCAGCATATAACATTCATCTTGCCTATTTATTACTAGAGTTCAAAAATAATACTACTACTAACATTTTTTTGTGTGCTCTTAATTTTTAATTTTAGATTACTTTGGAATTAATGAATTCCTACATTAAGCACATAATAGACTGAGAAACAAAGTTGTTGAAGTTACCTACATTCTTCATTTTCAACTTCCTTTACGCTTACTCTTTCTTCTCCCTTTTTTTTATGCTTTCCTAGGACATGCCCTGGAAGATGCGCCGCTTTGCAAAACTGGATATGTCTGCAAGGCTGGAACTCCAGTCTGCTCTTGATGCTGAAATCCGAGCCAAACAGGCTATTCAAGATGAGTTGAACAAAGTCAAAGCTTCCTGTATCTCTACAGAGTGGTAAGACTGAATTGCTCTGATGCCAATTTACTTTGATAACTCTCAGGAAATGTCATCAAATCATTTTTTTAGCTATCTTGTCTGTCAAAATTTGATAATGAATCATAATGCTGGTTTCAAATATCCAAATGTGAAAAAAGACCATATCTCTCATCACTGTGTGAGTAGCTGAACACTAACTGGGGAAAATTGAAATCTTGAAGACTTCCACTTTCTCTTTAGTAATATAATTTCTCCTCGTAGTGATAACAAGTTAAAATCCAGGCGGAGTTTGGTTTTGTGTCTTAGAACATACTCTTTTCCATTCCTTTGGTAACTGCATTGGGCTAGCTGACTAAAATCAATTATTGCATAGTGATATGCACAGTAATAAGTAATAATGGCCATGGAATATTATGAATTCTTTTATTCCTTCTGGGGGCCTCTTTCTCTTTTCCACCCAGTCACCCTCACCCCCCAACAAAATTTATTCTGAGTTGGGTGGATGCCTGAAGCAGGGAGGAAGTCATTCCATTTCTAGGTGTCCAGCTTCAGTCTAGCTCAGAGCACTGCTGTGTTTTGCAGCTTTAGGGAAGCAGAAGCTTTGGACAGAGCTGAGGTTCAGGTATGTTGCCTGTAAAGTGGGAACACGTAGTCCACTTACGTTGTTTGTTTTTCAGGCCAGGTAACGTGATGATATGCAACCCTGGAGATCCTCTAAGAACAGGAGAACCAGTATTTGCTTTGATAGGCAAGAATAAGAAAAGTGCTCAAAAAAACACAGTATTGTCTATCAACTGTGAATTGGATAACTCTAAAGTAACTGAGAAAAAAACAATTCAGTGTAATCTATTGGTATCACAGACACTGAATTAACAAACAAATTTAAAATCCCAAGATTATAAGCATAAAAATATATGTGGTCTTTTTTTCTCATTTACAGGATACAGACTCACACAATTATTTAGGAATTAGGAACAAAAGCCAATTTATTGGGTAAATGGGAACAATTAATTGCTTTTTTTCTGTTTTTTTGTTTGTTTTTTTTTTTTTTTTATAAGATACTGTTCTAAACAGATCCCAGTAGATTTCTGCATTCATTCTGACATTTGAAGACACCATGAACCTGGCTGGGCATTAATTTTTAAATAGCACGCAAAGTTGGACAGAAAAACGTGATTTCTCAATACTTACATACGTTTTTTGTTTGTATTCTTTTGAAGTAAATTGCAAGAATCTGAGAAGAAGAACATGGAGCTGTTGGCAGATATTGAAAGGCTGAAAAAGGAGACAGAAGAGCTTAGATCAGAAAAGGGTATGGCAGCTGATATCCAAGTAAATAGCATGTTTCATGTTGGTTGGGTACATCTTATCAATTAAGTTCACCTTGCAACTAAAATACGATACCAACAGACTTTGGCATACAAAATGCTAGCACAACAGTTGTGTGTTAAGATGTACCCACAGCAGTTGCATTTGCACTTTCAGTGTTTGTAATATGCTTCAATTTTGATACACTTGAACCAGTAAGGTATTATTTGAGTTGGAACTGTGTTGTTTTCATTTGGCATGGATATGTTGATTCACTGCCAGAAAACTGCTAGAAGTATAGATACATTTCTAATTTTTTTCTCCTTTATGATGAGTGAAGGTATTCAGACTTCAATACTGATCATTTATAAATGTTTTGGGTCTGTCTACACAGAAAGAAAACAACTGCAGTGGAATTTATAGCATTTATTTGTTTCTGGGATGACTTTGTTGATAGGCTTTGTAAGCACATAGTGAGCAGTGTGGTCATGATTGCTTTGCTTTGGTATTAAGAGTATGTTCTGGGATTACTGATGCATCTGACTAACAGTATTTTGCATTGTTGCTGGGAGAAGAGACTTTTTTGGTAATTCTACAATGAAAAAGATTTCATTAAGAGATGATTAATGATTTGGCTGATTCTTTGCAGTTTCTGTAGTAGCTCTAATATTTGTATCTTGTGAGTCACATGGGAAGAAGTATTTTTCAGGCCAAATGGAATTACCTAATTTTCTGTAGGGAACTGTTTGAACTCCATAATTTCAATACCCTGGCAACAGTTGCTGCATAGGGATGTAAAATATTGTTCAGACTTTGCAACCTAATGGCATGTATTGTAGTTAACAGTCATCTCCTATATATAGGCTTCCAAATGCAGGTTGACTTGTAAAAATAATTCAGACCTACACACAATATTAAAAGATGACTGGTGCCAATTAGCAAATAAGACTTAGGGAATTGATACTTGTTCATCTTGATGTTTAGCATGAATACCAGGATGACGCTTCTTCCAAGTACTTGGAGAGAAGCTCTTGTTAGCATCTCCCTGGAGACAAAAATATTTTGTCATGCTTAGCTTTCATTGATATGTTCTTGAACTGTCTTAAATATTATGCATGGTTATTTGACTTCTGAAATAATGTGTTATGAATTTATAATTAATACTTTACCCTGTATTTTTTCCAGTATTTAAAACTTTATTGCTTTGGTGAAAACAGAGATAAACATTTCCTCTTTTCTTAAAACAAACAAGCAAAGAAAAGTAGTGTCCAAGGAAAAGTTAGTCATGTGTTTTAATGGAAGTAAATTAGTAATATTCTACAATTTTTCAAATATTTTGGTGGAAATACACCTTAATCCAAAGTCCATATCATCGATGGACTTGGTTTTCTCTTACAAGAAGAAATATATGTTTGAATCATGAATTGTGTAGAGGATTCAAATGTAGACAATGTACAGTGGTAGAGTAACTTATACTGTGTGGAAATTTATTTCTAGATAGGGACTGCTTGGGTTGAATCCTTTGCTCTTTATGAATATATTCCAGAAATTTAGCAGATGGGGAAAAAGATTGATAAAAAATTATTATCAGTAGCGGGTAATTTGAAAATTGTTTTTAGTATTTTTGGGGGATTTCGGTGTATTTATATTTTAAAGAGGAAAGGGTTCTTGTAACCTCATCATTCACTAGGGGTTATATTTAGAGCAAGACACTGACATTTTTTAAAAAACAAAGAAGTAACCTTTGATAGCATCATTCTTTTGAAATGCACACAGTCCTGCAGGCTTTGTTCATAAAAAATATTTATATGTATGTGTGTATAATGCATTTACAGCATTCCGGAAGATAGAGTTTATACACATCTGTGATCTATAAACACCCACACAGCAACTTGAATTATGCCCCAAAGAAAAGAAGGAGAAAAAACTATGAGTTGAAGCAAGTTAAAGTAACAGTTAGGATGTGCCAGCCTCTGCAACTCCAGGGGATGCAGCATTCCTGCTCCTCTTGCTGCCTGAACATCACTTAGATGATGCTGTGTGACAGAGACGTTTGAAGCTTTACCCAGGATTGTGTTAATCCTGGGCATTCAGCAGTGAGAGGTGGCAGACTGACATAGAGCATGGGTCAAGGAACCCATCCAGTGTTTCCTGGATGTTTTTGTGGAACCTCTCTGTCCGCTCCAGCTGACCTGTCGTCGTAGGATGGCACCTGCTACATTAGTGTGTGGTGCAAATGGGCATGAACACATTAGAAACCACTGCCCTTTGCATAACAGACATGTACGTACAGTGTGTTTTCACATTGAACTCATACCACACAAACATCTTGGCTTGGAAGACATTAACTAAACATGCACTTGTCTATTAAAGAAAATCTTCTACTGTGGAAAACGGACCAAATGTGCAACGTGTTTCAAAATGTGTAGGTGTTTCAGGTGAACACTCAAACCCTGATTCAGCAAGGCAGAGGTCCTCCATGAAAAGGTTCTTTTTCTGTAGCTTAAAAACCTGCTGCTGTTTTCTAGGTGTAAAGCACCAAGACTCACAGAATTCTTTCTTGGCATTTTTGAATGCGCCTACCTCTGCTCTGGATCAATTTGAAGTAAGTGTTACAGCTGTTTTCAACTCTGTTAGTCAGCAGAACTACTGTGGTGTGCAGGTTATGTGCGTATTTGCTGAGAGTTTGCTACTGCATTTTAATTGTACTTCCCCATTTATACTTGTGTGTAATAATATGTGAGAACTGTTTGTCATTTACAGTGCTGACTGCCTTCTCTTGAATGCTAGTAATCATAGTGAATTCTCTCTCAAATCTTGAACGCAGAAATTTACCTGATTTTTTGGTGAATATGAAAAGCACAGTTGTTCAAATGGCTTTTCTTTGTATTCAGAAAAATACCGAGTCATACAGATAGTAGTTTGATAAAAATGAGAGAAGATATGTAAATAATCCTTGATTGTATCCCCTGAAGTCCTTGATACTGTTTATTAGATTGTTTTCATCATCTGTTCATTTTACACAGATCTGTAAAATCCAGATAACTGTGCTACTCATCTCCTCTCCACAGATCCTATATACTTAAAAAGTGAATCTGTTTTATATCTTTGTCACTTTTAGACAAAAGACCAGTTTAGGTAGAAAGCCTGGAAGAAAAAAAAATTGAAACAATACTGTACATTTATTCTTTTTTTAATCATCAGTAAGCAATATATCATTTTTCTTTTAAAAGAGCAGCTGGGGTGAAATATTGGTCAAACTGAATTCAGAGGGGACAAGGCACCACCTTTATAGTTGAACGTTGGTCTAAGGTTTGCCCATTTTTTTCCTGATGCATGTACAAGGTCATTGCATTTAGCTATAAAAGGGCATAATCACAGATGTTACTGATATCCCAGAATGTACTTTTTTCATTATGTATTCACTGATTCATTGTTCTCTCTTGAAGTCCTCACAAGTAACACAATTTTTAATTTTTCTTTTTAATCATTTATCTTATAAGTTACTTTCAATATGAGAATCCTCTTGGAGTATAGGAATATTATTTTATTGAGTGAGTGCTGGAAAAACACTGGTTTTTTTACAGGTAGATTATTAATTGTCTATGAAAGGCAATTAATGAAAACTTACTGGATAACTGTTTCTGCCACTAATTATTTACAATTCTTTATTTTTGCAATTTTATTTATATTGCACAGTTTTCTTCATCCATCTCTTTCTCTCTCTCTCTTTTTTTTACTGCTGTTTTCATTAAAATAGGATTCCTTTTCCTCCTCTTCATCCTCATTGATTGATTTTATGGATGACGTAAGTCTGACTTTCAACCCAGTAAATCCCTTAATAACAGACAAGTTGATTGGTTTGGAATATTCAGACATTAATGCAGTCAACTTAAAAAATCTGCAAGTGCAGTAGAAAACAGAGTATTTCTCTAATAGCAAACAGAGTATTTCTCTAATAGCACACTTACGTCTATTTATATAGATAGGTGTTCCATTTTAAGGTAAAAGTTTTTCATTAGGTGCAGGTGAAGAATTCTTAATTGCAAAGAGTTTTGCTGATGGAGAAAAACTACTTTTAGGCCTTATCTTTTGATATGGCCTGTGGAAAATGGTCCCAAAATCACTGGAACATTTATTTTATTTTATTCTATTGTTTCATATTATTCCTTTATCATTAGTTGTTTCCAAAAGGTTTCTAATCACTTCTGTTAAAATGTTTTCCTTGCATACAGTTAATTTCTGTTTGCTCAAATAAAATATTGTCTCTTTTTTAGCCTATATTGTGAAAAGCAATTTTCATTATAACCGAGGTGAACTTACTACTTTTTATTGCCATTTGAGGTACAGGCTTTCTGTCAGGACAGTTTAAATTTTTTGACTAGTTAATTGCATACTAAGAGAATTGAGTTAAAAGCTGAAAATTGACTGCATTATATTTCTCCCAAACTGAAATAGTAGGCACATAAAAGTAATTAACAATAAACTTTTTTGAAATCCAAGTTTATGCTATGCATCCATTGTAGACACCCATCCATTACAACTTTGTAGGTATATTGTGTGTGTGTGTGTGTGTGTGTCTGTCTGTGCTGGTATATTTGTTTATGCACACATATTTATACCTGTGTATTTAACATAGTGTCATCCTATTTGCATTGAAATATGAAATAATTACTTTTATTTGAGAAATGTCTGCTGTGAAGGGTGTAGCAAAGAGGATATAGTATATGGGCCTATTCTGCTGCTTTCATTTTCTTTCACCTACTCTGAAACAATGCTTTCCTTCTGGATGCCTTTTCTCTCTAAGTGGGGTATATACCCTAGACAAAATGTGAAGATAAATCTGTGGTATCACAGAAGACATTTGCCTGCATTTTTATATAGTGTACGGAAAAGTTTGGGCTTACTGATGTTGCTGGAATTTTCTTACACAAAAAAAAAAATATGAGAGAACAGTTTCTTGTCATGTAAATCCACAATAAATGAATAATATTTATATCCTTTATCTGAATTAAAGAAGTGTTCTATGTTACCTTAATACTAGGAACTCTTAGTTTGTATCAACAGTTTATTTCATAGGCAGGTACCTTTAAAAATATCTAAAACTGTCCTAAAACCTGTTAAAAGAGAGATGTGGCAGAATAGCTGATAATGTTTTATTTTTCAGGAGGAAGTTTAGGACAAGAATATTTTCCTGTTTGCTTTCTAGGTAGTTTTGAAGGACTTCAGCACTTAATTCTGTATTTATTGTTGGTTGGGGTTTTTTTTAAAGAAGGCAGCATTTCTTTTCCACAAGCATTTTCACAAATTTACATTTTTTTCCTCTGTGCAAATGAGCAATTTTCAACTGTTGCTGTACATCCTTTAAGAACAATTCTTGATTGGTCTACCCAGATCAATCTTTGCAGATACCCACCTTTTAGTCTGGGGTACAATTTCAGGTATTAATGTTTATGCTGTTGTATGGAGATGTTTTACTACACATGGAGTCAAACTTCCCGTTACATCTTCAATTTGAGTCCAAAAGGATCGTTCTTTCTCAGATTCATTTGTTAGAAAGAGAAATAAAGCTGATATCTGCATTAGTAGGTGAAAGATGGTATCATTCACTTGTGCCTTAAGTCCATTCTGGATATTTAATTTATTGGACAATTGCTTGATTCATTCATAGATATATATTCTCTGAATCATCAAAATGAATGGTTATTCATGATTTAGCTCGTTGAGTTGGTTTAGTATCCATATATTAGATGGACTTAAATCAAAATAAGGGTACTAAAAAACCTTGCCTGCTGAATGTGACTCTTTTTGATAGTAGTTACCTTGAAGGGCAGTGCTTCTTGCAGCATCTCCAGAAGAATTAATCTGTGCTCAGTCAAACCTGAGAAGTGTGTGGGCTCTTTATATTAAGACCAAGGAAGAATTAGAAGTCCTCAGATCAGACTCATGCAGTGCTGCAATATTGCATGGGTTTCAGGAAAGCCTCTCTTTTAATCAGGAACCCAAAGTAAATATTAATAATGGCTTGTATTGTTTCTTCAGACTCTGTGCTTCATTTAGAAAGGACAAAGAGTGTTTAAAACTATGTGCAGTTACAAGGCACTCTTTGCAAAATCTCTGAAGTCTATTTAGTATGTAGATGTGTACAGAGTACTGGGTTTTTTGGGGTGGGTATGTCTTGTGTGTTTGCCATCCAAGTAACTATTTATAGCGCTCTGTGAATGTCTGAAGTTAATTCTAATTCTTTCAAGGAGGAAAACAGTAGTTTTGCAATTGCTACTGGAGAGAAATAAAAATAGATGCCCTGCTGACTCTGTAGCCTGCAGATGCTGAGCAAGAAGTGGTAACTCACTGTTCGGATGAGTAGCAGTCACTGTTGATTCCAGCTGTCCTGCCTTGAAAAGATACTTGGTCAGATTGGGAGAACTGGTGCCTAAATCTTCACAGCTGTGAAAGTCCACACATTCAGAAATGACCCTCGTGTCTCCTGTGCACAGCAAGGGGAGTAGGAATGGCTTCTGCAGTCCTTGGTTACTGATTTTGGTGGAGAGGGAAGTCACCCTCAGTGACTCTAACAGACTGATCTCTAAATCTCTGCTGCTGTTTCTCCTGTGTGTTTCAGGCTGTCTCTCAGTAACATCGTGTAGGTGTTGAGTCTCCTGTGTTCACTAGAATTGTCTGATAATGGAAGTGTTGGGTTTTGTTTCTTTGCCAGGTGGATCTTTGTGTATCTCACTAGCTACTACAAGCAGTCAACTTACGTTATTTAAGGATGAATTTGTGATTATTTAATAACAATAAAATGGAATCCTACTTTCCCTTGACAAAATTATTTTTGCCACATGCTCAAAGAAACTATTTTTTCCCCTGTTACTAACACATTACAAATTAAATATAAATTTCTTAAGTCTTCCTGCAGTCTCTCCTCACATGCAGTCTTCGTGGGCTTTAGTTAGACTAAACAAATCTGAACAAATAGACAGAGAATAAATGTTGTTCTGAATTTTTATTATTGAACAGAATAAGCCACAGTAGTGTATGGTGAGAACTTTGACTTTACCTGCACATTCATAATTAAGTTTAGAGTAAATCTGGTTTGTAATGATACTTTAAATTGGACATATTGTGCCTCCAATAGATTATTTCATTCATCTTGTTCAAATTAATAGTGCAGTCTAGTCTGCTGCTATTATCCAGTGTAAAATAACAGACTTGAAATAGCGGTTCCTTTTCCTTTGTTTCTTCCCTCTTGTTGCCCCAGAATATCTTGTTTTTTAAATACTTGTAAAAATGAACATGTTTGTGTGTGTTTAAGCACTATCTCTGGAAATACAGAGCGTGGAGGAATTCTGAGGTGATGTACGTGTCACTGTTCAGTTTTGTAACATATTCTCCTTTCTTTGTTGAAGCGCTCTCCTTCCTGTATTCCAGCTAACAAAGGCAGACGTGTAAGAGGCTGTCTTACTCTATGTAGCCCTTTATTTTTTGCCTGTTGTGTCCATGCCTATGTTTAATGTATGGATTGTGTATTTACCTCACTGCATGTCCTGTGCTGCTGCTGCTGCTGTTTGCTGCTGCTGCTGCTGTGCTTTTTGTTGTTTTACAGCTGTGAGCTAAAAGCTTTTGGAGTATTTCATTTGGTAATCCTTTGAGCTGAATATCACACTAACTGTAGAAGATGCTTTGAGTGCTTTCTCATTGCAGTGTGTAAGTTCTGTGTGAAAGCTGATCAGGTAGATGCAGGTTGGGAAGATGAGCAAACATCAAGTGAAGGCCTGTTTATTTCCTTGCCTTTAGCCAAAGGCATGTGTTAGGTTATGGGAGTTGCCTATAGAAGGTTAAAGTTTGTCACTGGGGAGGCACATCACAGCAAATGATAGAAAATATCACAGTACAAAGATAAATAAATGTGAAGTGGGGAATTGAGTAAATAGAGGATCGAAGAGGGTAGGAAAAATTCATGCAGGGAAAATGGAAATGGATGTGTTGTAGTTGGTTAATCTGGAAAAGCCTTTGGTGTTTCAAAAATCATGATGGGTTTTTAAACGTGTTCACATGTGTTATCAAAGGTTTATCGGACTTGAATTTGCACAAGGTATGTTACGTTCGTTTTAAACTCATACTGCCACTTTTTTTATCTTTTATGCACATATGGTGGGTAGGAATAAGTGCATATACAAAGTATTTATACTGAATATTCAGTAAATAAGCAATATCGCACAACAGCTCCAATAATGTCCTTACCCACGCAGTTCAAAGCACACAGCTCAGTGTCTTAGGCAAACTTGCAGTAACTGCGTGTTTTTGTTAGCAATGCCTCCAGTTCAGGAGTTCCCTCTCCTCAAGAGGTGTTTATACACTGGCCAGCTTTGACTCAGACCTGTACAGGTGGCTCATGCAGACAACTATGCACAGACCTGTGGAAGACAGCAAAGATGTTACAATTTGGTAGGAAATATTGAATCTGCTTTTGATAATCCAGTGGATTTGTTTAAAACCAATTTGAATGGTGTTAACACCATCTTCGTAAACTGTTGACCATAGTTGAATCATGTTGCTTTTGTACTTAGTTCTTCTCATTAAAGCAAGGAACCTGAGATCACTGCAGCAATACAGCTTAAGGCCTTGTTTCTGCAGCAACGGTGGTTGTTAAATTCCCTTCAAATTCTGTAATGGTAGATCAAGTTCAGTGTGTTTTGTGGGCTTTCTATGTTCATAAGTAAAGTAAAAATACATTTGTTACTGTTTCAGCAGTTGTCTTCAACCACAAAGGCTTTGTAGCACATTCCAGAAAAGTTCCATCATTCATATCAAGCTTGTACTAAATTTTTTTCACAGACACCATGAAAATTCTTTGGTATGCAGATGCTACTTTGAAAGGGAAAGATTGAAGTATCTGGAAACATTTATGAAATGATAGATTAGATCTCTGAATTTAACTTGCAGAAAAAAAAGGAATGTCTATTTCTTGCTATGAAAAAATTTGCCTGTAGTTACTCATTGGGCTTATTTTTTTGGTAACATTTTTAAGGAGACGGAGGAATTGTTGAAGGTTAAACAGTCTTTCAGTGGACCCCAATTTATCATGTGTTTATACTGGATTAAAAAAAAAAGGTTAAAATACATGAAACGTGTTTAGGGATTTACTGCTTCAGGCGTCTAAGTTTCTAATACTGGGTAAAGCTTTCAATTATTATTTGCTTCTGATAAATCTGAGCACAAAAATGTTTGCTTTACTGCTAATTTTTGCTACAGTGCTTGAAACACATGATCTGTATGTAGTAAACAGGTGTATCCCAGTGTGAGAATTTCCCATTTTCATTTCAGAAATACTTGCAGGCATGTTACTATGCCTAGGCTGATTAACACAACAACAACCAACTAAAATGGAATACTAACAATGCTTGCACCTGTTTGCTACCGTGATTGAGTTTCTGGAGAACAGGACTGTGTATGCATGTGTTAGATTGGCTTGGCAATATATCTGACTCCTAGAAAGCGGGAAAGTTTGTGGAATTCCTAGCATTGTCAATGGCAAATGAGATCAAAAACACTGGAATGTTCAAATGCTTCCTGTAAACATTGCTGCATATTTTAATTTGTCTGCAAGCTAGCCCAGGCCTTGGCAATGGAGAGCTGATGATAGCATTGCTTCAAAAACTCCAGGCATCCCCACAGAGCCTTCTGGAGGCCTCCAGCTTTTAGTTTTATTATTAGAGGAGAAAAACATTTTCACCTTTTTTTTTTCTCTCTTATATATACTTTGACATAGAAAATTTTGTGAAGAGATCTTGTTTTCTAAGGAGAATCGTGCCTTCTCTAATTTTTTCAGTTGGACTAACAAAAGATTACTTGTTTTCCAAGATACTTGTTTGTACCTATCTGCTATGTTGTTCAGTGTAGCTCTGTGTTGGGCTTAGTTTCATTGTGTATATCAAGGACCGGGAAAATATTTCCCTGAAGAAACTGTATGCATGGTAAGGATGTTTTTGTGGTTCAAATGGGGTCCAAAACCCCCTCCAGTTCTCTGTGAATAGAATTAACACTAGCCTCAGGAAATACACTGTTTGCTCTGTCTTTTCTCCTTGTTTTCTCCTGAATATGTTGGCAGTAATTTACATGGTCTATATGGGAATTCATTTCTAACAAATCCCTACTAGCAATGGTCAAAACCCAGTAGTGTTTAGAAAATATTCACCCTTTAAAAATCCTGAGTTACAGGTCTCTTCGAGTGTTTATCAGGCCTCTGACCTAGCAGCTCTTATGCATGTGCTCACCTCTCAGCAGAAGCCTTGGCGTGTTTGTATTCAATAATTTTCATTGCATTTTTGTGGTTTTTTTAAATTAGGAAATTGCTTAAAACTGAATTTTTATCCTCTCAGTTCTCTCTTAGGAATCTACTGCTCCCATATCTTATTTTGGTAAGAGTTGAGAGTTCTTTTTTAATGGTGTGTTTGATTTATTTCTTTGGTTGTTGTTTTTTCTCTTGAATTGTTCTCCTAGATTGATTCAGTTGAGAATTTTACATTGTCTAATACTCCGTCACGGGATGAAGATAGCAAGTCTCACCTCCATTCAAGATCAAGGTCTCCTTCTACAGCTAGTGAGATTGAGCCAATCGAGGTACTTCACTGTTGAAAAATCTTTGTGGGTTTTTTTTTAGGAGTAACAGTTTCACTTGCACAAAAATTACTATTGGAAATCCTTTTGTTTAGGATGAAGCTCGCTCTTCTGCAGCAAGACTATTTAGGACCCTGTGATAGCCTTCTGCACTAGTGGTGAACTGCATTTTGAAGAATGTTGCATTTGCTTTCACATATAGTTAATTGAATAGGGATGGAAACCAGATTGAATTAGTTATTAGTTATAAACTGTCTTCATAGCATATCCTCAGAATATTTAAGAAATGTTGGCACAAAGATAATGTTATACTGTAGTTTGTAAAGTCGCACTTCAGAGTCCTGCTGAAAGTCATGTTATTACGAAATATTAGCCAAACTCTGCAACTATAATAATTTATCCCTTTTCCTTGTTAAAAAATTTAACTCTGTAGTTATTTTACATTAGAAAATATCCAATCAAATGCTTAAGATAATAATACAAAGTTAGTTTGGACATTTAGGAGATGAATGTTGCATGTTGTTTTGCTGAGAAATAGGATTTGGTTTTCCGAGTCCTTCCCTGTGTTGATCAGTTTGGTTTCATGGCTTGTATGCTTGGGGATGGGGTGGGTGGGACTCTTTTCCTTTATTCAAGCTATCTTTGATAGTGTGTACTTGATGTCTTATTGATCCTTTGGGGACTGTTTTCAGGTTGCAGATCATCCTCCCCGTTCAATGCACACACCGACCATGAGGACAGCATATATTGGATCAGGACTCTCTGCACCAAAGGTATTCTGTCAAGCACTCACACTCTTTATGTAGTAAGAGGAGAAATGTCACCCCTGGGCCACAGCTTCATGAGAACTGTTTATCACGCTAATCTGACCAGAACTGCCTACCAGGGTTGTTTATATGCAAGCTGGTTGCTTTCTAAAATTTAAAACTCCTCATTCTTACATTATGGAGTGTGATAAGTTGCACTAGGAATTCCATTGTAGCAGCACACAGGCATTTGATTATAGGAAAAATGGTAGTTTAGACATTTAGAAAGAGATAAATGAGCCAGGAAATGAAGAAAGGAAAATAGATATCCTAGGAAGAGAGTGTTTTCTGACAAACCTACCTCTGTATCCTCTGCATACCATAAAACTGGTGTCACTGCAGGCCAGTCGCGGATTATCACATCTGTGTGCTAATTAGATGCTTATTTTTGAGAGAAGGTGAAGAGTAAGCCTAAAAATGAAACCATAGATTGGCATTTTTATGAGCAATGTGGAGTGAACACTACAGCCATCACTGCAGCACTGGGCTGGGAGAAGAGTTTCCAGTTTTTCTGTGTTGTTACTTGCATAAGTACTGATTTTACTTCAGTTGCTGAAATTATGTTGCTGTTGGCCAAATAAGCCAGTCAGCATACACTAATTCCCAGTGAATTATGTATCCCAGTGGATTATGTATATTCAAGCAATTGTGGAGTAAGATACAAGCTATGAAAGGAAAAATCTTCTCATTAAAGTTTCGGAAGTGGTTTAAGAATCTTCTGTATATGATAATAAATGACAGTTTTTCTGCAACTAATCAATGAAGAAAGTAAGCCTTTCTAATAGATGTTTCTCTGCTTTGATAAATTGCAAAGTAGCAAAAGATTCATTTGTGTAAAGGAAAGCTAAGTAGTTTGAGCAGACTGTTCTGTTGGCAGCGTATTAGTAGATCAATTAAAAAAAATACTCTAAGTGTACTTGGAATCATGTGAAGCAGATTTTGCTCTACACATAATTTAATTTTTGCAAACGTTTTACTCAGTAAGTAATGATTTGCTTTTAAATTTATTATGTCCTCTAAAGAACTTTTTTACTTTTAGATTGCATCAGTTTTTAAAGCTAAGTATTGTTTCCCTGCGAGTTTCAGTAGAAGACATCCATCTCTAGACAGAGAGCTTCCATTGTAACAGTAAAGCTGTCATTAAATATGGATAAGTTTGAGCCCTTAGCTGTGATATCTTACACTGTGAAAAATATGAAAGTGAGTAAAATTTTAACATACCTGCTCATTAGTCTGCAAAATCATCTGTCAGATTACATACATTATCCAGGTTTTTTGGGCAGTCTTTGCATTCACCCTGTGCTCTGTCCTTTCTTTACCCGTAGTTCACTGGGATTTTATGTAGAAAACCAAAGTAACTTCCTGAATTTTATATAAGGCCTTTTATGAATCATACCATCACATGACATAGTCATTTAGCCTTTATATGGTAGCATCAGCACGGCCATCCTTGAGGAAAGAGAGAGAATTAAACCACTTCCTCATGTAGTCTGTGTTCCCAAGGAAAAACAGGAAGATAAGACCTTTCAAAGTCAACTTCATCTGTCAACTTCAGCTCTTGCTTTTAAATTGGATATTCTGAAATTGCCTCTGCCAGACACCATGAAAGAGAAATCTGTCATGCTTTCTGGCATAAAATTTGGAATTTTTAAGAACTCTGCCCTTTTTCTTTGAACTAAGGCAACACTCCTTACAGAGGAGCACTGAATTTGCAGCTTAGAAAATACTGTTTTGGGTTGACCTTGGCTGGCAGCTGGGTGCCCAGCAAGCACATACACACACAGGTCAGGTTTTTAGAGTGTAATGGAATCATTTTGACAGCTTTCCTATCTGCAGTGGAAGCAAACTCATGTTCCTAGGCAAGGTCCAGTTTCCATGGTTTTGTTTACAGAGGATGTTTTAAATTACCAACAACCGGCACTGATAGGGAATTTTTTTCAACCCATGTATTGGGAGCTCAGATCTCACTTCAGCAAACACAAACAAACTGCCTTTTTAAATGAACCTATGCACTCTTATGTCTATGAAAAAAAAATAACTGTTCTTCAGAAGTGTTGCAGGTGTTAACATCCTTGTCTGCTTGTTTCACAGCCTAAAGCCCACCAATTTGTAGTGAAGTCGTTCAATACACCAACAAAATGCAATCAGTGCACATCTCTGATGGTTGGTTTAATACGACAGGGCTGCACTTGTGAAGGTAAGCACTTGTGAGAGCACAAGAGTGTGAACTAAAGTTCTTACAGATGCAAATGACACAGTAAATGTTGTAGCATGATCACTCAGGAGGCTTCTGTTTATGTTTTGAACAACAAAATAGATTCTCATGTTTCAGTCTTTCAACAGTAGAAGCCAAACACTTCAAATATCTTACCTAACAGATTACCTAGTTACCTGGGAACACACTTATTCCAGCTGGTGGTAGAAGAGCTTAGTTCAGTTTACTTAAAATAGCAATAAGGGGCCACAGTCAGTTGTCAGGTGTGCTGACAGCAGCTTTTAGCTTTCTAAGACATCTATTCTGATTTATTCTAGAAAGAGGCAAATTGGTACTGAATGGCAGTTATTCCATCTGTAGGTTCACAGAATGACGCTCATTCTCCAGAGGATATTCCAGCTTTTAGTTTACTAGTAGAGTTGGACCTAGAGGAAATCATAGAGAATATCTTAGGCTCCTTCTTACCTGGATGAAACCAGACTGTGTATACATAAACTATCTGAAAATGAGAAAAACGGTTTAGAGCAGATAAAAGCATGAACTGCTGCTGTGTGCAGACTTCTGTTTCTGTCTCGGTGTAGCAAAGCTCAGTGAGAGTATTCAGATGATGGTCAAGAAAGGAGAGAGGGTTCCTGTATAAATGTCGTCATCTTTGTCGTATCTTTTGCATTGCACGAGAAATAACTATCAAATCTTTTTGTTTCTTCTCACAAGTATGTGGATTCTCTTGCCACGTGACCTGTGCAGACAAGGCTCCTGCAGTGTGTCCCATCCCTCCCGAACAGACTAAGGGACCTTTGGGAATAGATCCACAGAAAGGCATAGGAACAGCGTATGAAGGACATGTCCGAGTAAGTGTCACTTAGCTGCATTTGGGGCACTTAGGTTAAATTCATTGTTTTCCAGAGCTGCATTGGTGCATTGTGGGAGATGAATTCAGTTGTATTGTAAGTGCTAGTTTTGGAAATCAGATTTTCACAAAGAAATTCTTAGCGTGTTCAGCAGTAGTTCTCTCTCCATCTCTGTCAATCATTGTGCTTTGAGTTGGTCTTGAATAGTCTAGAGATCAGATCATATTCCAGGGCATGTGAGTTTTTGAATCTTTCTTTTTTTTACTGTCTAGGGTGTTGGTGTGGATATTTGTACATAAATATTAAAATAATTTCCTGTCATAGTTCTGGCTATATTCCTGTTGACCAACTAGAGATTCTCTCTATTTGTTAATACAGCTCTGAATGAATTTGTGAAATAAGAAGAAGGAATCTGTGATACTACTAATTTTTTTTAATCATCTGTTGGATGCTATTACTGCTCCTGTGTTGTTGCTTACGTTGCTTAACGTTATCACTGAAAAAAAGCTTTTCAGCCCAGATGAGTGAACGGATTTTTGTGCTTTTTGGTTTTTTGATTGCATCCAGACCTACAAAAAGTTGATGAGAATTTGTTTTTCTAAAGGTACCAAAACCATCTGGAGTAAAGAAAGGTTGGCAGAGAGCACTGGCAGTGATCTGTGATTTTAAACTGTTCCTATACGATGTAGCAGAAGGAAAAGCGTCCCAGCCCAGCGTGATAGTGAGTCAGGTCATAGACATGAGGTAAGCTGAGTGGTGCTGAGGGGGAGCTTTTTAGAGGCACTGGGAGGTTTTGTTCTACTTTTCCTTTTTGTGAAGTCAATAAGCAAGCTCCAGAGCTTTTATGGAACCCTGTAATCCATGTTGAGAGCCTCTGATTTTCTGGGGAGATAAAAAAAAAAAGAAAAGAAGCAGCTCTAACGTTTATTTGAAGTTAGCCTGAACTGCACTTGTGTGTTCATATGTGGACGTTCAAACTTACATTACTCCATCATGTGCAAAGAGCATCTGTTCAGCTGTGTAGAAGATCTGGAATGAATAAATAAGAAAAAATAACATTATTTTGGGGTTGAATAGAGTTTTGAAAGATAGATAAAACTTCGTTATAGGATAAAACTATACAGTTTTTGATTCCGAAGGGCTTAATAGTTTGTTCAGTCTATCTTCAGTATTACTGAAATACTACCAACCTCACTGAAGGCTGAGAGCATTTAACATAGCAACTAAGTAAAGCTCATCTCTGATCTAGGTTAGTTCATCTAGGAAGTCTCAAACTTCTAATGAGTTTGGATTTTTATGAAAGAGTTGGAAGAGGTGTTCTTGGTCCCACTTATTTTTTAAGTTGGATTTTTTTTTTTATTTAAAGGTTTTAATTTATACAAACGGAAACCAGATACAGGATATCTAAATAGATTTATCTCCATCAGCATTTACCAGGAATTAATTATACAGCACTGCATTTGTGAATTTCATCTGCAGATACAGAGGAAAGGATAATTTTAAAAATTAGATCTCAGTGTTGACTTATGTCCTTCACAAAACAAGACTATTGGAAACGTAAAAAGCAAACATACAGATTTTACTCTTTAACTCTTTTCCCATTATGTTTGTGGTCTCCATAAGGGATGAAGAATTCTCAGTGAGTTCTGTCTTGGCCTCGGATGTCATCCATGCAAATCGAAAGGATATCCCCTGTATCTTTAGGGTAAGTATTATGTCTTGATCCTGGTAACCCAGACATACAGGGTTTCACAGGGTGATGTATGGTGTGTATTCACTGACAGCTTGCTAGTATTTTATTTCCTTGGCAAGTTCTGACCATATGGTATCCATGGCAGCAGCAGCAGTGCATAGGAATCTGTACATACATCATTTTTGTGGTAAAAATAACATTGGTACATTTGGACAACCTCTCATCTCCACTGTATGTTGGTTTTATTTTTCAGTTTTCACAATAAGATGTATTTTGTGTTCTTTTGTTCATCATGACCTTCTACATTTTCATCTCCCAGAGTTGCCCTCTGCTTCTTAATTTAACTAGTTATGTTATTCCCGAGGGCTTTATCTTAGCTATTTTTTTTAATATGTGCATTGGCTATCTGAAAACTCCTGTTTATCAGATGGTCAGTATAGAAATGTAGCGTAAAATGCTCATAAAAATATATGTCTAGTATCTGGTATCAGGGTTTTGCCATCGTTGGTTCTTTCTAATATTCTTATTATTGCTAAATAGTCTATTGAAACTTTGACCTCAATGAAATCTCCTTGGTGTCTTATTAATTCCCCTATCATTTCTTTTTTGTATCATTGTATTTTACCCTTTGTTTTTCCAGTTTTCAGACTGTTGATCACTCTGTGTGCTTACAGGAGATAAACCTACAAAAGGGACTTTGACTTTTATCTATAGTAGCTCTATCAAATACGTGAAAAGGATAACAGATCATTGTTTCATAAGGACTGTTCCTATTGTGTTAAATTATTAGTGAAATCTTTTGCTCTTAAAAAATACAGAATGCTCTGTAAGAAATGCTTTTTGTTATAAAATTGCTGTGAGAAACAATTTACTGCCTTATGTAGAGCACACATTTGTGAATTATAGAATAAATACAAATGCATTTAGAATAAAACCAACATTTTCTCTGGTCTCAGTTATTCACATCTACAGGTTTTTCTGCTGTGGGTTCTTAAAATAAGATGAGTGTTTTCTGTTAATTTTTGCTTTCTTAGTTCAAAGAGCTAATTAAAAGGGCTTTTACAGGCATCTGATAGCCTTGCAAAAATGGTCACGAGGAAATTTTTTACTTATGACTTAACATGTATATTTTAATTTTTTACAGGTTACAGCCTCCCAGCTCTCTGCATCCAGTAACAAGTGTTCAATCCTGATCCTAGCAGACGGTGAGAATGAGAAAAGCAAGTGGGTGGGTGTGCTGAATGAATTGCATAGGATCTTGAAGAAGAACAAACTCAAAGACCGCTCAGTCTATGTTCCCAAAGAAGCTTATGACAGCACCTTGCCCCTCATCAAAACAACACAGTCAGCAGCAATCATAGGTATGAAATGAGTAAGGAGAAAGCACTGAGAAAATAGGGATATGCTAAAAGCATGCTCTTTTAGAAAGAAAATGTATTCGATGGTGTTATCTACTGGATAGAGAGTCATATGTAGTGGGTTTGTCCCATATGGAAATGTGTATGGGCTTAAGAGAGAAGTGCAGTTTGCTTCCCAGTACTTTCTCAGATCTTTTGAGAGTATTCTCTTTATTCACTCATATTCATAATTATAAATAATTTTGACTGTGAACTGGGCATTTCTCTTTTGTTATTCTGGTAACATAATTCCCTAACTGGGCAAAATTAACACTCTAGAATAGATGCAAATCACTGACTACAAAATCTGCTGGTCATTAGTCATTTTAAATGCTACTGCATAAAATATGTTAAACTCTGATTATTTAAATTATTTAAATATTGTTATTAACTAAAGTACTCGGAATCGTTTGTTAAAAATTATGTTTCTCGCTGTTACTGTTATAGGAGAAATGGGAAAAGACTTGTTTTTTTCAGAATTAAAAAGATTGGGAGGTTGCCAATTTTTTTTTTTTACATGAATGTATTTGGTTTGGCTTTATATACATTTATTTCAAAATATTAAAAAAACTGTTGATGAGAATTATCACTATTGTTGAAGTAATTCCTTAAGTAATTCCCAAGCTCTTTCAAAGAAAAATAACCTTTTTTTTTTTTTTTCCTAATGTCATAGACCATGAAAGAATAGCTCTGGGGAATGAAGAAGGGTTGTTTGTTGTGCATGTCACCAAAGACGGTAAGAGATTAGGAACTGGTAATAATTTCCCTAATACTAAATAATCAGAAAGTGGCTTTTTAACCTTTTTTCTTACTCAATATCCTCTGGTTTCATTTTTCTTGAGTTACTACATTGTCAACTGGACAGCTCCATGAGAGATCAGAAGGTGTTCTGTTTGCTTTCTGGTTTGAGTATCCTTTTCAGTAACAATGATCCAGCTTCTGGAATGCAGTTGAAGGTTTTTTCCCCCAGTTTGAAGCAGGCTTGATACTGAATTCAGACCAGGTTGTTCAGGACTTTGGCCAGTCAGGTCTTGAAGATCCCCAAGGAAAGTTCCATGATTTCTCTGGGCTGCCCGTTGCAAGTTATTCTCTCAGTGAAACACTTCCTTCATATATCCAGCAGGAACCTCCCTCGTTTCAATTTGTGACTATTGTACCCTCTTCTCCTGCTGTGCACCTCAGTAAGAATTGTGTCTTAATCCTTTCTGTAACCTCCTCCTTGGTGCTGGAAAGGAAAATTTATGTTCAGTATTGTAAGAAATAATAACAGATGCCCAAACTAATTCAACGAACAGCATGTTTAGTTGTTGCGTGCTCAACAATTATTCATGTGTTAGCTCTTTGAGGGTTTTCCTTTATTCAGTAGTTTTGTTGCTATTAACTGTTTTTGAAATGAGTCCTGAAATAATATAGTGGTTTTATTTGCATCAGATCTGCTCCTCCTGCTTCTGGTGAGGAAAAGCCAAAGGTCTATCCAGAACTGCCACATCTGGTATTAATAAAATACAAGTTTTGATACTGTACTTTTTAATGTTGCAGGGAAGCAGTAAAGAAAATTTCTTGGGTTTCTTTCATAATTTATCTTTGCAAATACCTCTGTTATAATCAGTTCCCACATCAACCTTATTTACATGGATTTATGGTTTTGGGGGTTTTTCTCTTCAATTTTTTTCAGAGATTATCCGTGTTGGTGACAATAAGAAGGTTCATCAGATTGAACTTATCCCGAGTGAACAACTCATTGCAGTAATCTCAGGACGGAACCGTCATGTGCGGCTCTTCCCTATGGCTGCCCTGGATGGAAGGGAGACTGAGTTTTATAAGCTGGCAGAGACAAAAGGCTGTCAGTCAATAGTTTCTGGACACGTGCGCCACGGGGCTCTTACCTGCCTGTGTGTAGCCATGAAAAGACAGGTCCTCTGTTATGAACTAAATCAGAGCAAGATGCGTCACAAAAAGATCAAGGAGATCCAGGTCCAGGGGAACGTTCAGTGGATGTCAATCTTCAGTGACCGTCTTTGTGTGGGCTACCAGTCAGGTTTCCTAAAATATCCCCTTCATGGCGAAGGCAGCCCATACAGCCTGCTCCATCCGGACGACCACACGCTATCATTTATCTCACAGCAGCCAACTGATGCCATCTGCGCAGTCGAAATCTCAAATAAAGAATACCTGCTGTGTTTTAGCAGCGTTGGGGTTTACGTTGACTGCCAGGGCCGAAGATCGAGACAACAAGAGTTGATGTGGCCCGCAACTCCATCTTCTTGCTGTAAGTTGGCACGTCTGTCAGTTTGTTTGCTCTTGTACATTGAAATGGTCACCGCTTGTATTAATATCCACAGGAAGTGAAAGTCAGGGCTGATTACCTGACAGGGAAACGAATGCTCTCAGCTTCTGTCAGCATTTTTATTCTAGTCAGAGGGTTTAACCCTGGTCTCATTTATGCTGGTTTTGACAACTCTGACCTATGCTGCTGGAACACAAAAAGGAATCATGAGTCAGGGTTTCTAACTCTGATGTCCATCTTCTAAACACGTCCTGGTCCCTAAAACAACCAAAAGCTTCAGGTTCTACAAAGGCCAATGTATTTCTTTCCAGCAGTGCTGAACTGTTGTTACTTAGTCTTGAAATGTCTTTGTACTTTGACTCAGCATTGTGGTTCCAGCTCTGATGTTCAGAGTCATCAGGATCTGGTCGTTCAAATTGCTTTTCTTTAATGGTGTTTATTTCTACTTACTAGTTTGTTCTTTTCTTTCTTTATTCTTTCATCCTCTCTTTCTCAGATTTTGTCAACACTCATGTCCTCTCTGCTTTTTAAAAAAATCACTTTTTAAGTTTCCTTCCTCTGTCTCTCTCTTCCTTTCCAAAATAAAATGCATAGCACGCAGTGTAGAAAATACATTTCATAACTCTGAGGGAAAAATACTGTATTTTTTCAAGATTTCCATTTCTACCAAGAACTGGAAAAGATTTATTGCACCTTTTTTTAAAAGCTGGGGCTTTGTCTTTGGGACAGTTTGAGGAAAAAAAAAACAACCTGCAATGTCTATCTTCTTTTTAATGCCTTTCTGAATGCAGATAAAGATTAGCCAAGTTTACCCTCAGAGTGTCTGTGAATGAGCTCAGTCTTATGTTCATTTTCAGAATAGTCTGCCTTCTTACCTCATTCTGGCAGCAGTCCAGTCACACTGCAGAGGGGAGGAATGTTTCACCTTGTTTGAGTGAAGGCCCTTCTGAATGTGGAAGGAGCAACTTTTACAGGCTGTTTGTCACTTCTGGTTTTCAAGCAATTTTAGGCAATTGATTATTACAACGGGCTCAGAGAATGAATGAATCAAAAGAGAAGATTTTGTGATAGATTGAAAAATGGGAATTTTTCACAGGTCGTTAATCTCTACTGGTTATTGATATTTGTGTTTTTTGATTGCCTTAAATGAAGTGACTTGTTGTTATTCCAGTTCAGAATGGAAGTTTATTTTATAGCAAAAGCTGTTGCATTTAAGCACAAATTGAATGGAATTGTTAGTCTTGGCAGACCACATCAGTCTTTTTACCGACATGGAAGTACTGAGTTCTTTAGAAGTGGTCCCAGTGGAATAAATTTCTTGGGAAATCTTGGGAAAATGTGCCAGATAAGTAGCACAAGAATTCTCTTTACAATCCAGAAAATAAGAAGAGAGAATTAAAGCTAGAAGAAAACATGATTTTTATGACTGTGTCATGGTGCTTAGTTCCAATAGATGGTCGTTTAGTGTGTAGTCCAAAGACTAAGAGCTGAGTTCATTCAAATGGCAGTTATTAAATAACAGTAGTATATTTTCCTACCACATCATTTACAAAATATGAACTCTTAAAAATAGGGCTTTTAGAGGAAAAAAAACTTCGAACCACATCAGTGTTTGGCAGAGTAAACTGTAATCTCTTACAATTCAGAAAGTCATTGGGTTTTCGGCAAAATTAAAAGGGAAGTCGCAGAGATTCCAAGTTTTTAGGTGGTGCTGGTTTGCCTTCAGAATAAATTTCTTGGTCATATTTGAGTTAAAACACATTTTTCAACGATTGTTGTTGGATTGTGTAAGTGTTGATTTGGGGCTTTTTTAAGTAAATATGGTTAAACCATAAGGAATGATGTGTTTTGGGCTGTGTCTAAAAGCACGTGACACTGTACCTACTCATTCCCTCTCAGGTTACAATGCACCATACCTCTCTGTGTACAGTGAAAATGCTATTGACATCTTCGACGTGAACTCCATGGAGTGGATTCAGACTATTCCTCTCAAAAAGGTAACTTGCCAAGACTCAACAACCTCTTTGCTACAGTTGTACCAGGTTTTTAAGTGCATTAGAAGCCATCATTCAAACTGCTCGTGTGAACATAATTGAACTAAAAGAAGAACTACTGCAAAGAAGCTTAATGCTTTTTTGTTTGAAATAGAAGATACAAAATGTGTTTGCTTGTGGTTTCAGTGTTTTAGATGAATGTTCCATCTTGAAGCATATGACTGTGTTAGATTTAATAATATTATTGTAATAATGAGAGCAATTTCTTGGTATTATTTGCATATGGCTTCATTGGAAATGATTGCATCTATGTTATTGCCAGAAGACGGTGGATGTTAAAAATATTTAAACAGGCCTTCAAAAATCTATCTCCTGCTGCTTGAGAACATTGTAGACAGACAGGGTTAGAACATTTTGTTTCAACCAGTACAAATACTAAAAGCAGGATGATGTCAGGTTTGGATCTCTTATCAAAAGTTTCTGAAAACTGACACTTCTTTGGTATTTAGTAGGTGTTTGCTCAGCTGTATTTGGAAAGAAATAAGAAAAGGGTTTTTTTCCCATAGTTCAGACTGACTTCAGCTTCTTGCTAGTGTCAACATAATTCCTTTACTGGCATTCCAGTGACACAGAATTACAGGACATTGCCCCTGTGGTCTTGTGTCAATCGTTCAGTCTCTCAGATTTCCCACGTGTCAGATGCAGACCAGGGTATTCTGGCAATGCTATAAGAATAAATAATGCAAAAGATTAAGGTGCTCAGCTAATAACCATCTTAAGGAGAGAAGAAGAATCTGGAATTTAGGGGAAATTTCTTTCTGATGTCCAAAATTTGAGTTATTAAGCAGTTGGATCATTTTTTCCTACACAGTAGGAATGTGATTTAGTACTTGGATTAATATTTGGCTCAAGACTTCCCGTTTAATGGATGAAACTACTTTCATCGAACAAGAATTGCTACATTTAAGAGACTCAGAAATGGCTATTTATTATGAAGAGCTGGATTCTAACACAATTTGCAGGCTCAGGGTGTGGAATGCTTCTGTCGTTTTTTTGGAAATCACAAATACCAGTAGGTTTTAGCAGTCTGTGTGCACTCTTATCAAGTTGCAGAGCACAACTGTGACATGGTAGTAAGGCAGAACAAAAGCCCAGATTATTGCTTTGCACGTCTAATAGAAAAACTTGAAATGATATATGAAGTAGACTTCTAACAGAACTATTTATTTAAATGCTGGGAGGAATGGTGTTGAGCCTGTGTCATAAAGTGGAATTTCAGGTAACCCTCTCTGTACTTATTTTCCCAAAAGAAGTTTAAAATCTAAAATTGTTTTAGCTCTTCTGTGTGGCTTTAATGACTTGCAGTTGCTACTCTTGAGAGCTGCCATGGAGATAGGAGACCCTGTTCCCTGTTTGACTCTACAATGGTGCTCCTTTTATAGTATTTGTAATGCATTTCGGAGCTTTCAGAATAAGATGCACTAGAGAAATGGGAGTTATTGCTTTTACAAAGACTGTTTTTCCTTGTTTCAGGTACGACCCTTGAATACAGAAGGATCACTAAACCTTTTAGGCCTGGAGACAGTTAGATTAATATATTTCAAAAACAAAATGGCAGGTAAGTAAAGAGAAACCAGTTTTTGCTTAGAAACAAATTTTTGCTTAGAGTGTTTTTATGTGACTGGGACTGTGCATTTTAGAAAGTGATCTTTCAAAAATATGTCTGCTTGTTAATCTGGGAAAAAGTCAAAGCTTATAGATTCCACAGTGGTTTCAATGATGTCTACTACTATGATTTTTTTTTTCCTTTTGAATATTCCATTAAGACTTGAATGAAGACTGGAAGTAGAAAATAGAATGACTAGACGCTCCCTCCAAATGTAGGATCACCTGCCAGAACGCTGTCTAAAAATGCCTGCACAATTAAAGACTTTACTAGTGATCTTGGCAGTACTAGATTAAAATTAATACTATACTTAACCTAAAAAGAAAATATTTCCCAAGGATTATAAAGTAATGTAATATTATGTATTCATAACTTATTACTGGGGCCACTGTGGCTGTGTGCCACAGTTTTAGCTTCATGAATCTATTTTTATTATAAGTCTTTTTGACTTTTTTTCTTTTTAGAGCCCATTTCGTAAGTGTACTCCTGAGGAATTTCCTTAAACTTTTGTTTAACCTCTTAGATGGAGTGGGGACATGCTCTTTTTTAACAACCAAAAGCTATAAACTTTTGTTAACAACTTTCTGAAAATAGTGGAAATAAACACTCTGAAAACATAAACTGCTGTTGGCAGTGTTTCAGTGTTATTTAAATTGCTAGCAAATTAGTACAAAAGCAATGACAGTGGTAGAAAGGAGCAATATACTAGAACTGTGTATAAAGAATTTTCAAGTCTAATAAAGATTGAACATTAAAAGTAGAGCAGAAGAGAAAGAAAGCTGGAAAGCATGGGATCAGAAGCAAATAAGGCTGATAGTTTTCTCCTGTATGTTACCTAAACAGTGTATCTCTTTAGAAGTCTGCAGGTTTTTTTCCTGAAGCTGCTTATCTAGTAGATTTCACCCTTCAGGGAATCTCCAGTTGATCTTTAGGAGAGTTTTCAGTTCCATGCAAAACCTCTTTTGGCAGTGAGCAGTAGATGTTGGGTCCATATATATATACGTGGACTGAAGTTCGTATATATATATAGACTAAAGTATATATATATATAAAAAAGAGCAGTTGCAGCATTCATTCAAAGTAAAAATCCAGCTGTATGATCATCACTGCTGTACTTTTCATGTCTGTATTAAAGATGTCTTGACCAGATGTACACATGTGGAAAAAGTCCTCCCTTTTCCCACAGTTGCACCAAAATACAGCACTGTTCAAACAATTCAAAAGGAGTAGTCTCTTTGGAGCAGGGAATGAATGAAAGAGAATCTTGCATTGCATTTCCAGACAGTTGGCAGAACAAGACTGTTTTAGTGATTTTTTTCAGTGAGAACTGCCAAGGAAAGTTTGAGACAGAGGACTGAGGTCCTTTCCTGCCCACCTAAATGTTTTGTTTGAAAGACTGAATCAGTGGTGGTGTGAGAACACAAGTGTGGCAGCTTGTGTGTGAAGAAGGGTTAAGTCTATTGCTACATTACAGAGTAGCAGATAGTGGTCAAGAAAACCCATAAACCAAAGAACATTTGTTTGGATTTGATGGGAAGTGAGTGGTGTTCAGCACTAGTGAGGGCAGAGGAAGAAAATGTATTTGAATTCAAATTCCATGCCTTGTCCCACCGGCTCCCCCTATTTGTGTTGATTTCAGAGGGTGATGAACTGGTGGTCCCTGAGACATCAGATAACAGCCGGAAGCAAATGGTTCGAAACATCAACAACAAGCGCCGCTATTCCTTCAGAGTCCCGGAGGAGGAGAGGATGCAGCAGAGAAGGTCGGTATTCAACATGTACTTGTCTTCTGTACATGCCTGTAGACCCTGAGGGACAGTGACTGGTGCCAGCGTAGTACTTCATGCATTGCTTTCTGGACTGCCCATTCGGATGTTTCTGTCTCTTCACTACCTTGTTAATCCTCAGCATTTAATTTGTGTTAATGACAGTTTGGATACGGATATGCACTGACTGCACAAGTATTCATTAACTGAGATTGATTATGTGAAACAGCTGTAATTCGGAATGCATGTCTCCACATACTGTATACAGCTGCATAGCTGTGCACATACACTGTATATATAAAGATCTCTAATAAACACTTTGCAAAAGGAGATTGCATTGCTAACTATGCATATGGATTAATTACATTCAGACTCTGGTTCTGCTTTTCTTTCTGAAGGCTTTTCTACTCTCAGCAGTACTCCAAGGCATCTGCTTTTTTGATCTATACATATAACTACATAAACTTTCTATAAAACTCACAAAACTCACCTCATCAGAGGACAGAGGACTTGAGGATGTATTTCTAATAGGAGTGTTTAATAGCTTATGAATACTTTCCTAAATGGTAACAAAAATAGGTCTGCACTACTTGCACTACTCGTAGAGGATGTTACTGACCATTTAGTATCACTCACTGAAAATGACCTGCTACTGTGCTAAGCCACACTCCAAGAACTGAGTATTTCAGTTTTCTAATTTTCAACATCTTCCACTGATGGTTGGCTCCCAGCTTGTCTTTCTTTTTAGCTCTAAGGAAGGTAGCAGCAGTATGCAATGGAGATAAAATTCCGTTTCTCGTCCTTGCCTTTTCTGAGTTGATTGAAGTTTGGTGTCTTAAAATTTTTATTTATTCTGAGTTCTGAAATGCATCCTTGCCATTTTGAAGAGCTTTTAATTCTGACCGCAGAGTGAGAAAGGTACTGCAGTATTATTTTAATTCTGTTTTCATATTTAGTACTTCATTTTCATCTCCGCTTTGGAACACATCACAAATGAGTTCTGCTTTTACTCATCTTACAGGGGTTTTTATCACCTCATGGTGGTTATATATTCTCTGAATGTTAGTAACTACTGGGCATGGGCTCTTAGTCTGCAAACAGCGTTCTTTTATTCTAGCCCCTTGCCCTCTCTTCAAGCTGGAAGCTTCTCCATACCTGTGCTGATAGCAGGGGGTTATCACTGTTAACATGGTTAAATAGAGTCAAAAAATCATAGAATCGTTTAGGTTGGAAAAGACTAGTTAATATCCATTTAAAAGAAGCTGATAACCAAAGCTGTACATGTTCTATAAATGCCCATCCTTACCTAGAGCAAAATATCTGAGCAAAGTGTTTTCTCTTCCAGGGAGATGCTACGTGATCCAGAGATGAGAAATAAGTTAATTTCTAACCCAACTAATTTTAACCACATAGCACATATGGGTCCAGGAGATGGTATACAGATTCTCAAAGACCTTCCAATGGTAAGTACAAAAGTACATGTGAGAGTGACTGACTGCAACAGAGGCTGCAAATAAGTGAGAGAAAAACAATTACAATTTTAATGTATATTTAGAGTGTTGATGTATTTCATATCAAGAACAGTGTAACTAGGGAAATGGAGCTAAACACATGGAATAAAATTTAACCAAGGAGGATGACACTTGAGCATTGAGGGGGGAGACGAGGAAGAGTGCCTAATGCCCCTGGGGTTTCCAGACAGATTGGTCTCACAGTGTTGATGATAATTTTTATGACTGATATGAAGGGGCAAAATTAAAAGTATATGGGCCTGTGTTGTTTGTGGGTATGGAAAGAGAAATTCCTTTCTTTGTGAAAGGAATTCCTTTTTTCTCTTCCAGTCTTTAGTTCCAACTTACTATCTCTTTACAGCTGTTTTCCTGTAGCAGTTTAATAGTATGTAATGCCCAAATTTCTTTCCATGCCTAATATTCTATTCTTCATGTTCTCTCCAGATTAACTGGTCTCAGAGAAACAGAGAAAAAGAGAATATGTAATAGCACACACACGTTTGTTTCCACAAAACCTTGGGTAGGAAACACTCACCTGGAAGTTAATTAAATTTTTGATGAACTGAAGACCAATTAACATTTTTTTCACGAGTGTCATACTGCTTGCTTCAAGCTGCCTTGAGCATCTTGTGTGAGTGTTCTGTGTTGTTCTCTAAACTCATCCACAGTGACACAGATGTGATTCAGAAGATGCTAATTAGCACTGTAAAAAAGATGAGGTGATATGATATCAAACAGATGATGTGAGTACTAGCATAAGACATTCGTATAGAACTGCTGTCTAAAATGATCATCATTACTGCTTGGACTTTGTGCAGAAAGCAGAGAGTAGGTGCTGAATTTGGAATTTTCTTATGGTGAGAAGCCCAAAGGAAATAATTAAGACTGGAAAATACAGTGTGCCATGCAGTAACACCAGTTTGAAAGTTTAGTAGCATGATGTCTGACCTTTGGATACTCATTGTACCTCACTTTTGAAGCAAATGGTATTTTATATTACACTTGGCTGTAAAGTCAGCATGTTGACTTACTTTAAATATTGTATTAGACACACTGAGAAACCTCTCAATAAGAAATATATTCAGGGTAATGAGCAAAACCCCAATATTGTATCTGTGTTTATAA
Source organism: Empidonax traillii (assembly GCF_003031625.1). Classification (NCBI taxonomy): domain Eukaryota; kingdom Metazoa; phylum Chordata; class Aves; order Passeriformes; family Tyrannidae; genus Empidonax; species Empidonax traillii. The sequence goes on from NW_020955224.1 coordinate 586,141, forward strand.
ATGAATAAGTAGTAAAGGAACTGCTTCTAGGAAACATGTGGCAAATCCAAGGGAAGTTGGCAGGTAGTGTTTATCTCACCTGGATACAGGATTGCATATGTCTAATGTTAGACAAAGAATGGTAATTAGCTTCAGGGCAGGATGTAGATCAGAACCTTTCTTCATTTCTCTGTTTCTGGTGGGTTCTTTAAAATGTTTGTGGCTTTTCTCAAACAGAGAAAATAATCTGCTACCTCTAAAGGTAGGGCAAAAGGCATCCTGTGTCACACCATCAGTAGCTGAAAGTTCATGGGAAGCAAAAACTGCAAGGACTCTTAACCCAGCCCCAAATCTGACAAGTGTAAAATTTTATCTGTAGAAGAGGATTTTCTGTATTTAGATGGGTTAATATTTCTTCAGCTGTGTCATCTCTAAATGGCTTTTAGCTTTGAATTCATTCTAATTCCTCCAGCCTTGTATTAGATCAAAGGTCATATTTTAAGTCACATTTTAAGAACTTTTACTTTGCTATTACCAATCAATATGTTGTTTTGAAAGAAATTCATGAGTCACTTTCCACACTTAAAAGTAATGAGAAGACATTAGAAAATGCATGCAGTATACAATTGATTCCTGCACTTGTTCCACTGCTGCAGCTTCTTTTTTTAAAGTTTCTATTTCTTCTTTTTGCAAGTAGGTATCAGTCTTAATGCTGGGAGATGTCACTGCAGATAAAGCGAATTTCTTGTGTATTCTTCTGTCAGCTCCTTGCAATGTCATATTGTATTTGCATTCCTGACTTAACGGGTACAGAATTGCGTCAGGCACAGGACTTGAAAGTGTGTGAATTTGAAAGTGCAGCTTGAAATTAGGAAATAAATGGTCTGTCAGGGGCTGCTTAGGTTTAGGCAGATTTTTCTTTTCCAGCAGCTTCCTGTAAGGTATTTACCTGAACTGAGTGGGCACAAAAATAAAAGAAAGGGAGTAATGTGTGCATGTGAGGTTATGTATCGAGTCTAATGTGTTCTTGGAAAGACAAATTTAGAATCAGAAGAGGGGATGGAAACAGAGGATGTTTCCTGGAGAATCACTACACAAGGTAAAGAATACTCATTGAACCCTGTGTATAGTTCCATCTGTATGGTGGTTCCTTTACCAGGACATGGAATTATTTCCCTACTTTCATGCCTTATTCCCAAAAGCTCAAAAGCTGAGGGGTTTTGTGTGCTGTTTACAGCATGTGTCATGATTTTGCAGCTGGACATCTTCTTTCTATTTTGAAATAGATTAGTATGTTTCAGAAGAGAAAGTATTTATTTTTAATGAGCTATGGGAGAGATTGCAGAATTTTACTTTGGGAATGCCTGTTTTTGTTTATGGAAGCAGATGGTAAAATACATTTTTCCATTTAAAGAGAGCTACAGCTAGGGGGAGCAAGCAGTGCAAGGCTGAGTCTTTTCACATTCTCATTGTCCAGCTATTTTAGTGATACAACTTCTTTTTTTTTAAGGGATACTGGATTGCAGAAATAGTATGAAAGAATGGAGTGGGCCCTTTTTATTTGGAGTTTCTTCTGGCTTACTTGAGTGCTTTCAAAGTTGGCTGGAGCATGAGCTCCAGCATGCTCTTTCACTGGTCAGTGTAGTGCTGTGTGGCAGAAGGGTCCTTAGTAATAAATAGGTTTTAACAGAGTATAAATATTGTAATCTGTGTTGAATGAAATTGTCACAAACTAAATAACCAACTGAGACCAGCTTTTATCTAGCATCCCTGGATGCACTTTTTAAAGCAAATGACAATTTATATATATATATATATATGTAGTTATATTTATTCATTAATATATACATATTCACCTCATATATGCAATGTGAATCCAATCAAAACTTATCTCCACAGTCCCACTAACGTGCCTCTGCCGCTTTTTCAGGGGAAATGCCAAAAACTGAACAAAGCACAGAATTAGAACTGGTGGTGATGGTCCTTGGTGGGTGGGCTGTGCTGTGTCAGTGGGCAGGAGAGAACAGGCACTTGTGCTGCCCTAACCCACGGTGTAACTGCCTGGTAGATGCAGAGCCAACAGGAGCCTGCTTGCCCTCTGCCCACCACTGTTCCTAATGAAGTCTTTTAAAAGACCAGCCTTAAAGAGTTTAATTTGTATTGTAACCCTACAAAATAAATGGAATAAAAGGAATGTTTTAAACTCTTTAGGGCTATTTGATATGTTGTATCAGATACCTACATATGTGCAACATATCTGCCACTGTGTGTTTGCCCTTGGTGATGCAGCCACAGGGGGAAAAGTATTTTCTTTGTGCATTGTTTCCAAGGTCTTGCTGTGCATCAGACACGATCATGTGTTTATGGGAAATTGCAGTCTGTTAGCCTAGTCCCACATTGTTCTCTCCATGAACAAACACCTTTGACTTCAGTATAGCCCTGTGTTTGGGCAGAACCATGCCCAAGGCTCAGAGAGAGAGATATCAGATTTTAGGAGATAAAATATTAGGGGTTTCCAGGACATTGTAAATTTGCATCCTTCTTTTCTTCATGGTGAACACTTACAGTCTGGCTTTGACACGCAACTTTGTGGGCTGCAACGCAACAGAAACCAGAAGTTTTTGTTTGCTATTAGCAACGCAGCAATCAGTACATATTTGTATTTTATTGATGTGAATCTGGGTCATTGTCTTGTTTTGTACAATTTAGAATGGTTCCTGTTAGTATATCCCCAAACTTATTTGTTTACATGTTTTTCTTCCCTAGCAGCCTGTCACCAATTAACTGGCCGTACAGTCTGGCCTCCCTTCTGCCCTCTTGTCCCTTGAAGCCACTTTATCGTGGATGCTCCTTTGTAGTGAAGATCTGAAATCTGGAACTGCACTTACTGCAGCACAGACCACCTCTCTGTGTACATCAGATGTACAGGATTGATTTTGCTTTCATATTCTGCATGCCTAAGTATTTTTATATACAAAAGCTGGTCTTGACTGCCGTTATATTTGAACATTATGCTTCAGTTTGACCTCATTATACATGAGCCATTCTACTTCCATTCTAGATGATGTGTGAAGCTTTGCTTGTTTCAATTGAGAAACTTTTAGAGTAAATGAATACTTATCTATATTTGGTATTCTTTAAAGGCAGTGGGAACCCCATGCATGCATCTAATGGTGGAGTCCATGGAGAAAGTTCCATGGAGGATCATTTTTAAAATGCTGCCATATCGTGGCTTTCTCACATTCATGAATGCTGGCTAAATATTTTCATGGTCTGCAGCTGGCCTACCCTCTGCTTTTTAGCTTGTGATTTTAGACACTGCCATATCTCCCTTTTTGGCTTTTAGGAACATGGTTGGCTTTGCTGCCAGTTCTCTGTTTTGAGCAGATTAACTCAGCAAAGTCTGCTGTCCTGGACCATTTTGGAATGGTGGCTTCTTGTACTGATATTTAGATGCTGCTGAAGTTACTAATAATAATTTAATGTATATTATGTCTTATATGCCATAATGTGGTAATTGATGTTTTGGTTAACAGGCAAAGCCTCATAATAACCATATGTTTAAAAAAAAAAAAAAGTTGGATTTTACCAGCTGAAACAAAGAGAACAGTAACAATAATGTTTGATATAATATGTATTGGGATGTGACTTAATGTTCTTCCAGACTTTAATACGTTCCACATACAAAAGTAGTGCCTTAGGTTTAGTGGAGGGTAAACTATATTTTTACCATATTTTATATTTTAAGTCCTAACATTTCTAACATTACTCAGAAATGTTTGTTTTAAGGTGATGAAATCAGTGGATGAGGGGAAGAGGAACTTGAAAGCTAGAAATTAGAAAAGGTGTTGTGATTTGCTGGTGTCCATAGGCAAACCACCCCAGTGCAGGCTGACCTGCTGAGCGTGTACAGGTGGCACAGGGAGGGAGACCAAGCCTTGAAACGCTCTCCATTAAATCTGGATTTAGGTGACTTTAAATTACAAGAGCACTTACGTCAGCACATTGCACAGAGATGAATTAGAAATAATTTTTGTTTAATTTGCAGGATTATTTCTCCCCTCTCCTTCTTTATGTCACACTTGGGGAGCACATTGCTCAGTTGACCTTTTAACAACATCTGAATTTCCCAATGCTTTGGCACCTTTATGTGCTAAGGGCCTGATCCTTGCACAGCAGTGCAAAGTCCCCTCATCACTAAAGCACTGTCAGGAGTGTGCAGAAGGACGTGGGCCTGGTGGCGTCTGTCTGCAGCAGAGTGAATTGTCCCAGTTGTCTGACACTAACCAGTTCACCTTCCCACACGACCTGTGTCCCTGCCCTGTTGAAACACTGTTCCCTCCTGTTGGAAATACTCTGTGTTTGTTGTACGGGTGATAATTTTAATGGAATCTCTAAAATGCATGAATAACAGAAGGAAATCTCTTACAATCTCTTAACTGCTGTGTATTTTCATCTTTTCTTCTCCCCACACCACCTCACCTGTGTTCACCTTCCTTTGTTTGTGTTATGTCTATTTTAGATTGTAAGCTCCTCAAGGCAGGGAACTGATGCTTCTCAACTGTCTGTAAAGCACCTTTTACATCTGTGGTGCTCTTTGAAATATATCAAAAAATAATAAATATTAGAATCTATTCCCAATGAGTTAAAAGTTTTATTTATTTTCAATGTTTTAGCAACAACAGGGGCAGCAGGCCCATATGACTCCATGTAAGGAAGGTGCTTAGAGGACTGGGGGTGACAATGTAAGAGCCTGTGTGTTGACGGCGAGCAGGGTTCTGTCTGCTGTCCCTCAGTGTTTGACTGCTCCTGTGGACTGCTGTTGCCAGTGTAACCTGTACAACCATCCTTCATTGCTTTCTCTCTCTGTTGTCTTTGATAGCAGCGCTCCCCTTATCAATTCCCTCATCACCACTCCCGTCTGATCTCCTCTCCGAGCAACTTTGAGCACATCTACCACATGACCGTTAATTCAGCTGAAAAATTCCTCTCTTACGATTCCATAAACCCTGCATTTTCCCCGCCTCCACGCTCTGTCCTCGGTACTCCAGACTTTATGACTCTGAGGGTATGAACGGCTGAGTCAGGTGTTCACTCTACTAACATCGTGTGGTTTTCCTTTTGCCTGGCTATTAACATGGGAGAAAACCCCTTGTAAGCTGTTCCTTCACCTCTTAACTTTGTTTTGTCCCAGACAATTTACTTTCTGCAGTCAGCTGTGGTCTTCTCACAGCTCTGACATGCCAAGAAAAAAATATTTCATGGCTTTAGAAAAAAAAAGGTGCATAACAACTGGGCTGAACCTTTAGCTATGAAAATACCCTTTTTAATCACCAGGAAGGCTGTTGGCATTTTGGAATTATAAGTTCACTGTTCCACATTGTTCTTCCTCCAGCAGTCAGTATAGCAGGATGCTGCATACCAGGTTAAATTAAGTAAAGGTTCTGGATCTGTCTTTGTTGGACCAAACTTTCAGACTGATTGTTTATGATTAATTCGCGTGGAATACAAGAATTTTTACACAATACTGTTCACAGACTGAGAGAGACAGACAGGTCATGCCTCAGACAGTGTCTAGATAAAAGTAAATAAGTGAAATTAGAACATGTACAAACAAGATAAAAATTAAAGATGATGGCAGCTCGCTAATATAGATCCTCATAATCCTGGTAGTTTTAGGCAGAGGCTGAGGTAGGATACTGTTCTGTAGATATCCTTCAAGCTGGAATGGAAACTGGAGGGATGGAAGTGGTCTTTTCTTTTTTCTTGTGTTGTGCATCCTGGTGTAACAGCATGGGAGTCAAGTACATCCTATAGAAATACAAACCAAACTAAAACAGAAACGAAGTACCTGCTGTGCATCATGATTGTGTACAGTGCCGTGGCCTGCAGTTCTGCTTGGGGCAGATTCACAGATAAATCAGGAATAATCTGTGAGGTAGATGTATGTGATGGTGGTTGGTTGCTCAGGGTTTGTGTGGTTTTGAGCCATGTCCATTGCTGTAATGGAAAGATGGCTCCTGGCTTCTGTGGCCTTTGGACACCCTTCAGACATGCATGGCAAACCTTCACCGCCAGGCTGCTTTGAGTGCCTTTGGGCTGCTGTTCCCTCTCTCTGGGAACGTTTTGGAAACATACCTGCATACAACACTAGACAGAATTTAAAAATGCAGGAGGGAAATAAGTCTCTTCCGTATGGCTCCAAAACCAATTGGCACAGCTAAGCTTTGACTGGTTAAGTGCATGGTCATGATCACTGCTGTGAGGGCCCAGTTGTCACAACCATCAGTATTCAGAAATTAAGTTGCAGAGTTCTCGAAAATGTGCTCTGTAAGGACAGGTCTGCATCCATCCTGGTTCTTCTGGTAGGAGGAGAGGTGCAGATACATAAGAGGAGCACTCTGTTGAAATGCAAACCAAAACATATTTCTAGGCCGAACTGAAAGCTGTTTCTCTCCTAGAGGGTCATTATAGGGTCACTGAAGGCATATTTCAGTTCTGGTTTTAAGAGAGTTTTTTAAATCCAACTGTACTATTAAATTTTTTGTGTTTAATGTGCAGTGATGTATCACTGGACTGTGACCCTCCCTCTACCTTCCCTTTCTCATGTGACTAGTTCCCCTGGGATCAGTAAGGAATGATCCCTCATGTTTCAGATGGTAACTCTCAATTTTTTCTTCAGGAGCATCCTTCATCCTAATGTTGCAGCCTACTAGCATAATTTAGAGGGAAAAAAGTGAAGTGAAGTGGGCAACCAGAGTGTCAAGGTCCTGTCCCTGGTAGCTCTGCAGAGCCTTAGAGGTTTAGTCTTTTATGAAGAGAAGCATTTGTCTGCCTTGTGGCTTGAGGGTAGAGATGCCATAAGCTATATGGAAGGCAAGGCTGTGAGTTTGGATTCATGTCTCCCTTTGTGTTTGGAGGTTGTAGTGGAAAAATGGTACCATGGTCCCAGGTACAGATGGGTTATTGGAACCAGAATAGTGTGGAATCCACAGGGGATTTGAAAAATGACCTATTAAAGTAGGCTTTTAGATTCTGTCATGTTATTTCATGGAAGAATTAAAAACTGAGGTTTATAATGTAATGCACAGAACACTACTTTAAAACAAAACGAAACTCCAAAACAACAAACAGCATAAGGGACAGAGAACCGGAGGCGAGGAAGTTCCTGTCAGTGCTGTAGCTGTTCAGTCAGATGCTGTAGGAACATCCTCACCCCACTGCCAGGGAAGGCAGCTGGAGAGCAGCTGGTGTGGGAGAAGGAGCAGAGGCTCCCTAATGCTGCAGAGCTGTGAGCGTAGCAGAGACTGCCCCTACACAACCCACAACTCCATCCTCTGACTGGAATGGAAGGCACTGAGCTAATCTGGGCCTTTCACCCTATTTCACAGTCACTCACTTTGCTCAGCAGCAGCTTCTCTGCTGCTGCTTTTTTCCCCTGTTCTCTCACCTTTCTCTGTTTGGTTCAGCACTGGGGATGGATTTTCCTGCTAGGATTTGAATTTTTGCTCTAAATGAGGGGGGTTTGTCTCTCTAAGTAAAGCAAGCTCAGGTTTCTTTTTGTTTTCTGTGTTTTTAACTTGCTGCATTGTGCTGCTTTATAACTACCGCTAATAACCGCCGTTTATTTTCCTTTGAATCCCCTTTCTGCATCATGTGCATATCACTTCCAGGAGGTTTGGTTCAAAATGCCAGCATCTCTGGCATGTGCTTATTTTATTTTTGGAACAAAGAACAATGAAAGATTTGCTTTGTGGAGAAACTTTTCTACGAGGAATTACATGGACGTTGCGAATTGAGGTCATGAAAAATAATCATCATCAGACTATGCTATGAAAACAAATTGGTTTCTTTCATGGACCCACCCATTCCTTCCTTCCCCTGATGCCTGTGTGTTGTCTGCTCAGTCACTGTGAAGGAGGTTAATCACCTTACCACTAAACATAATCGTTCTCTTTGCAAAATGAACCACTGTAGGTTTATACAAGTACAGAAGTCCAACCTTGCAACCCCAGTGTACTAACCCCAGTGCACATGTTGCATGGTGCTGCACTTGGCTTTCCTTTCTTTCTCAAAACACAGCAGTAACTTATTCCTTAGCCCATCAGTTCCTTTGGTTATCCTCAGGGGAGCGAACCTCCATGGTTTAGGTACAGCCTGGAGGTTATACTTATGCTTATACTCTGTATCTCACCTTGTTTATTGCACAGTGAAGGACACAGGAATAGAAACCTCAGTGTTTTGTGCTACAAAACAGGTTGGTTGTTCACATTTAAAAACAAAAAAAGAAGGGGGGAAGGTAAGTGAGAGACAGCAATATAACTACAGATATTATTTAAGAGACTTTTTTAAGCCTTTAGGTATAAATCCTTACAGTGCAACAGTGGATGAGAGGAGAATTAAACAGGGCTTTTTCATTGGTAAGGTCTCTGATTCTCTTTTGCTGGTGTTGGAGAAAGATCTGGGAACAGAAGGGGAGATTTTAGTTCCTATTTGTTGCATGTTAAAAATCAGCCATTTCTAGCCCTCTAGGAGAATGAGAATCCAAAATCTGTAAGATCAAAGGGGTCTGTTAGAGCAATGACTATAAGGGTCATTGTAAGACTGGATTTGACAGCAGGTTGGTAATAAGTATGTGATAAAGACTGAACTGTATAAAATCTGTTCCTTACAAAGCTTCTATTTAATTATCCGTTTTAAAATACAAATAGAGACATGAGTAGTACCTGAGGGTCTCTGAGAATACTCTTGTGGGGGTGGAATATTTGTTCTGATATGACATTTTCATAACACCCTAGTTTAAAAAAGCATTGCAATTGCAACTGTTGTTTTAAGTGTGGCTACTTCATCTCAGAGTGTGGGGAGGAAACAAATATAAGTAGGAAGAAATGAACAGTTATTGCAGGGAGGGAGGGGGCTTGTAAAGGGGAAATAAAGTCATGCTCAGAGCTACTTGCAGCTCTTCTGATATCATTGTGCATCTGTGAGGATTCCTTGAACCTAATTCAAGATAATTGTAATGACTTAATAGTGCAAGTGATGCTAGCAGTAGGGTGAAGTCTCATATTTAGCCAGAGCTAAAATGATGCACATAGGCAAGTCCTCTGGGCTAAGAAGTCAGCTCATGTACAGAGAGATGGGCAAAATAGTCTGAGAAGTCTTCTCCTCTAAGGTCAGCTGTAAGTTAACAGAAGCAGAAATAAAATCTCCTAGAACTCACTTCAAAGTACTTTTTGCTCTTTGCCTAAAGGCAACTTCTGTTTAAGGAGCTACCATATCCAAGTAGGGAGATTATGTTTTATCTCTTCTTTTAGTAAAGGACACTTCAGTCTAGTAACTTACTAATTTCGAAAATCACACTGGAACTCTCAGGAGGCAAAACAGGAGCGTTAATCAAAACATGTAGACAATCAGTGGCATGTATTCTGGTCATCCTCTTTGAGCAGGCTGAAAACAGGAGCTGATTCTCACTTTGGCTCAACTGGTGTAGGTTTGGAGGGATGTTGTTGGCACCTTTGGAATTACATAAGTAATTGCTGTATAGATTGATCCACTATCTGTAAGCATTGGAGATTAACCTGGTTATTGTATAAGTTACACAATCATGGCACAAATGATGGCATCAAAGAGATAAATTTTAGTAAGATCCTCGGAAGCTTGTGTGCAAAAATAAGACATTATGCAATATAACTTGAATATATCTGTAGCAGCTTAATTAGGCTTGCAAACCATCCTTTCAAGGAAATTCTTGATCTGTTAGACACATTCTTTCAGTTATCTGCATATGTCCATGTAATTCAGCACTTCACTACTGCGTTGCGTGTGCTGCCAATCTCTGCACTAAACTGCAGATTGTTATTTTGCAAATTTTGCTGACTTGCTGCCCAGATATTCGGCTCCGGTAAGGTTGGGGTTTTGATGTGTTTTGGGGCCTGCCTTCATAGAGCACCCAAGGTTGGGCCGATAGTCAATGAGTAAACGTGTCTTGTGTCTGCATTTCAGAATCTTCGGCCTCAGGAAAGCCGGACCGTGTTCAGTGGCTCTGTCAGTATCCCGTCGATCACGAAATCCCGCACGGAGCCGGGACGGTCGATGAGCGCGAGCAGCGGGTTAGCAGCACGTAAGCAAACAGAATTGTGTGCTTTGGGGTCTGTGCACAAGTATTTTAGGGAAAGGGCTGCCTGCTTGCAGTTTGCTTGTATCCATGCTGATAGGGATTTTCAGAAGTGATGGCTGACTGTTCCTGCTGAGGGCAAGCGGAGTGTTTTAATCTTGCTTTTGAAGGAGCACATGAATAAGCAGGTAGCATTTTTGAGAGCCCCAGATTAGTAATTTGTCAACTTTTTAGAATTGACATTAGAATTAAAATTACGTTCTTAGCCTTGGGACTATGTTTCTCACGCTTAAGTTTTTTAAATCAGTGACAAATTGTTCACAAGCTCTGTGGTTATTGACTTTATTGCTGAACTGTGTAGAACTCTTGACGCCTCTCTTGCTGCTAGTGCAAAGAGAAAGGAATAGAAAACTGGCTACTGGAATAGAAGAGTTGCAGTGGATTGGAAACACCCTTCTAGTGCTGCCATGCTGTCTTTGTGTGCCACAGTCAGCACAGTGACATGGGCCGAGAGCAGGCAAGGGGCTAAGTAATAGACCATGTGCAAAATAGAGGCAGAGCTGGTGTCCCAACCTCTCTGTTTTTTCCCTCCCTGTGGCACGTGCTGTGTTCACTGCACGCTGCCAGCTGCTTGCAGAAGGTATGTTGTGTGTCTGCTGATACAACCCACCTGCGCCCTGGAAAAGTGACCACTGGAACTAGGCTGCCACCACAGCCATTTCTGCAACTGCCAGCTTTGTCCGGAACACACTGACTCTGTGCTGAGTAAAGTCTCCTAATGCTGACGTGCCAAGGGAGGTTGTTCCATAGGAAAAACTGCAGCAGGCAGCAGACAAGATAAAAGCCCACATAGCGTGCAAGCGGTGAGCTGAGCATCTTGGGACACACTGGAGGAAAGCAGAACTAACCAGAGAAACAGCTAAACAAATTTCTGCTGTGTTAGGAGGGCGTCTGTCTGTGACACAGTTTGATTCCTCTGTGTGTTTTAGGATCGTCTGCACAGAACGGGAGCGCTTTGCGCAGGGAATTCTCAGGAGGGAGCTACGGAGCAAAGCGTCAGCCCATGGCATCACCCTCAGATGGGTCCTTATCCTCTGGTGGCCTGGACCAAGGCAGCGATGCACCAACAAGGGACTATGAGCGAGAGGTGAGTGACAGGAGAAACTTTAAGTGTCTGGGTAAATGAGGAAGTTGAATCCTGTCATGGGTTTGGGAATCATTGACAGTGAAGACATGGATTTCCTGTATTTCAAGCTCTCCTGACAGAAGACTTTGGTCAAGCTTTGTCAACTCTGGTCCTGGCATTTACCATGCAGAAAGAGCTCTCTGCACTTCCCACCTGGAGATACGTGGGTAGCGAGGCTCCCGAGAATACTGGCCCAGTATAGTAACAGCTTGATGGTGACCTATGGCAGCTTGAAGTGGTGATATTCCTTCTGCCCTTTATTTGCAAAGATTCATAAGCTATTTTAGAAACCATTTCACAGGAGATATTTTGTAGTCAGAAGTTAACAAGATAATGTAAGAATTGTCATATAGTTTCATTTAGAGCAAGAACTGGATTTAATAATTTCTGTTCTGTGCAGTCGAGACTATTGTTATGATAGGACTGAAATCCCGCCCAGTGCTAAACTCAGTCCCTCCCAAGACTATTTGACGTGGGAGGGTCCAATCTTAAGTTGGCCAGCAGAACTTCCCCAACCCATTTTGTTACCAAGGAATGTGAAAATTAGGGATCGCAGATTTTTTATGGTGCTGGATATAACCTGCCAGTTGAAGCTGGAAAGCAACTGTCAAACCAAATTCAACCTCAGACAGAGTTGTATTCTACTGTATCTGGAAGGTCCAACTGGAGTAACTTGATAGGATGCTTTTGATTGATGTCCTGGGTGTGACATATAGAAGAGGTAGCTGTGATGAGACCTGTAGCACAAAGATTCCTCAGTTTAGTGCAAGAGCATCTCAGATCATAATCTGTGAAAAGGCAGGAGCTGTTATAGCTTCACAGGCAACCTGAAGTTGCACACTCTGCTGGCCAAGCAGCCCTTGGCAACACGCAGACTGCCAGAATCCCAACCGTGCTGTGTACTTATGTCAGCACCACTTATGCCTGCTGAAAGCAGAGTGATGTGCCACTTACTCTTGTGTCTCCCTGAACCAGGAAATTCTGAGAAGAAAAAAATCCCTCCGTATTTTTGGACACAAGCAAAATCCACAGAGGCCTTTGAGTACGGTCACCTGTTGTTCAGACACCCTCAGTCAGTCTCAAGCTTGCCATCCTCTTACTTACTTGTGTTCTTGTGTGTCTTTGGACTGCAGGACTCTGACTCTCCAAGACACTCTACGGCATCAAACAGCTCCAACCTCAGCAGCCCTCCCAGCCCGATTTCTCCTCACAAGACCAAGAGCCTCTCCCTGGAGAGCTCTGACCACGTGAGTTGGGACTCATGAACTGCTTCAGCATTCAGATTTGACATCACATCAGCTTGCTGTCCCCATGGCTGTCCCCTTCACTTGCTCCAGTTTCACCTTCATCATCCTAACCCTCCCCATTCCCTGTCTGAGAGTGATCTGGGAGTGGGGTACAGAGGAAGGTAAAAGCTGGTTGTCTTCAGCACTGTGCGGCACTGCCTCACCCTCCCTTCCCCAGATTTGACAGCAACAAATGAGCAAAGCTAGGGTGTTGGTAAATATCAGATGCTGTAGATTTGTATTAGCATTGGTTTCATTTTTGTGGTTACAGCTGCTTCATTTTTAAAGACATATTTATCCCACTCCCCTTCCACTTCCCAAAAGGTAGTGTAAGTAGACCAGACCAGTATCAATAAGAGACAATTCAGAGGGATTTTGTTTTCATACAATAGCTCATTGTACTGTACAAAAGTAGCACAGAGACCCCTTCCCCTGCATGGGGAATGATCAGTATGTCAGAGGCACATAAACGCTTTCAGCCACCACGTTTGAATGTCAATCTGATTGTCGCCAGCAAATCCTTATTGATTAAAATGATGCATATTTTACTACAGTACAGAGTTTAAATAAATACGCAGATGTTAGAGTAAAATACGTATGTATATATTCAAAGAAAAAAAGCATTGTGTATGCAGCAGAAGATGGATGCTTATTTAAGAGAGCCTTTAATTTAAGATTTGTGTTGTCCCTGTTTTCATGCTCGGTAATATACAGACTCGGAGGCCTGGCCTAAAACCTTCCGCAGGACACAATTTCTGTTTGCGCGGCGCTCGCTGCGCTGCTGGGAGAGGCCCCTGCAGTGCTTTCACAACACTTCTTTACTTCTGGCCGTAGCATAACTGAAGCTGTAGTTCTTACTTTCCTGTTAATCCCCATCCTTTGCAAAAATGACAGCAATTGGAAGCAACCCCCTGCCCCGACAGCCAAGGGCCCCGGTCAGCCCGGCGGCTGCCCCGGTTTCGTGCGTTCTGGCTGTGCAGCTGGAGCCTTGCAGCATGCTACAGGAGAGGTCCTTCAGGCAGCAAGGAAGTTCAGTGCAGCAGGATTCAGCAGGAAAACTGTTTCCCTGGGTCAGCCTTTGAGCAGGTTTAACTCGGAAGAGAGCAATCTTCCACATCTCCTTGACCATCCCTAAGCAGAAAACTGTTACTGTTGTTACCAAATACTAGATGCTAATACACATCAGCCAAACGAGTGCCCTTAGTCCAAAGCTGGTCCTGGCTGGCTTTGCTGTCACTGTAGCAACGAAGAACCTTGAAGACTGACCTCACACTGTTCACACTGTGGTAGTCGGAGATGCCTAGTGACCCAAAACTGCCGCGCTGGCAAGGTTGGTTTTCTTCTCCCTCCCTACTCGTGCTGTGGGTTTGTGCAATTTGCCGTTGTTTCTATGTGCTCACCTGCTGTTTGGTTCCAAAAGCAGGGCAGGTTGGAGGGCAGAAAGTGTTGCTGTGGAAGACAGAGCCCTCTGAAGTTGCAAAAATAAATAAAAAGCTGAAGCTGGTCACGCAGTCAACAGAATAAAATGACAAACTGATGTACAAATGGATGGTAAGAGGAAGATTTCTCTTTAGTTAGCAGGGCAGATGCGTTCTTCATTTGGGAGTGTGTTCAAATGAGCCTCTCTTCTCAGTAGTATTGTTGCTGACTTTATACTATGACCATACTCGAACACGCAAGGGCTTTTTGTATTTAGAATACTGGTTTTTGTGGGTTTCGGAAACTTGTTATTGCTCTTATTAAGCCATTCCATATTCTTGCAGTCAGCAGTTATGTAGTGTTCCACCCGCATAGAGATGTTTGGAGTTTTCCATTTTCTGTTTTCCCTAATAGAACTTATAGGTAAGTAAGTTCAAACCATGTACAGTAATTTCCAGGTATGATCTAAGTGTGATATAGGGAACAAGACACAGATCATCTAATCCATTTAATCATGCTGGGTCTCCTAGGTAAGATTTCTCTTTCACTCTGAATCAAGAGGTTTGTCCAAGTTTAAGCTCATTCAATCTTATTTTGGGACAGGAATTCAAGAAATTGTTGTGGAAACCATCATATCAAAAACCTGTCTCTTTCCTCTTTGGGTATTTCAGAGTAGCAAGCTGGTTGTGTTGTTTGTTTTCACTTCAAGGCTACTACTTTTGCAAGCCTGGCATTTGAAATTAAAAGCTTTAGCAAAGAGCTAAGCACTTGAAAGTAATTCCTCCCAGAAAAGTCTATGTATTTCTGAGGAACAGATAGGCAGGGCGTTATTGGCACTAAAATTCCACATCAGCTTCTTTTTAAAGGCTGCATATTGTTTCAAGTATAGCCACTGCTTTTTCCCCACAATTCCCTTGTTTTGGTGAAGCATGTCCACACTTTTCAAAGCCTTTGCAGACTAGTTTGTATTTACTGTATGTTGTATTTAAACAATAATCTTATTTTGATGTTGAGAGAAGGCATTTAAACAGCAGTCACTGAAGACAGAGCAGCCTGCGTGACAGTCCCCTGAGAGAGGGTCACAGGATCTTTTTTTGTGGATTTTTTTTTGCAGTTGTGCTAAAGCTCTATCTGAAAATAGAACCCAAAGAGCCGCGACACAGCAAACAATTAAATCAAGTAAACCCCAGTGTTTACTCCATTACAGTGCCTGCAATCTCTTGATATCAAAACCTGACATTTTCAGGCAGAGTGTAGGTCAGCTGTGTTACAACACTAAGCTCCAAGAGTATGAGAGCTGCACAGGTCTACACTGTTTTTACACTACAATTTCTAAGCCTTGGCAGTCTCCTTTAGGATTACTGTATTTAATTATTACTTTGGTACTGTACATTTTTATACACATCTGTCCAAAAGAGAAACAGCAACTGTTCTCTCAGTTGAAAAGCAAATGACCACATCACCTATTAGAAAAGAGTAAAATTGCCCTGGGACTTACATAGTTTTATATATTTGGGGACCATTTGATTACAAGACTCAATTTTAAACCACACTCATCTTTCTTTCGTTGGTATGCATACTGCAGATGAGCTTTTTTTTAAATACTCATGGGCTAGGAAAAGTAACTTGGTCATTTGAACTGTAAGACTCTTGACTGGTATCTCCAAGACAGTTGTCTCCCAAGGTTTGATGTTTGCTCCTTTGCACTGTAGCACTGCTTCAACTTCATGGTTTGAGGGCTGCGTTTTGTTCAGGGAGCTTAAAATCTCCCACTGCATTTCTGACTGTAGCTCATGTTCTCTGTACACAGTATGTATCTGGATGATTTTTTTTTCCTTTTGGCTGAGACTGAAGGTGTTTGTTTGCATTTTTGACAGTGCTTAAAACATATGGGTTGTTGGGTTTTCGCATTTTTTTATCTCTCTTGATGGCAACAAGGATCTGAACCCAGATTCAGGCAGCTACTAAGGATTCCAGGTTATAGAATGGAGTAAGTTTGGTAAATAGTTTTCCCCTGCACGTGGGCACACACACAGATACGTGGCTTCCTTCCACATTTCATAAACCCAAAAGCAGGGTTATAGTACTCTCTTCTCTCTTGCCTTTGGCCTGTAGAAGACAACTGGTGGTTTGAAAAAAAACATTCCTGAGGCTGTGGTGAAGTAGTTGCTTCTTCTCCCCTCCAGTAGTTGCTGTGGCTTGTGATGAATGTGCATTTTGCCCCTTTAAATGAGTTTCAAAACTGAGTCAGGAATGTTATCCCTTTGATTTGATTCTGATGAAATTACAAGCCAGGTGTTTTATTCTCAGGTATATGGCAGAGGGAAGTTAAGGGTCTTGTCATACCAAAAAAGTCCAAAAATGATAGTTTATTTATAGAATTGTAGTTTAACTGCATCTGACTGGTTCACAGCATTTGTCAGCCTTTCAAAACAGAACAGTTGGATTATTAACACAGAAACAGATTCTGGCACCATGTTGTCTTGCATGGCCAGACCCTGAATGACAGGACAAACATGCTCTTGGGTGGAAAAAGGGTTTCTGCTCCATTTTTTGAATACTAATTTTAAATGAATGCATTAAGGGTAACATTTATTACAGTGCAAGTGTCCACAGCTCCTGAGCCTCTCAGTCTGAGAATCAAAGTGGCACAGGGTAACTCCTGCTGTGGGTTCTTTTGTTAATACGAGTCAGTTCCATGGAGGAACTGGGACAACTTCCTGCACTAACACAAAATGCACTCTCAGTGCACTTTGTGTTCACACTTTATTTGATAAACACCCCTAGAAACCGCTCTGCTGCAGGCTTTCCTGTCCGAATTCCAACTCTACTCTCTCATTCCAGCCGCAGCTCAGTACGTTTTCATTCTGCATTTTAAAAAAGTCTCATCCACAGGGAAGAAATCCACAAACAAACCAGTGTTGGTATTTCAGAGCAATTATACCTGCCTTTTTATGTATGACAGTTTCATATCATTTATTTTTAAAATATGTTTTTTAGGTTTTTCATTGTAATATTATTGTACAGTTTTGCATGGCATAGATGTAATCACTTTTTTGTTTTAGAGTATAAAAGCTGACAAGTGTGCGTGTGGGGGAAAGATTCTGCTTTTTGCCTCTTCTCACTCTTTCGTTTAATGCCCTCAATGTTGTAGGGGACATTGTAAGAGATTATCTGCTACAGAACAATGATGTAGATTCTTTTGCACAGAAATATTTAAGGTGGAAAAGTCAACAATGTAAAAATGACTTACCACCAATATTTTATGTTGGTAACACACTTAATATTAACCTACTTTGATGTACTGCAATAAAACAGGGAACTGTTAGAAATGCAATGTTTTGTCTTTTTTTCCTACCTCCCCACGTTAAGCTTCGAGGAGGAAGTGGAATAATGGTATTCTTGATGTTAAAACCAGCATGTTGTAACACTTCTGCACAAGTGCACAGTGGGAAGAAAAGAAATAAGTGAGAAAATAAATTTACCTTTAACAGTTCTCAGAAAAAGTAACCAGATCCTTTTGTAAAATACAAAAGTGAAGTCACCTTATACTTTATAGTTGATAAAGTTCAATATAGCAGTTTTCTTGATCTTTATCTTGGGTTTCTGATGACCTAAAAAGTAGGTAGTTTTATAACTGTAGGTAGTGTTTCTGATGTTCCTCCTTCATTTGTAGTTACACATCAAATGGTCCAGCCGTCCTAGTGGTAGAGGCTGTATTCTTACTTAGTTCTGAGCTACCAACATCAAATTGACTTTCATACATTTTTAAGTACCTGTGAAGTTCTGTGAGTGCCCTGACCCCTTCACATCATTCACCACTTCCTCAGCCTGGAATTTTCTCCACACCAGCAATTGTTACTTCATCTTCCTCTTCATTCATTACCCTGTTGGTATAATGGTGGAAATGGCCTCACTGTGCCAGGGGAAGTTTTCATATTACGAAAAATTTCTTCACAGAAAGGCTTGTGAAGTATTGGAACAGGGTGCCCAGGGAGAAGTGGTGGAGTCACCATTCCTGGAAGTGTTCAAAAATATGTGAATATGGCACTTAAGGAGGTGATGGTTGGACTTGATGATCTCAGAGGTCTTTTCCAACCTTAATGATTCTGTGATAAATCCTAGCTTTGAGCACATGCTCAGTCACTCCCCCTGCAGCAGAAACACAGGACTGTGCTGTTACTGATCCCTGCCAGCCTCGCAGCCTGGGCCTTCTCCTGTTATCAAAGACTACCAGCAATCACCTCCAAGGAAGTCATCACAATTCCCACTTCTTCCATGGCACAGGCTACTCTACTCCTAGGGGCGGATCTAAGCCCATTTAATCCACTGGAGGTCTCTCCTGGCTGCCATAGCTGTGGGAAATACCATGTTCCCTGTGCTCTGACTTTTCACTGAGTGCATTAGTTCTGAGTTCCCAGGGGTCCAGTTGCACCATCACAGCTGTGAAGGTCTTGGGAAAGGGGCTTTCTAGTTTAAGTGATTTGGGCATCAGAAAAAGCAGAAAGTGAACTACATGCTCAGCTCCTGACCAGCTCCTCAGCATTAATTTTCCATTCTGATGCAGCAGCCAACTTGACTAAAGAAGGTAGGAAAATCACTGCTACCACATGTAGCCTGAGTCTCGACACTCTAGAATGGAAAAGCATTGCCTTCAGAAAAGCAGCTTTAACCTCCAGTTTGCCCTGTGGAGTAAAGAACTGTTTTCACAAGAGGATTTTTCTAGAACAGAAGCTTGCTGCAGCAAAGTCCACATCCTCAACCTACGTGTGCAGTTCAAGCAAATGCACCGCCTGGCACAGAGCAAGCAGTGATCAAGTGTTCTTGCTCACTGCAAAATGTCACGGCTTCTTTGACTTGGAGCCAGAGCACAGTGTTTCTAGCTCACGTTTTCTGCACGGCTTTACAGTGACACACAATTCCTCATGTCACAAACCTCTCTGGACAAAGCTATGGCCATTATTAATGCTTTCAGAGTGTACACAAAAGGCCAGGAGCTTTAGGGACAGGGAGCTCTAATTAACTCTCCTAATAAAGCAACATCTTAGCTTCTGCTACTTGCTGCCCTTTCAGCAAATGCAAAACAACTGCACTGTTCAGTCTGATGTTATTCTTAAGCACAGTTCGATCAGGAAGGGAAATGTTTGCCAAGAGTCAAACACTGTTGCCACAGCATGGTATACAGAAGATCTGTGCTCACGTGAACAAATGCACACCAGTCCCACCTAGTTGTGCTTACTGGAAAAGTGACCTGTAATGCTTGAGTTATTTTGCCATCTTTGCTTTTTAAAAAAACTGACAGGGAATTAGATTAGGGGAGTTTCAGAACAAATTCTGAAACTGAAGATTCACAGTCAATATTTTCAGAGAACTTGCAAAGTATAAACTTAAACATATCAAACAGTGTCACTGTTTTTACAGCTGCAAGGTCTGGATGCAAAGGAGGAAAACCAAACCATGTCTATTAGAACTTAGAACAACAAGGAAAGATACTCAAACAGTATACACTGATAAACAGCTCAGTGCAAAACTATTACTTCAGTGAACAGCAGAGTTAATCTTCTCAAAAGGTTAGGAATAACCTGACCAGTATTTTGAATTAAAAAACCAAGTCTTAAATGAAATGGTTCATATGTTTATGATCTTGGAATAAAGGTAATACAATAACCTGTTTTCCTGTTTCTCAGGGGTCTCTCATGAGAGAGACCATTTATTCACTTACCAGCTCTTTACCTCTGGAAGCATCAGCTGTCAGGATTTCTTATGTACTGAAGTTTAAGGTCATACAGTCTCTGCATTCCTGGGCTGCGTTAACTGAATAGGATCAGCTGAGCCTGCTGCTGTGTACCTGGCACTTACCAGGTGAGGATACCTGCCCTAGTAGCACCAGGTGAGCCTCAGCTCCACCAGCCTCTCCCTCACAAGTGGAGGAAAGGCAGAGACCTGTGTTCAGGAGACTAACAGAGGGATTAGAACAAAGGAAAATAAGAAAACAAGTAAATTTCCAGGGATTTTCATGGCCAGACATGTTCAAGCTGATGTTTTTCTGACTCTTGGTAAACGTGGCACTATCACAGTCAGCACTGGTGACACAGCTGCAACGGAAAGATGAAGGCATGAACAGGCCAGAGGTGGATGGCTTTGCAAGGCTACTTGCAAGCCTTTGAGCAAACAACTGCAGCCAGAGGAGACCTGGGAGCTGCTTTGTTTGCTCAGCTCCTGTTTATCCCACAGAGCAGGACGTGGTTTACCTGGCTATTCATTACCACACCAGAAGAAAGAACCAACCACCAGCAGGAGGCCACCGCACAAGCACTTGTTTATTGACACTGGGAAGTCGTACAGGTACAGGCTTTGTACAAAAACCTAAGGAAGTAAATTTCCTAGCTTGACTCCAATAGTTTAAAACTGTGCGTCTGGTTTTAAGTGTGTGACATTTCAGCTAAAGCTGGAACTGCTCATGAGAGAGACAACACGTTCGTCTGCCTTGCCGTAAGTTCTGCATTACAGGGAAACAAAGACAGATGAGGTTCTTGGTTAGGAGTCCAGCAAGCAGTTGGTGTCAGCTGTAGCTTATCTAACTTGCCCTCAGGAAAGCTGATACCTACCAGACAGTGAAGAATCCCACTGACTGTGCTCAGATATAGCTCTGTTGGATACATGTTTGACTCCCAGAACTGAGATGGGTTGTGAGAGTGTGTAAGTGTGTGTGCTTAAAAGAGACTGGCACTTAATTCTTGGATTTTTAAAATATTTCCTATGCTTAGCTTGCAAGCCAAAAAGAGGCAGAAAACATAAAACTTCGTCCTACTTAAACACACATACCCCTTGCATTAAATCTATGTCAGTAAAATCCAGGAGGGTTCTTAGAACTGCCACCACTTGATTTACAAAAATGGGGGGGAGGTGCTGGATGTGTCTGTGGTAGGGAACACCTTAGTATTTCAATCTATAATTCACAGTATGAAATCTACTTAAATTCCACCTCAGCTTGAAAGAGGGAAGTTTTTTAAAAAACAATTTGTGGAGAATTACAAATAGGTTTCAATATCAAATTCTGCTCTTGTCCTCCTTCCCCTGCTTATTATAAAGCCCTATGAATATGCAGCCACCATCACAATTTTAAAAATGCATTCAAGGTAGTCAGCTGGTGCCTTGAAAGAGCACAGAAGCACTCAAAGAGTTTCCTGCAAGCTGCGGGCTGTACTGGCAGTCAGTGTAGGACAGACACAGCACGAAAGAACAGCTTTGTCCTCGTGAAACGCACACTTGGCTTCCAGGGCACAGGCTGCTGCATCTCAGAGGATGGAGAGCTGGGGTGCAACACTTGGGAGGCTACAACGCTCTCTGCAAGGCTCAGCTGAGCCGGGCCCTCAGAACAAGGCGTGTTAGTTCATTCCTACTCCTCTGGCTTCTTGCCCCTGCTGCTCCAGTATTTGTTATATGCCTCTTGGAACATGTTTTTGCAGGCAATTTTGGCCTTCAGTTTGGTGCAGATCAGGAAGGAGCCCCCCATCTTCCGATGAAGAGAGTAGGTCTCCGCTGGCGGGGGGACAAGCCGATGCTTCAGCATGACTGGGATTAAACCGTGGATCTTTTCAGTGGTGCTTTGGTTGCCAAAATCAAAAGGTTCATCAGATGCAAAAGCCTCTCCCAGAATCAGGACAGCATTTAAGTGGGCATCTTCCATTTCCTGCCCAAAAGGAAAGAGGCATAAATAACATCATTACCCACCAGGGAGGAAAAGAAATGGTAATGCTATCAGTAGCAGTTCAGAGAAATAACTAGCCATGCCCACACCAAAGGTAACCTCCAGCCCCCAGTTTCGAGCAGTTAAACCTTCCAGGAGACCATCTACCCAGTCATGAAATGTCAGGAGTTGTCATCACCTGCAGGGTCTTGCTGGGGAAAAAAAGGAAGGACAATGGGTTTGGGGCTACCTGTATCCTCATTACTCTTCCTGCTCTCAAAAGGAAGTGAGACAAAAAGCCAAATAATTTTTATCCTCTTTCATCCTTATCAGCAGGGCTTTTACCATATCAAGAAATCTGGGGAAGTTCACAGACCCACAACAACCTTATCTGTGGCCAACACTAAAATCAGATCCTTCTGCTCCATACCTTGATTTCATAGCCAGTGAGGAATTTCATTTCAATGGACTTCTTCAGTACTCTCTCTCTGTCCCTGTCAGCAGCTGCCTTGATTACCTGAATTGGAGGAATACTTTCAGGTGAGCTAGGAGATGACTGAAAAACATTTTGAGTACAGGACTACTACACAGGCCACAGGCGCACATTAACACATGCTGCCCACTCTTGCCTCTGCCCTCATCTTCAGGGGCCTGCATGTTGGCCA
This sequence comes from Empidonax traillii, assembly GCF_003031625.1. Classification (NCBI taxonomy): domain Eukaryota; kingdom Metazoa; phylum Chordata; class Aves; order Passeriformes; family Tyrannidae; genus Empidonax; species Empidonax traillii. Next base: position 608,480 of record NW_020955224.1, read on the forward strand.
GGTGAAGAGCTATTGGCAAAAAGATACAGCTGATGGCTCTTCCCAGTAGGGCTACACAGCCCAGAGAGTGTAAGGGACAGCAAAAAAGCTTCACAAATCAGTCAGCCCCTTCCCCAGTGAAATAGCAGAGCCAAGTGTGAGACACTTCAGGTGACAGCGGGCCCTGGCAGCTCGACTGTCAAGTGCAGAACATGGTGATCACAAAGGAAGCACATATGACTTCACATCAATATGTGTGTCTGTAAGCAAGCTAGAAATCACAGGAAGGGGCAGGGAACAGAGCAAGCAATTCCTGCAAAGCCTCATAAAAAAATCACAGAATTCTGAGTGCTCTGGTACACCCTGCTGCCTGAGTCTCACAGTAAGCAACACTGCAGTCCACGTTTGTCATGCAGTGTGAACACCCAAACCCAGAGAGCCAGCAGCTTGCAGCAGACATGCAGACAGCAACGGTAAGGGATGAAACAGGAAGCAAGATCTCTCTTCCCTCCAGCCCTGTTCTCTCCACACCCAAAGTGGATTTGAGTACAAAGCGATACAGCTAACAGATAAGAGTATCTGCAAAATCAGGTGCAGCACTCTAAGACAAAGTGCAAGTCCTCACCTCTATGTAGAGATCTGTGAACTTCTCGTTAAACCCTCGTGTTGCTCCGAAGTCCAGCAGGGCCACCTGAAAATGGACAAACCCATCATACCAGTCAGCCACTCTGGCAGAGCCTGGCCTTTAGAATGTTCCTGCTGTGTTAAGGAAACTCAGCTGGCTTTCCCAGCCAGCTTTCCCAGCACTTTCCTCTGCAGCTCAGCTGCCCCTGACTCCTTTATTCCCTGACTGCAGCCTGGACAGTGTGCTGCCACATGGCTAAGGAATGGCCAATGCCCACACTGTCACACCTGCTCCACTCGTAACTCCGCTCCGGCTTTCTGTCCAGGGACAGAACAGCACAGAACCTTTTCCCAGCACTTTCCAATAGAGACCTCAGGAATGAACAAACAATTCCTTCTGCCCTGCGGGGCACAAAGAGGCAGCCAAACCAACAAGCAGGACATCCGCAATTGCTACCCTTCCAGCACAGCACAAGACAAAAGCATTCAACTGAAGAGTTCTGGGCTCAGGTGTGTCCTGGTAGAGTCCTGCCAGCTGCAACTTCCCACTGGCCACCTTCAAAACAAACCCTGAGGCTAAGGAAGTAGCCAAGGCAAGTAGCAAAGGGCAGGTTTCCCTGTCCTATCTGCCTATGCCTCAAGGACAGGAATCTGAGAGAATCTCTGTAAGGGCTCATTAAATTCTGGGAATGGAGAATAATCAAAAGCTGGTGAAAAACAGCCCTTGTACAGGCAGAACTGCGGCTGCTTGGGCTTACCCTGTGCAACTGTGGGTCATAGAAGAAGTTGGACCAGTTTGGGTCAGTCTGCATGTACCGGAATTCAAACACCTCCCGCAGACACAGGACAAGGATGTTGTGACAGATCTTGAAAAGGAAGGAAAGAAAGAAACAAGTCAGAAGGGCAGCAAGCCCAACTCACACATATAACTCACAACAGGGATCACATCACCACACTGCCAGAACAATCTGCTCTATGCTGCAGAACTCCTGCAGAGTGCTGAAGGAGCACCTCTCAGCAACTCCCAGCCCACACCTGCCATGGGACACCCTTAGCACCCAGCACAGATGCCATGCAAGTTTCACATCAGCTCGAGCTGTAGTTTGTATCAGCTCCTGGATGTGCCTCCAGAGAACGTGGCACCCTGAACCTGACAGCTGAGAACAGCAGGCTCCAGTACTGATCCAACTGCACGTGTCCTGGCCCTGCCTTTTAACTTCCCAGCATTGACTGTGCACTTGGTTGTTGCAAGAAGGGGAATCTTGCATGATATACAGACCTCAGCCAAGTCTTCTGCTGGGCTCAGCACTGACCCAGCTTGAGGGAGGAGCAGCAAACCTACACCTCGGGATTGACTGGCATGGGAAGCAAGAGTAGCAGTCCTTGAGGAGCCCACTGCTGAATTACATACCACAGCAGAGCTTTTCTGGACAACAGTTATGCTGGAGCCTGCTCAGCAGAATTGCCAGTCTCATTCTGCCCTTCTTCAGCTTCTGCAAAGCTGAGTGAAACATCATATCCAAGAGAGGAAGAGGGCACCATATGCAAGCCAGAGCCTGCTCCAGGACACTGCAATTTGGGTCAGAAGGCAGAGGGGCAGCCAGGCCCAGTTGCTTATAGGAAAGAAGGACTGGTCCTGCAGCAACAGCCCACCTCAAAGCCTTTTAAAATCAGTCCTAATGATACAGCTCATCGGAGGGGACAGTCCCCAAGAACAGGCAGCCAGTTCTGGCATAGCTTCAAATCTAATGGGACACTGAGATCTGTTTATCAAACAATACTCCGCCCTCTTCCCCACTGACCTGCTAACAGCGGACAGCTCACACAAAGAAACACACACACACCAAATACCAGGACAGTTATTTCTGCTTCTAGAACAGCTGCTTGTCCCACAGCCCTCCAATCCCTTGCTATATTCAGCACCAACGCCTACCCATGCCCACATCCCCCCCTCCTGTTTACTGGAGGTACTTTCCCAGCAGCCCTGGGCAGCGCAGGTCAGTCCTGCAGGGGGAGGTGACACCCAAGTGCTTGCACTGAGATGATTCTGCACTCCTGCCCAAAAGAGCAGCTGCACAAGACCCCTTTCTCCTTTCTGACAATCCTTCCCAAACTAAAGGTCTTCAGAAACAGGGCATTACACAGCTAAACTACCTCCCCTTCAGCTACCCTTGCCATTCACCCCCTCCAATCCCTCCCTGCTGAATGCTGGTGCTGCAAGGTCCAGACTAGCTTGGAGAGACCCCAGTGTCACTGCCACAGTCCCTAAAAAGCAGTCTTCCTAGAGGCTCCAGATGGTCCCTGACTCCAGCCCTGCTTTGCCCTGCCACAGTGTCCCCTTGGTGTGCCAGTCCCCAGGCAGGCCAAGTTTGCTGCTCTGAGCGAGGGCAAAAGCATAACCTGCCCACATTACCTCATTTCGAATCTCCTGGCTCAGCCCTACAGCTTGATCCAAGGGAAAGCCAGATACCAGCTCTGTGGTCAGGACATGCTTGCTGCACAGCTCATCTACTACTCTTGGGACATAGAAAAAGGGGTCGTCCTTCAGCAGCTCCCTAGGGATAGAGAAAGGAGAAGAAACAGTTAGGGGCCCTGAGAGCAGACAGATCTCTCGGCAACACCTCACCCAGCCCTTCACCAGCCTCTCCCCACACCCTGGATGAGGCTGCCAGGATGTGTTTTCCTCAGCAGTTACAGCAGGGATTAAGTCAGCAGAAAACATGCCAGTGACTTGCAGCTGCTGCCAGCTCCTGAGGTCATGTCTCCTGCCAGGGCAGGGATGTTAGGAGGGCTCCAGGCTGGTACATCAAGGGGCATTGGGCTCTTTTGTTCACCCCACTTGGCTTCAGGGCCAGACTACACACATGGAAGAAATGGGCTTTGCCAAGGGAAGCGATGCCACAGGGGCAGTTCTGCAGCAGGACAGGAAGGGTGCCCAGCCTCCAGCAGCTCTCTGTCATCCAGCCACCACATAAAAACAATCCAGACCCCACTGCTATGGCAAGCTAAGGGAGCAGGCAGTACTAGTGGTGGCAGTTACTGTAAGAACTGAACTGAAAAACCTCCTAGGTTTTTCTGAAGGATGGGAGAAGTTCACAACAGGCTGGCAGAAGTGCACACAACAGCATTGCAACACATCCTCAGGAGTTACTGCAGCACCTTCATATGTGGCAAAACAGACAGGCTTGCACTGGAGGAGAGAGGATATGCTATCACATTTCAGTTGACTGAGTACATGCCTGGCTCAGACAAGGTGGTAATTCCAGGGGACAGCCTGGAACAAACACGCACCCTTCTCCTGAGCAACATGGCAGGGCACAGTCATCTCCCCACCATCCCTGAAGTTAAGCAACCCCTGCTGCATTTCTCACACACAGACAGGGGGGTTGAAAGCAATGGTGTGAACATACTGGAATTTCCTTGCACAGGCAGCTTCTCTCAGGTAGTCACACTCCAGGGCCAACTCTCTGCTCACGACTTTGATCAAGTGCTCAGGGAACAAACCTGAAGGTCAAACAGGAGAAGAGAGAACAGACTTAGAGAAAAGGACCCCCTCAGGCTATGCTTTCCAGAGCTGCACCTGAGGAGCAACTGCTATCCAACCAGCTTTGAGCTGAAGAGTACAAGAAGCCCCAAAGAGCCAAAGCATATTTCCAACTAAATACAGGTTCTGCAGTGATCCCAGGCCAAGACTACACAGCTGCTCCTAAGTCAAGGTATGTCCACACCACTGTCCTTGTGCAGCAGAGCTCCATCCTCCCCCAGCTCCCACCCCACAGCCCAAGCTGTCCTGTTCATGCTACTGTGCAGAGGCATACACCAAAGAGGAGAAGCACCCAAACACCAGCCTGGGCAAAAGCAACAAGAAAAGACTCAAAACCGTATCTGCCTACAACTGGGAGCAGGCACTGCCAGGCAGAAACAGCATGACTAATACAGCAAACTGCAGCAGCAGCAGCACATAGCCAGGGCCTGAGTTGCCAAGTCCAGTCTTCTTACTCTCGAGCTGGAAAACGAATCTACCTCTTGGGATAGACAGCTGGGGCTGCAGCAGCCTCTGCAGGACCCTGCCCAGCCACCAGAGAGAACAGACCCAGATTTTGTCAGCACTCAGCCTGATTTTAAAGCAGCATTTGTACAGTCCCACTAAGATTTACAGCTGCTGCAGGCAGGTATGTGGAAAAGTTAAGTCCTGCATTCCCTGTGGGAAAAGAGACTTATCCATGTGCTGGGACACTGAGTAAGTTCCAAGTCTGACAGTTCTCCACAATTGTGACTGGAAAGAGCAGAGAACAACTAGGAAGAGCGGCAAATAGCAGGCATGGAGGGTTACAAGAAAATTGGAGAAGTATGAGTTCTGCCAAACATACGAGAAAATAACAGGGATAAAGGAAGACTACCTAACCTGAACACTGCCCACGCTTCATGCCTAGAAAGGCAACAAAAGTGAGTACTCCCAGGCACATTATGCTCTGCCATAATCCCTATGGGTCCTTTGCTATAGTGCCACGTTACTCTGGCAAGTGTGTGCACATGCGTGACTGGGAAAAACACCAAAGGTGCACTCCCCACCCCACCAGGTGGACACTGTATAAGGCACATGCCCAGCAAAGGCAGCAACAGCTCTGCAGCAGGAGAGGGGAGCAGAACATGGCTCCCCAAGTTGGCCCTGTACCCTCTGCCTACATCCACTGCCTCCCCTGCTTTCTGCAGGAAATCCGCTCCTGGGCAGAGTTAGTAATTCTTAAGTCCTTTCCTCCGTTTCCTTGAGGCTGTTTCCTCCCCTCCAGTCTCTGGAGGCACACATACAACACACTGCTTGAAATGGGTTGGCAGAACTCAAACTGCACCAGTGGGAACACAAAGCCTGCCAGGCTCTCTATCTTTTTACCTTCAGGGAGAATATTGCTCATGCTCAGCACAGTCATCAGGTTGTTAACGTCACTGGTGATGCTCTGGGCAACTCCGGGGTACTGTGGGACAGAATGGGACAGAGAGGTAGTGAGACCAGATGACCTGGTTGTACAGGGCAAGAAAAAAAAACACCTTCCAGTTGATCCACTGACCCCCACACCACAGCCACCTGCAGCCTGGCAATGAGCCAGGGCACACCTATGCCACACATCTCCTCTAAAAGCTTATTTAAAGCCCAGCATCTGAACCACGGGACAGAGAGACAGGCTAAGATGCAGCTCCTTGCAAACAGAATGGCTCGTTCAGATCCTCCTACAGGAACTCTTCCAGCACGTGGCAGGTTCTCAGACACAGATCCCACAACAGCTACAGCACTCAGTCATTTCCCCACCACAGCAGCCCCGCTGACAGCCCCACTGCTCCATTCACAGCAGCAGGGCAGTGAGGCTGAGCCACTCCTGGCAAAAGTGCCTCCTCCTGTTCTCACTTTATCTGTCAAGAAGGAAATGAGCCTCCATTCCTGCGAAGAGGAATGTCTGCTGATGCCAGAGGGTTCAGTTTCTGCTGCTATTACCTTGGCCTAACTTCAGAGAGCACTTTGGACACAAATAGCTTGAGAAGACACCAGTACTCATTCATACTGTTTCTAAAGTCTCCCCACTTTACAAAAAGAAACCAAACCACTAAATGACCAACTTTGCCTGGGATACTGCTCAAGTCAGCAAGGGACCTCACCCCCTTGGATTATAAACCATGCTGTACAATGAGTTTTAGCTCTAGAATTTATTTTCGTTGGAAACAGCCCCCCGAAGTTGCTGCCAGCTTTAGTGTATATCCTCCTGCATTGTCAGACTGCCACTGCTCAACAGTCAGTGCCTGCATGCCACTTAAAGCTTCCTTAACCTTTGGGCTGTGGCCAGAAAGGGACTTGTGGCACGTGCACATCCCAGAAAGAGGACTGACCTACGGAGCAGGTAGGACCCTCACATACAGCCCTAAAAATGTAAGCAGTCCCTCACCACCATTATCCCCATGCTGCAGTGACACACTTGCGAGATGTCTCTTGCTCATCAGGACTCAGAGAGTGTCTCAAGCTGCAAAATCTTTCCTGTCTTTCCCATCTGCTTGCACTAGGTAAGGTATTGGTGGACCCACATTTTCATTTGCATTAAAATGTTTATTTTGTCCAGCAGTACACAGGCATCTCCCCTGCCCTTCTATGGGCACAAAAAAGAGACAAGGCTGGTCTGTAAAGCCCACCTGAATTTTCATGGCAACTTCTTTCCCATTTTTCAAGCGTGCCAAGTGAACCTGACCAATTGAAGCAGCAGCAAAGGGACGTTCTTCAAAGGACTCCAGTTTATCCCTCCAGTTGGGGCCAAGATCGTTGTTCAGAGTTTTCTACAGATAAAAAAAAAAAAATCAGGGTACGGGAAGCAAAAATTTAAGACTTTTACTATTGGAAATCACGTTCCTCTAAGGTGACTCACACAGCCTACGTTAGTTCTGAGTACCTATACCCTGCTTTCTAGATCATCCTCCCTGCCTCATCACTGCACACCAAGGCAAGGAAGTGGTCTAGCCAGCAATGCTTCCCAGCATGAAACAGATGCCAATCAGATCTCTGGCATAAAGGACAGAGCTCTTGAACACAGACACCACTGCCTTAGCAATACAAACATCCCCTTTTTGGTGCCACTTGTTATCTTCCAGTAAATGAGCAAGGAGTTAGCTATTTCTCCTCTATCATCATGCTGCCAAGCTGAACAGAAGCAATCCAGGCATGCAAGAATAACTCTCTAAAGCAATATTGACAATTAAACATCACAGCCTGCTTTAACAGCTTTTTTGCCACCTTGCCAGACTGCCATATTTAAGTTCTGGCGCTGCTCAGTGTCTCTCAGAAGATAAGTAATGCTGGCAATTCCTTTTGCAGTACCCTTCACATCTTAATTTAGAGAGGGAAGTAGAGAGAGAACATGTACATTGGGGAAAGCAACTTAGTTTGCTTTATTCTGGCTCTTCTTGATGGTGGCTTACATTTAAGCAAAACAATAAGGATAAAGTTACTGTTAATTTTCCATCAGACTACGACTTGTAAGTCTGTTTCTAAAATGGGATGTAGGCATTTGTAGACAGTGGCTTGAAAGACAAGAGGAAACAGAAGAGGAGGCTACAGTCAACAAGACTCTATAATTATATTTGTGTGCAATATCCTGTTCCATCGGCATTAGTCTCAGGACATAAACTCCCACATTTTTCCCTCTGTCTAGAGCTGAGCTTCAATGTTTTGGAGAGAAAAGGTAGCACATAACTGAGAGAAGGAATCGGGTGCTACCCACAACTGAAAATATGCAACATTATTGAAAGAATACTCTTAAAAATCCCCATTCACCTCTCTTACTAGGGTATGTCATTGGTGACATTTATTCTGTCATTGTCCCTTCTCCCCTGATAAGCAGTAAGGAATATTCCTCACCATCATCTGCTTTATTGGCATGAAGTCAGCACTTTGACGTACACGCTCAAAAATCCTCTGGAGATGGGGGTTGATGAAGGCATCATCTGCCAAGGGAAAAGCACAAACAGTCAGTGCAGGCATTGCATTCTCCAGCTCTTCAGCACACAAAGAAACATGCACCTGCATTTGGACAAGTCTGGCTGTCCTGCCCCCAAGCACACCCTAGCGAAGGTTTTGGAAGAAATTCTAGTTTAGAAACTCTCCATACCCAGAAACAGCACCCGAGGTGCTCCTCCTAAGGCATCACACCTTTAGAAATGAGCCAAACGAGTCCTGTGCACAAGTAGCAAAAAAAGCTCCTCCTTCCTTTGCACTCTTTCAAAAAGGAGTGTATTATTACCCAAATTATTACCCAATATTGTGTATTACCCAAACAACTCCTAAGCCACCGTCCTGCAGCAGGAGAGAGTTTTTTGTGCACCCCCTCCCAATTACAAAGAGAAAGACAAAGTACGAATATGCTAGAAAGCATGCTGAGAAACTTCTTAGGCTTTAAAATCAAGCCTGCTTAGTCCAGCAGCACTGCCAAGAGCAGTAGGCAGCTCTGCACAGCACAGAGGCTTATAGTGTAGTGGAGGTTGCACAAACCCAAAAGCAGAGTGCTCTGCACAAGCCTCTGTCACCCACCAGCCCATCTTCTTGCTGGCAGCAGTACAGCATTCAGCTCTAGGAGAGGCTGCTGTGTCATGGAAACACAGGTCACAGATGGAATCCCCTGGAGAGTCATCCCAATGCTCCAAGGTTTCTCATGTAGTTTAATCCAGTTCACTTTAAGGAGCAGCAGCTTCTCCAGAAAGCTGTGCACTTACGCAAGTACTGAACTCTTGGAGAGATCAGGATTCAGCATCTGCTACTGTAAACAACTACCCAAATGAAGAGCAGCTACAAGTGGGCAGAAGAAAACACAGCCGAGCCAAAAATTTTAAGTGTCAGAAGGAGTAAACATTTACACTCATAAGAAAGAGGAGGGGTAGGGGCATCTTGAAAGATTAGTCATCTGCTTGAGCAAAGGCTTCTACAGCAGCTCAGAAAAAAGCTACCCGTTCTGGAAAACTTTCCACTTCATAAAGGATTATGGAGGAATTAGATTTATCTGCTGCTCTCTCAACTGGAAGAGTCCAGGGAACTTGCCTTAATCCTGAGAACTCAACCTGCACACTGCGCTTGTGACATTCAAATAAAAATCTATCATTCCTCTCCATTTACAGATGCATGAACAACCATAAGCCTATCCCGGAAACAAGAAACAAACAGTGACCTTAAGAGTACTGTCCTGGGAAGACGAGTGGAAAGGAATGGATAGAAAAAGATACATAATGCAGACACATCACATTAACACTCAGCATTGTTTAGAAATTCCCACTGAAGCCACTGCAGCATTTAAAAGTACTAAAAAATCCCCACTGCGGAACCAACAGAGGCTTTTAAGAGGAGCTCCTGTTCCACCACTGCAAGTCAGAGGTCAGCAGGCCTCGCAGGAACAGTGAGTACAGCTCCTGTTGTGACACTATAAACCTCCAAGGAGGTGAGACATGGCATTTGCGTTTGCATTCCAAACACCAAAAGAAACACTTGCTCTGTCACTGATGGTGCATCACTGCCAACCCTCTGAACACTATAAAAACCGTTCTCATTGGTTTGTGAAAGTATTAACTGTCATGCTGTAACCTGCATGCAACCTGCATGTCCGAAGGTGACTGGGCAGAAGAGAATGGGCCTCACTAAGAGTGACTCAGGCTCCTAGAAGCTGTTTGTTATAGAGGTATCAGGGCCTGCAAGAAGCATCTAGGATCAACTTCTGTTATTCTGCTTATTGATGACATCCAAAAGCCTCACATGGGACTTCAACCCCTAGTTTGAAAAGGCACTCTTAACTGGGGCTGCTTGACCACCATCATTTTGTTCACAAGCACACCACCAAACAGCCAAGAAACCTGCAAGTCCAGGTTGGCTGTACAGAAACTCAGCAGCGACGTCAAAAAATCAGTCATGTTGCGGAAACAACTCTGACAAACCAAGGCTTACAACACGCTGATGAATAAGGTTATACGTCTTTGTGGTAAACTGATGAGGCCTTACTGGAACGAAACACGAAGCAAGAGTCAAGGCAGGGCATTCTCACCTGGCAAATGCAGCTGCCTTTCCAACATCTCCCAGAGCACACACACCAGACAGGATGATCTGGGGCCTTTGGCATCTTTTCTGTTCATGACGTTCAGGGATGTGGATCTCTAACGAATCCACTGACTCCCCCAAGCAAACAATCAGGGGTTTTAAGGACACTGCTTTGTGACTTGTGCTCAGCTGCAGGGGGCCTCTGCACTCAATTAACACCCAGTCCTGTTGATAGAAGCAGTGAATTCAAACTCACCAGGCCACCACAGAGAAGCCCATGAAGTGGCAGGAACTGCATGAAACCCTCCTGTCCGAACAGCCAGCCCAAGAAATGGATACTCTGCACTGTTGATGGTGTTCAATTTATTTCACCAAAGCTGTCCCTCAGCAAGACTACCAGGGGCTTGTGTTCTCACCAGGCACAGCAGTGCTCCACACACTGGGCACAAGAGTTAAACGAGGGCTGGGTACAACCACTGAGGTTGGTGAAAAGTCTGTTCTTGACACCAAAGTGGAATCAATCAGCAAGTATTTGACACTCCTGCCAGAGCTCAGAAACATTAGGAGACAGCGGGCAAATAACAAAACCCCAGGGCATTTCTACTCAGAGCCAGCCTTTCACAGCTACTCCCTCTGCACTCGCATCCAAGCCTAGGGTAGCTGTGACCAGGCTTGGGTACGCACCAGGAGCAACTCAGTAGTGTCCTAAGAATCTGAAATTAATTCCGCCCATGGCAGACAAGTTTAATTTCAGAGCTGATTTCCAGGCATGGCTCACTCAGCCACATACCAGAGACACTGGAAAGCAAGGAGCACATGAGCTCCTCCTGGATCTGCACTGTTAGCCATCAGTCTTTGGCACCTGGTAGTTTCTAGAGGGTGAGAAAACAGCAAGTAGGTGGCAGCCTTTGACACAGCAGCTGATGCCTCCCACATAGCTTTGTTCAAGTGTCCATCAGCCTGGCACACACCTAAACCAAGTGATTAGCAAATGAAATGCCACAATAAGGGCTCTCTGGAATAGGGAGCTGGTCTTGCTTTATTGGCGAGCCCAAGTTACTTAATACACTAGATCCAGCCTCACCAGGGAACACCTACAAAAATTCAAGTAGAAGCACAAACCAAGCAAACCAAGTACTTCAAACACTCACTGATTCAATTTCAGTGACATCTTGAAAGCTATTCCAGGCAAGTCTTACAGCTATTTTTGACTGGTTCTTCCTTTCCCTATCAAGTTGGGCAGGAAGGCAAACTGGAAAAGTACAGATAAGGTCTGAATTAAGCACACCTGCCATCTCCCAGGAGCAACCTAACAGTTCAGCGCAGACACTGACATCACTAACTCCTTCACCTGTGGTCACCAACTTCAGAGCCCAATGGGGTAAATACCAGTTTGAAGTCTCCTCAAGATGAAAACAAGTGTTTTACACCTGGCAAGATTATCAGCTGTACTGGCTTTTCCAATAAAGCTTCAGTGCCCACAAAGCATGTAAACCACAAACAGGTAGCCAGGTTGCTATGATGGGAGAGCACTGTGGTATAACTTTGACCACTTCTGGTGAACAAAGAAACAGGATCACATTCTTATCATCCTCCTCCCTTCTAGCAGGACACCTGTGAGTAGAGTGAGTAAAGACAAAGCTATGCTTCTCAACAACTGCTTGTAACACAGACACCAAAATTCACACAGCATCACCTTGTTCTCAACCAACCGCAGCTATGTACCTGACACAACAGGGACACTGGGGAAATAATTTTAGTTACTTCATATTGGGATTAGACGGAACTCAAATATATATCCATCACTGCTCTCACGTAAGAAAGCCACTTGTCCAGCTCTCCATATTCATTTGACACTGACTTATGGCAGATCATGTATCACAGCTGGCAGTACTAAGGATAGCTGAGGACCTGTGCTAACACTTACCTTGAATGCTTAACATCTGTCCCAGCTTCAGTGCCGCTCCCCGGACCTTGCACAAGGTCCTCACGATTCTTTCTGCATTGGCTTCTGACAGGAACGGGCTGGAATCCATCACTGCTTTCTTTCCTGAGGGCAAGGAGAGGAAGAGCATGAATGAAGAACACCCTCATCTTGGCAAGCCCACTTCATGGTGTTAGGCCACATTCAGAAGGAAATTTGCCCTTCCCCAGAGAAATAAAACCAGGACTACACTGAGTGCCTTCACAGCCACCCAAGGGCACGGACTGAAGCTGTACACATCTTGTGACAACTCTGACATTGTTGGCTTGAGGTCCAAGAGCAGCAAGTCATGGCTTCTAAGAATGTCTGTGCTGCAACTATCCAGGATCCTGTGCAGATGTTGGTGCTTGAGCTCACTGTACCAGCTAGCTCAGCCTAAAAGACTATGTAAAGGTGTCCTGAGTCCCACATCATGGCCTGTAGCACAGGCACAAAAGGGCGGTAGGAGTGACCCACAGCAAGGGAGAATCCTCAAAAGCTTTGGCAGCACACTGGCACAGACCAGGAATATGCTGGCATTTCTTAGGGTGAAAGCTTGCACAGAACAAAACAGGCATAATATACATACTCGAACACACACATTCCTGTCCCCAAGAATGAGTAAAGCCTGCTGTCTGACAGGCTCAGAGTGGTCACTGCAGCCATCTAGACACCAGTGCCACAATTTCAAGTATGTGACGTGAGGTTTATGCGGCATAAGAAGCACTTCCCCTCCACTTTTTTTTTAAATTTTTGTTAAGGGAGAGGGAAGGAGACCCTGATTCCATTTTGTGGTCTCCTTGGGAGAAGCAACACAGAGCTACTTCTCCAGGGCAATGCCTGATAGAGCAGGGACAGAGGGGGCAGTCAGCCACCTGCCAACCACTTCTCTTGGTACTGCAGATCAACTCCTAATGATGAAGAGCCAAACAGGAGGAAGGTCAGGCTTTGCAGATGGGCTGCAAAGCCCACAGCTAGTACACTGATCTTGCAGCTACATCACTGTTTTCAGCACTTCAGAGGAAAGGGTACTAAGGACAGAACAGCTGAAGCCCCCATATATAACAATTAGGCCCAGTAAGGCACAGGAGATGAAAACAGCCCTGAAGATCTCAGGCAGATGGAAATTACTGGTATGTCATGTACTGACTAGAGCAGTCAGAGACTCTCTCCATCTCCAGGTAGCTCTCAGGAAGGTACACAGAGGAAGCTTAGACTGGCCAGAGGACAGGAGAAGTAACAGAGCCAGACAGAACTGGTCCCTTCTAAACTCTGGTAACTCACACAACTTGGTATCACTTTCTTGAGGTGCCAAACATGTTACTGATCTGACAGACACCCTTCAGTCCCTGCAAATAGCCAGATTGCTTACAGATTTCCCCTAAAAAAGTGATTCCACAGAACTCTCCACTAGCAGTGTACAGAGGTGCCAAGCCCTGCCCTTCAGCCCTCCTCTCTTTCCCGTTTTGTGGGATAGCAACAAGATGGCACTGCATGTGGAACATCTATCTGTACAAATCCCTGTCCTAAGTCAATAATGTACATGAAAAGGAGAGAGAAATAAAAACACCAGTAGTACACAGGACAACCATGCTGCTCTAGAGAACAAGAGGCAGAGAAGCAGGAGGGGTCCAGAATTCACTTGCATCACACACAGCAATCCTCAAAGCACATTTTGTTCTAGATCCTGGGTGTAAGGAGTCTGAGAGACTGAACAGGTAGAGCACCCAGAGCAGAGGGATCTGGCTTTGCCCAGCTTTGAAAGCTGTCTCTGGAGTGTGAAGTGTTGAAGGCATCTAACAGAGCTCTGATTCTTAATGATCCCATCTTAACTGCCCTATCAGGAAAGCTGTGTCCTTAGCAATGCTGAGGCAAATCTCTGCATGAGATGACACACAGGAGCTAGGGAAAGTACTGAATCAAAGCTTTACTTTCCTTCATACCAGTGCATACAAAAACATCCTCCTTGGAGTCAGCAGCAGAATAAAAGAGTTAGTTAATGATTAAAGTCACCTCTACAAGCCAGTGAACCCTGACAATTTTAAAAGAGTCTTATCAGAGAAAGAGCCAAACACAGGCACCTCCAATCCTCTTCTCTCGGCATGCTTCTCATTGAAGTCAAGCCCCAGGGGCAATACCTGATCCCCAAGCAGCCAACAGCACATGAGCAACTCTTCAGTACTTTGCTACAAGTGGGGCATGAACAACAAGGTGACCTGGAAGCAAGAGCCAAAAGCATAACTATGTACATGGCAAGCAAAAAGAAAACAGACATAGGCTTACAAGGCTGAGTGGAAGGAAGTGGCAATAAAATCCACCACAAATTCATGAAAAAATATGCCCATTTTCAGTAAGTTAACATTTTTTGCAAAGATGGCTGGCACCTTTCCATGCCTCAAATTATTTCTTCCCCATCTTCAGCTAGATTCACCTATTTCATCAAGGAAAGAAAAAAAAGGCAAAGAGAAGTTACATACGAACTGTGGCAACATGGAGACCTCAGAATAGAAGGCTGCTGCAGCCACAGTGCCTAGAGCCTGTCAGTTCTTCCCCAGCAGAGGTGGCAGGCAGACACCCTCACAAGTGCTTAACTCACTGTTTTTCCTCTTTCCAAATTCAGAATCAGCACAAACCTTTCCAAATCTGTGTGCAACTCACAGCTACATCACTCCTTTTCCACCTTCTTTGCCACTGTCAAATGGAGAACTAGCGACTGGACTTTGTGGATATTTGTTTTTAGGAACCATCTGCCATGCAAAGTTTGGGGCACGAGAAGCCTCAAGAACATAACTTAAGCACTTAGGACTGATAACTCAAGGAGATTGCATTATTCTTTTTCATAAGAAAATAACTCTGAATTCAAACCTAGTCCAAGTGCCAGCCCGCTGGGGCTCTGCCTGGCCTGGCATTTGTGCAGTGCCTAACACAACAGCCCAGGACAGGTCATTAATAAGTTACAAACTTGACCTTTAACCCAGAGTCTCTTTACTAGTAACAGCAGCTGTTTATTTGGGCACTTATTTTTATTCCTGGCAATTTTTTCTACTTTCCCATTCTCACCCTGTGTGAGCCTTGCACTGTAGATACACACTCTAAATACCGAGCCTGCCATCAAGGTCACCAAGGGAACAAGGAGGTTATTGTTAATTAGGTACATCAGCCTACCAGGAAAATTCCAACTGGAATCAAGTAAGCCATCGTCTTTTTAACAGAGTAAGGTAAGTCAAACCACTTACAAAACTTAAAGAGGGCAGCATTAGAGCCCCTAACCCTGTAACAAAAAACCAGACACAAAACCAAAAAAACCAAACAACCCTGCACCCACTCACAAGATTTTAGCAGTGGAAAGAATTTACATCCAGGCCATCAGGTTTGGATGGAAAAGAAAGAAAATCACAAACTCTTGCACCAAACATTTTTTTGTTCTAGGGTAAGTCCCTGAAGAAGTGAATTGTTTATGGAAACAGACAATTCAAAATAGAGTGACAAGGGCCCTATGGCTACTAAACATGGATAGGGAAATGGAGCAGGAAAAGACAGATCAGCACCAGCGCAGTTACTAAAAAACGTGCAGGACAGTACGAATTTGCAGTCCCTCCAGTAACAGTAATGGAAAGAAGAAGTACAAGCTGTGCTACTAGGATCATGTGTAGCACAGGAGTTTCTGGCTTGGGGGTTGGGACTGAAGGACTCGTGTCTCTAGCTTCATTTAAAAGGTGTGAAGACATTTCATACTGACTAGACAAGAGGAAGGCAACCAAGAGAAAGCTCTTTCTCATTAGTCCTGGATGCCAGCAAGAGTGTGAAAGTCTTAGGTATGCCTTTGGGCATATACACATCACACTTGTTTAAGTCTGAAGTGCCAAGAAGTTACTATTAATATTGCAGCAGTGGGGAGAGAAATTATATCCTCCACCAGCTTCCAGAGAACAGGATGATATGTCATCCTCAAAAGAGACAGGTCTTAGCCCAAGCTTATGATGCTGACAGCCACCAAACTTGGACACAAACACCTCAAGCTGAAATCATGAAAGGGATGCAGAGGTATTTTTAAATAAATGTTTAAAGAGGTACTTACTTCAAGAGACTTTCCCCAAGAACAACTAAGGCTGATATTGTCAGAAGAACAGTAAGAAAAGGGTATCCTGGACTCACATTGTGTGCATTTCTGCAGGAGCAGAGCCCATAGAGATAGTTGTCATCCAGGGTTCCTTACCCACCACTGTAAAATCCTTGGAAAACATATCCAAGGACACTAGCTAGAGGCTGTAGCTGAGTCACCTAGAGACCTTGCTGTGTCCTTGGCTTGAGAAGCTCTAAGAGCACAAATGTGGAAGTTTATACTTTTGCCTCACCTCAATAATTGCTGCTCTTGGCCCATTCTCAACCTCACTATTTGCTATCGTTCTCCTTCACAAAATAACGACTGCTCCAAGATCTTATCTAAGCAGACTTGACAGTAAGAGGGGAAGCAAGAATGAAAGACAAGCAGCTAAAAATAAAAGTCAAGTCGTTTTCTAACTCCCCTGCCTAGCATCAAAGTTGGCAGTTCTCATGCCCTTATTCTGTAATCAAGGTTTGTTCAAGAAAATCACTCTTCCCAAAGCGTGACTCAAAACCATAGAGCAGGCTTCTGGCACAAAGTTATAGTTATACAGGAAAATAATAGTTTCCCTAGCAAAAAGAAAAAAGCGTAAAGATGCAATTGCTATATTGTAAGAAAAAAAAAAAAGTGTTGCCTTCAAATAAAAAAATAATAAAAATAATCCTTCTCATGCTATAAGGGAGAGAAACAAAGCTCATGTTATTCCTTCAAATGTCATAGCTCTGCAAGCTCATGTTTTCACTTTGGGGTGTGCCCAATTAGAAAATAACCTGGCAAGCAGAGAAATACTAACAGTTGCGCAATTCTTCCTCTTAAAAGCAACACAAATCACCAGCTTCCAACAGGTATCAACAACCTGTCAAACACTGCAAATGCTGAAAGCAAAAAGCCTTCAAAGGTTGTCTATAGGATAGGCCACGTTTGCCTGAATGTGTTTTTAAATCAAAGCAAAGAAACCCACCCACCTCAAATACCTCAGGTCATG
This sequence comes from Empidonax traillii, assembly GCF_003031625.1. Classification (NCBI taxonomy): domain Eukaryota; kingdom Metazoa; phylum Chordata; class Aves; order Passeriformes; family Tyrannidae; genus Empidonax; species Empidonax traillii. Next base: position 625,686 of record NW_020955224.1, read on the forward strand.
GAGAGAAACAAGAACTCTTTGCCAAGGATCCTTTTTCTCTGCTGGGCTGCTCTGCATTGCCTGGTTGTCAATACCTCTGGTATTCCCTGTAGCAGTAGTGTCTCAGGTGGCACACAATCCCTGCCTAACCCCTGTCCGCCCCCACAGGGAATGTGGTTCATCTCCTGGGATGTAGGCTTTTGCTTTGGGTTTTTTGGTGTGGTTTTTTTTGTTTGTTTGTTTGTTTGTGGGTTTTTTGTTTGTTTGTTTGTTTGGTTTGGTTTGTTTTGTTTTTTTTTGGGGGGGGGGGTTTGTTCAGTTGGTAGGTATTTTAAGGTACTGTCCCCCTCCACATTTTTTTCAGTTTTTACCCACCCCAGTGCTCCCTGGAATACATGTTCACACTCTGTCTCCATCCTTCTCCCATCCCCAAAGACAACCAGGGCAAAGGCAGAAACTGGCTTTGGAGTAAACAACTACTGGCCACAAAGTGAAAAAACAAGGACCTAACAGCTGTCATTATCTCAAAGCAACACTTCTGAACCAGGAACAAATTGACTTCATTTTTACTTCTAACTACAGGTACTTAAACCTTTCTTTCATTGGCTCCCTGTGGTCACTGGCAGTAATCTAAACACACAACCATACCAGACAAACCAGAGAGACCAGATGAAGACCGAACAGCCTGCAGTAACTGTAACAAGGAACCTGACATTTTGCAGTGTCCCACCAGAGCTTTTCCTGCATAAGAAACAAGGGAATGGAACTGTAAACTTCAGGGTAACTTCACGTTTTCTAGAAAAGAACACCATGTATTTTCCATGCCCTAAAAACCATTCACCCCCACACAACCACTCAGTACCACCATATTTTACCAACAGATAATCTTAGAAGAAAGCCAACATGACATGGCTAGGTATAACTTAGGAACATTTTACCGCCAACTTCAAACAAGCTGAGAAGAAAAGAGGGTCAGGTCAACTTGCATGGCACAGCTTTTTGACATTACAAGAATCCTTCAGAAGGCAGCAAAACACAGATGTTGGAAACAGATATTTGCTATTTAACAAGAACATAAAGTGTTCTGTCTCTCTTAAAGAGAGCAGCCATCCTCCAAGTTCCTCCTAGGCAGAATATCCTTAAATTTCAAACAGACTGCAACCACTATCAAAGTTTTCAGACATAGGGGCTCATCTACAGCTCTGTACTGAAAGAACTATGTGGTTTCACTGAAGAGCTTTTCAAAAACCCTTAGGTCAAGACAATCCAAGAATGGGCACAGAGATAGTATTCAAACTCAGGGGTGGTTGTGGAGAAGTAAAGCTGTACCAGTTGTGCTGGCACAAACTCATTCACATTTACCTCAGACCTCTGTCTGTGTAGTGAGTGCACTTAGATGGGAGAGGAGACTGGAGATGGAGAAGGATTATGTTGAAAATTAAAACTACCCACATACCCATTATTCTGACTCACCATCCCAGCTGTAAAAAAAAAATAGAATCTTGCAAATGCAGGTAAACTCTGTCTGGGATTAAAAAAAAAAAAAAAAAAAAAAAAAAAAAAAAAAAAAAAAAAAAAAAAAAAAAAAAGGAGGACATCAAAGGGGCTTACCACTGCGTTCCTCAGGTCTAAGGCTCTTCTTTGCAACTTCTGCCAGTGCCCCAATGCCAAGACCAACAGCTAGTCCTTCAAAACAAGAAGAAAAAGAGGCATGTCAGAATGAAAAAAAACTTCCAAGCCACATACAGATACATTTTTGCAATTAACTTTAAGCCACACAGTCAAATGCACAACGGTTTGATTAGAATATTCTGGCTCTTGCAATGGAGTTATCTTCTCTTGACACTTAAGAGTTTTCTCCTAAACATCTTCAACCCAGCATGCCACCCAGGAATCATAGGCTAGGCCAGTCTGGGACATCTGGTTTTTATAAACCATGTCACAAGTGCTACTCAGAGCTCTGTGCTCTGGCTGAGGTCCCGCTGTAAACTCAAACCATGGAGTTTAGAAGAAGGAGGGGGTGAAATCTCACAGACATGGTTCTCAAAGTACAGTTCTCAGGAAAGAACAGAATCACTCTCCCCCTCCACCATGCCACCACAGCAGGGAGAAGCAAAGCCGTATTTAGATGAAGCCACTGCCAGCAGAGTTTAAGGCTCTGCAACCCTGTCTAAGCACTCAGGTTTATTCATTCTCACTAGCTGTCTGTGACTTCCACATACTTGTTGACTATGATGAACAGAAATATGTTCTTCCTGAGGCTCACCTTATGCAAGCAGTGCTGTAACCTGCAATTCCAAGGAGCTGGGCTGGAGAGTAATCCTGCACAGCAACAGTAAGACCAGGAGACAAAACACCAGGACTCCACATGCACTATCTCTCTGGTAAGCAGTGAATTCCAGGGTGTTGATTCACAGCCACAGGTTAAGCTACAGCTACAAAAGAAGTGTTATCTGCTTCCACTAAACAGATCAAAGTCACTGAAGATTATATGAGGTACAGACCTAATCATGCAGTAATCCATACTACCAAAGGTCTCACTGCTCTCCCAATCTCAAAATATTTATTTTTCTGGGTAATAAATGACATGGGCAACCAGAACAGATGGTGCTCTTTCTTATCTCCTAAGCAGTGGTGCATCCCCCCATGACGTACTCCCACAATGCCAGCAGTACTGGGTGCACCTGTTTTCCAAGCAGCCCAAACCATCCTTGAGGCACTACTGGATGCAAAGTTTCCCAAGTAAAACAACCACAGAACACAGTACAATGAAGGAAGAAAAGCTGACCAGCACATGGTATTTTGCACATGTGCAGGAGGAAACGTGCATACGTTTTGTAGATCCAAGTCACAGCACACATATTCTGGACTGGAAGGGACCTACAAGGATCATCGAGCCCAGCTCTTGAGTGAATGGCCCATACTGGAATCATACCCACAATCTTGGTGTTTTAGCATGATGCTTTAACCAGCTGAGCTAATCTCCTGTTAGTGGGGAAGCCTGGGCACAATCAAGGTAACTCTCATCTTGCACTGAGTTACTCGTCTCTCCTACCAGGTAATTACAACCCCACCTCTGGGATTGTGGAAAACTTCACCCTTCCTCATCCTACAGACCAGGCTAACACTCTAGGGCTCAAAAAGCAAGTACTGGACAGACAGATTCAGTCACAACACTGATATCTCAAAATGCCACCAGATTTGTTTTCCAGGCCTCTTTCACACACATACCCGTGATCAAGGCATGTATTATTTGAACACAAATAATGCTGTTATTTGTACTGGGTTATTTTGTACTGGGTCTGGCTGAGATAGGAGTTTTCTTCATGGCAGCCATTATCATGCTGTGTGCTGGATTTGTAACTAAACCTGTTGATAACACACCAGTGTTTTGGCTCTTGATGGACAGTGTTTGCACAGCATCAAGGCTTTTGCTTTTTCCCACCCTGGCCCTGCAAAAAGCAGGCTGGCTGTGGACAAGAGGCTGGGAGGACACATCCAGGACAGCTGATCCAAATCCATGCCATACAACATCATGCTCAGCAGTAAAAGCTCAAAGAAAGGAGGATTAAAGGGTGGACATTTGGGGTTATGGTGTTTGCCTTTCCAAGTAACCACTACAGATGCTTTCCAAGAAGAGGCTGGACATCTGCCTGCCAACAGGGAGCAGTGAATGAACTCCTCTCACTGCTTTGCTTGCACATGGAGCTTTCTTTGCTTCACCTGTTAAACCATCTTTATCTCAACTTCCAAGTTTTCTCCCTTCTCCTGTTCCCATATGCTGAGGGAGGAAACGAGTAAGCAGCTATGTGGGGCTTAGCTGCCAGTTAAGGTCAATCCAACCACACTCTGACAGATGTTCAACTGTTACCAGGAACAAGTCATCCCTCCAAAGAACCTGCACGGCTGTAGAAGAGCACTCTCCTCCTCTGGGCCTCTAGTCTACTGACGTTGCACAAGTTGCTCCTGATGTCTGTCATTTGCCTTGTCTGCAAGATGTGTGTTTCCTCCAAGATTAATCATTTTGGGATAGTTTTCAGTATTGCTGAACAGCCACAGTTCAGCACCTCGAAAAATAACATCCCTAAGCATCTGTAGAATGCCACTCTCCTGCATTCTACACTTTATGCAGACAGATTATTTCAGGCCTGGAAAAGGCCACTTGGTTCTACACCAGCAGAGATGCTCTTCAGATATTTTCCAGGCATCTGCAGCACCTGTTACACTTCAAACCAAGGCCATCAAGAGATGATCCAGAACCAGTTTTGTTCAGGACAAATCCTCTTGTTCGGCAACTGACACAACAAAACAAACAGGAGACTGAATGGGCTGTTATCACTCTGCTCAGCCTGCCAAGCCCAGGGGTAGGCGAGACCCTCCCCTGGAGCAGCGTGTGCCCTGGTTTCAGTCACGTAAAACACCTCAAGCACCATGCAGTACACACCGCCAGCTCCTCAGCCAGACAGGGGAGAGAAAAATACAATGAAAGGTTCATGAGTCGAGATAAGGACAGGGAGATCACTCCACAGTCACCATCACAGGCAAAACAGACTCGACTTGGGGAAATCAGTTTAATTTATTACCAATCAAATCAGAGTAGGGTAATGAGAGAGAAATTCTGAATCATAAAACACCTTTGCCCACTCCTCCCTTCTTCCCGGACTGAACTTTACTCCTGAATTCTCTACTTCCCTCCCTTCCCCAGCAGCACAGGGGGACAGGGATGGGGGTTGCAGTCAGTTCATCACATGTTACCTCTGCCACTCCTTCGTCCTCAGGGAGAAGACTCCTCATACTCTTCCCTTGCTCCATTGTAGACTCCTTCCCTCAGGACAGTCCTCCACAAACTTCTTCAGTGTGAGTCCCTTTCACAGACTGCAGTTTTTCACAAATTGCCCTAGCATGGGCCCTTTCCACACAGTGCAGTCCTTCAGGAACAGGCTATTCCAGCATGGGCCCCCATGGGGTCACAGGTCCCACCAAGGAGCCTGCTCCAGCACAGTCTTCCGACAGGGACACAGCTTTCTTCAGGAATCCACCTCCTGCAGCCTGGGCTCCTCCACAAGCTGCTCCACGTGGTCCTTCATGGGCTGCAGGGGCACAGCTGCCTCACCACGGTCTTCACCACAGGCTGCAGGGGAATCTCTTCTCTGGCTCCTGGAGCACCTCATCCCGCTCATTCTCCTCTGACCTTGGTGTCTGCAGAGTTGTTTCTCTCACTCCTCTCTCCAGCTGCAATTGTGCAGGTTTTTTTCCTCTTCTTAACTATGTTATCCCAGAGGTGCTACCACCATTGCTGACAGGCTCGGCCTTGGCCAGCAGCAGGTCTGTCTTGGAGCCATCTATCGGACACGGGGAAAGTTTCTGGCAGCTTCTCACAGAAGCCACCCTTGCAGCCAACACCTTGACATGTCAACCCAATACACACACTCACTTGTCACTCACATGGCATCTAAATCCCACAGCTGTCAGTTCTGTGTATACTTTACTAACATACTTCAAGAGGCTACCTTTTTTCTTTTCTCCTTTTCTTTTCTCCTTTTTTTTCCAAAAAATTTCACAGAATTTTTCTGAATTTTCTTTATTGCAAGAGGATCTTATTATATCATTAAAATAATAAACTTATAAACCAGGAATACGATTGAGGGAGACAGGAACTGCTTAGAAACATCAAATAACATGAGGAAGGGAGAATATAAATAAAGAATAGATCAAGAACTGTGTGGGTGGAACTGATGACCCATCAAGCTACAAAACAAGCATGGAACAAAAAACTGCAGAAAAATCTGTTTTGTCAGTTATAATCCTGGGAAGGAAAAAAAAATAAAAATCAAGGATGATATTTAGTACTATAAATACACCTACCAGCAGTTACTCCAGGTACTGCAAGAAGCATATGAAAATACATATAAAGGACAAAGGAGTTCAGCACAGGACCTTGTGCTGATCACAGAGAAACATCAGTTCAGTATTACATGCAAGTGTAGGAAAAAATCATCTTCAGTCTTTCCACTAAGATGTTCTTTGCTTGCAGAAGAGGTGAGGAGAAAGACAAATTCTGCAATCCAAGTATTTCTGCCTCCTGTCACTAATTTGTCTACCATGGCTACCTGTAACACTGGGGAGGGCAAAACAAAACCCATGCAAAGACAAGAGGAGGCATAATTCAAGTGAGAATGGGATCATGCCAATATCACGGCAACTCAGCTATCTGAACCCCAGGAATAGTTACATGAACTCTTGTTTTTGACCTACTCACCATCTTTCCATTTTCTTCTAAAGCCTAAAATGATACTGTTCTAATATGGAAATAAAGAAAAAAAAGGTGGGTTTTAACAACAACAACAAAAAAATGTCCGAGTCAAATGTTGGTTTGACTGGAGTGGAGACTGGAAGATAAGAATCCACCTAAACCATTTTATTTCCCAGAATGGAGTCTTCAAATGAAGAGGCACCCTGAAGCACACAAGAAAAATCCTGCACAAAAAGCTTACTTGCTTTAAATATTGTACATGTTACCTCTTGCATCACTCCTAACACCCAGGAAGGACTGACAGTGAGGACACTAAGAGGCACACAGCACTGCCTTCCCCTGCTCACAGTCCAAGAGGAAAACAGACAACCATAACCCAAAGGTCACCAACAACTTCAGATAAACCAAAACCAGGTAAGAGCAAATGGTACGCCACAGCTCCTGCCATCAACTAATGTTTCATGGTTTAAGCATTTAAAAGGCTTCACAAAAATGCAATTTGAAAAGAACATTTCTGATCACGTAAGAGCCAGTCAGGAAAACCCACATTCTAGTTGGCTGATGGGGTTTCCCAATTGCACTGGATGTCTCAAGAAAAAAAAAAAAACACAACACTCTAAACTTGGAGCACAGAACAAACAGGAGCTGATCCTCACTATAAATGGAATTGTCTTCCTCATCCCCTGCATCCAACATGGCCTTGAACACTTGCAGGGATGGAGCATTCACAACTTCTCTGGGCAACCTGACTCAAGTGCCTCACCACCTTCACAGTAAAGAATTTCTTCCTAACAACAGATCTATATCTGCCCCCTGTAAGTTTAAAGCCATTACCACTAGCCCTGTTACTATATGCCCTTCTAAAAAGTCCAAAAACATTACCAAAGAATACCTTAAACAGAAAAAAAACTACCTATAGACCACATGTGTTGTTTGTTAAGCCACTGTACTGACTGTACTATTTCTCTTTGCTGTTAAAATTGAGGGAAAGATAAAAAAATTAATGCTAACAAGAGACTGTAGAGCCCAGAGTATCTGAACACCTTTTTTGTAACACAATTTCCCCCAAAAGCACTCAAAGACCTCTGTCTGGCCACCAATTTTAATTATATAAAGCAGATAACTGGAAGAGAAGAGCAAGACCAAAAAAAATAAATGACAGAGATAAGTCTGGAGCTGCTGCTCATAAACAATCTCCCTCTTTCTTACTCTGCCCTTCGGGGTTTTGGTTTGATGAGGCTATTTGTTTTGGTTTCTACCTTGAGGTTAGAAGACAGGTAGTTAGCTATACTTTCCCTAGAAGCATGAGTCAGCCTTTCCTCATGCAACAGCCTTGGGTGCCAAAAGCTGGAGCATAAAGCAACAGCACTAGAACCAAAAGTTCACGAAAAATTTGGTCATCTGCCACTTCACATCCACCAGCTATCAGCAAGCAGCAACAGATTAATTCAGAAGATGACAGCTAAAAGTACTGTGACATTTTTCATAAAATTCAAGGCTAGATTAGAACAGAGACCTGTATGCTACTAGAACTTAGGAACAACTGAGTTTTAAAGTGATGCCTTGTTACTGCAGAAAGCAGATCATGAACTCTTCTTCCCTTTAAGGAATACTAAGCATGCTGTGAAGTAAGGTGCCTGCAATGAGCTACAGGGCTAAAGAAATCTGACAAGCATGAAAAACTTATCACAAAACTCACTTGCTGTTTATTCCTGCACTGCACAGGATCAGTCCCCGCCCCTAACTCCTCCTAGTGTGCATAATAGTCTGACAAAGGGACACACAGGGAAAGAATAATTGTTTTTTTATATAATAGTTGATTTGAATTACATTTGACAGGTTATTTTTCTTTCTTCTGGGATCTGTAACACAAGGATGTCTACTTTGTACATGTGCTTCTCTATCAAATTTTGTGGAAGAGAATCACAAGAGCCACAAGAGAGTGTTCACAACATAGATAGGCTGCTATATCTCAAAACACTGCAGTCACAAAAAAACCCCAACCACAGCAACTACTCACCTAATGATTAGCTAAGTAAGACTAGTTGTGTTCATCTTTCCACCTGCCATAGTTTCCTTTTTCTCAGGAATATGTTAAATCCTTCAATGGCTTTTGATACTAGACATTATATGACCATCACCTGTTAATATTTCTGACAATATTTAGCTGCTTTTTGACATAGTAAGTCCCATTCTGCATGTAAAATTCACGTAGGTTTCAGCTAGCTTGATCTTACATGCTCAGAAATTACATCTTTCCTGGGAGAAAAGGGTTTATAAGCAATGGCTCAGTAAATCAAACCATGACTGTTATCATCTTCCCAACTTCAAAAAGCACTACCAAAGGGATATGTTTTATGTTTAACCACTATTCAGAGAAATAGCAAGGATAAGGTTGAGAAGGGTTATTTAAAATAACAGCTGCTCCAGCTGTCTCTCCCAACATTGTAAGGACTTGGAGGAGTTTCCTCAATAAGTGCAATAACATGTGCAGGACCAGGGTATTTGCACAGGCTGGGAAAAACCTGCACCTCACTTCCATTGAAACAGTGCAGTCCAGTATGTGTTACCATGAGGATGTGCAGCTCTGCTATGCACTCCCAAATCATCTGCCCTAAACTCTTTACGAGTAAAGGAAAAGCCTAAGTCAAGCTCTGAGATAACCAGCTGTTTTTGGGAAAGCACTTTCCTATGGCAAGCATAACCAGAGAACAGAAGCCCTTAATGTTTCAGAAGGAGCACTGTCACAGCCAGCCATTAACCAGTGCGTGCAAGGGCAGTGACGTGGCCCGTGGGGGTGTGCAAACTGACCTCCAAAGTTGGCGAGCCGTCCGATCCTTGTCACAGGAACCTTCCTCTCCCGGGCCCGCTCGCTGAGCTGCAGGAGAGAGGGGGAAAAGAAAAACAAAGAAATCCACAAATTAACTAGGCACACACGAGCAGATACCTGCAAAGTCAGAGCACAACTCAGAGCACTTGAAGAACTCTGTGCTACAGACAACCTTATATCTGTTGAGAGATTTTCAAGTGAATACAGTACAGAACTGACACACCCTGAACTGAAACACACACTAAGCAGAGGAGCAGATAAGAGGTAAGAGGGTGGGAAAGATAGAGTTGACAACCATGTTTGGAAACCCCATTTTTACTTTCAGCTCAGCAGCCCCTATATTTTGAACTCAGAAAAAACTGTGCAATGCTAACCCAAACTCCTTTCCACATATGGAACTAAAACTCATGGAACGTTTATCAGGTCCTCAGTACCGTAGACAATTCCTCCCCTCACAACAGCTGGAGCAGCAGAGGCAATATCCTGAGTAAGTGCACCCTCAGAGCATCTGATAATGGATTTGTGGAAGGAGGCAGAAGGTCAGAGCAGATGGCAAGTATTCCCACTGTAAGTTCTGCTATAACATATATCAATAAATACATTGAGTCTTCATAATCCAATGAATGAGAGCTCCTGTTAATATAAAACGGAAGTCTAACCCTTCGTATGCTTTTTAAACTTCCTCTTACGTCAGATTATCTTCAGAAGGGGCAAGTGTGAAAAAAAAAACCTGAAAAGCTATTGACAGAACAAATATCACAGAGATCAGAGCTAATGAGCATAACATAAAAGGGAACAGCAGAGGAAGAAGAAATGAAACACAGGACAAGGTTAGTAAGGACAATCAAGTACAGAAAACCCAGTATTAAGAATCCTTAATTAAAAGAACATACCATCTGTTTGTAGGGTTTCTGCTCTGAACCTCTTTTGGCCTGTCTGGCTTTATCAATATCTTCGGCTGTTAATCCACCAACAGAGGAATGGTCTTGGTGAAAAGCCCGATTTTGTCCAAAGGGAGCAGCAAAAGGATTTCCAGGGTCCCTAATGCCTCCAAATAACCTTGCATCCATTTTGGGAGGGAAAGGCTTCTGACCCATGCCAGAGTCTTCAGTCTCAACACTTCTAAAAGGTCCATTTGTCGTGTAAGAGTAAGCAGGGCCTTCACCGCTGTGTTCATGAGATTTGCCAGGGGCAGTGGAGAAGTCCATTGCAGCATCTGATGGTTCTCGGGCTGAGAAGTCATAGTCTCTCCCAAAATCCTCACCGAGATCAGTAAAGTTTTCCTGCTGTTTGCCTAGCTCCTGCAAACAATAATAGAGTTACTTTCAGATAAGAACTTAAAACGTGCTCCCTACCAAACCACGAATCTCAGAGATGGGCATGCAACTAGGCTGTCATGTCTCCACGATGATTTGTAGAGATTGTGGCTCTGTAGATGTTCACAGTAAGAGACAAGAAGGAGACACCAAGGACCCCTGAAATCCCTGGCAGTCTTTTAAATCCACTGATGGGACAAATTCGTTAACAGCTTCTCAAATACCCATAACTAAAGAAGCTTTATTCTATATATACTGACAGTCACTAAATGTGCAGTTCACTGGAAGCAATACACCGCTCGGAAACAACAGGTGATGCGAGCTGCAATATCCCGTAAGATGCATTTAGGAGGGATAACAAAAAACTAAACCTTGTAAGTTTCTTGTAAAATTCAGTTCTTCCCTCTACCATGCTCCCTCCTCCCATCCTGTCCCCCCAGTCATGCAACATCAACACTTTCAAGCCCAGAAACACCCAAAGCAAAAACAGATACCTACTTAAAGGCAGAGTAAGTTCATGGCCATGACACAAACAACTGCAAAACACATTTCATTATTCAACCACTAAACTATGGTAGGGCTTGTTGTATTCCCAAAATAGATAAAATTTTGTGCCTGAAGCAACGATAGCAGCATCAGGCACAGCAACACTCAAGGCAAGCTTCTCCTGACAGTTTCCTCTCTTCTGTCCTGACCTGCAAAAGCTGCCCCACTAAGTCCAGATATTTCTCACCATTTTTCAATGTAAAAAAAATAAATAAAGTCAGCAGCAGATTATTATCTCCTGTTTACTTATCACTTGACATATTCTTGTTACCTATCTCAGCAGTGGCAATACCATGGAATAACTGACGACTATTACAGCCAGTCACAGGAGTTTAAAACCTGCTGTGGTCAGGCCAGCAGGCAGCATATTTCAGGCTCTTTCCTAAACACTAATTAAATTTCCCTTCCCTGGAGAAAAAAACAGAACACGGTCTTTCCTGTTATTCAGCAGGTCTCATGCTATTTTGAACTTCAACATCACAGCAGCAGGGAGAGGAGAAATATGTTTACAGATGGGAACTGTGGCCACAATACTGACCAATGATTTCAAGCAAGAATGCCTCTCTACTTCTATACTTACATTTTTAATGTCAGACCACTAAAACCCTGTCACCTAATGTAAAAGCTTTCCTGTCTTCAAAAGAGAAAGTGCTGTACCTTTAAATTTCTTACCAAGCCCTGCTTTGGCAACAGCTTCTCTGGCAACTCATTTACAGAACACAGGGCTGCAGGGTTCTGCAGGTGGGCTCATGGGGCCTCTCTTTTGCAGAGAAACATGCACAGAAACAGAAGAACATCATCTCTCTCTCGGGTGCAAAAAGACAATGGCAAGACAAAGCACTACACCCATAAATAAACACACAACTTAGTTCTGCTGAAAGCTTAAACAGAACCAGGAAAACACAGACCCAGATTCTAGGACTGAAGCTACAGATTGCCATGATAGTCTCAGGTCTTTGCATAAAAAAACATCAAAACCTAATTCATTAGTTTCTGCTTTAAAAAAGATGATCTGAGCTACACCATCTTTCTAAAGGATGATAAAGATGATCCTTTTTAATAAAGAGGAGTTACTCAGACAAGCCACATGTTTGTAAGAGATGGCAACATAGCACATGTGAAGCTCTTGTAAATCTATTCCTATCTCTGGTGACAGAGGGTGCTGAATTTTTAAAAAAAAAAAGCCTGGCTCTCCTTATGTTCCTCATTTGAAAACCAGTTCTGAAAATTCAGCCTGGGCTGTAAGTGATGAACATGCAAACACCTGACCCTGAGCCATCCTGAAAAACATCACTAGTTCTGCCAAGAAAGCAAGCAGCACTGAGATAAATCCAATGCACTATAAAAGAGCTCATTCATTTAGTCAAGGAGTAGTAATCAATGCCTGAAGTTTAAAGGAGACTTTAAATAACAAAGCTGCTCTCCAATCTTAGCAAGAGCTTGATCTTTGACAAGATGAAGTGAACAGAGCATTTTTCCTTTTCAGCATGTCCTAAACACTCAGTAAAGGAAACAGAAACACACTGCAATAACATTTTCTCTCCCATTCCTGTCCAAGCACCTACAGCACACCACAGATCCCAAAGAATGCCCAGAGCATTGCAACATTTGTGTTATCGATCCAGTACTTGAGAGCTATTTTTGTTCACCATGTGAGTTCCTAGTCACTTACACAACAAAACCAAAAAAGTCCCTGAAAGAAAAGCAAACTACCCGATTAGACTGTGCACACAGAGCTTTGCTTACCTGCATTTTCCCCAGGGCAGAACTGAACTGTTCCTCAGCGGTGGCTTGGAGATTCCTTGCAATGGTAACTGCATCACCCCCGAGGAGCACCTGCCGAAGTTGTCCTGCTTGGGTTTCTAGGATTGCTTTACTGAGCTTTGTCAAGCCTCTCATGACCATGATGGCATCACCCGCCATGACTGATGTCTTTCCGTGCTGAAAGATAAAGAGGGGCCAGGGGAGGCAAGGTGTCAAGGAACAAGTTTGTAATGAGTTTCAAGTCGTCTAAGAGCCAGCAGCATAGCCCCAACACCTCTCTTTCTGCTTTGGCAACCAGCCCCTAGGGGAACCTGTCTGCAGCTTGGATAGGACACAGGCCAGGCTGAATGACAGCAAGTGAGCTGAACTCTCCTTGTGGGTGTTCATGAGTTAGGATAACTTTCCAGCACTCCACACAAATATCCAAGTTACTACTGGCCAGGGAAAGCAAAGACAGGTAAATGCCAGTAAACACTGCAAAGAGGGTCTTGATTCTTTCAAGATGTCTGAAAGGGATTAAAAACATTAGCATTTGACATCTAATTACTACAAGTCCCTGGAACATGTTCTTGGGGCCTGATAGCACTGACGAAGCACTGTCACATTGCATTTCTGCCCTGGAGCTATGCCTCCTCCTTTTACCCAGCCAAATTTCTTCACTCCCACACCAATGGTTAAGCATTGTCTGTTCTCCAAAGGTAGTCTGCTCCATCCCCAACGCACTCAGCTACTTTTAACTGGAAACTTAAGCATGCTCAGTTGGACCTCTCACAGCATTTGCAAAGTGCTGCATTTCTTAGTCCCCCTTCTTTTTCAGGGGGCATTCCATCTCAGACTCCTAACAGCCTGTTCAGTTTCAGTGTCTTTAAATACAAACTGGACACTGTAGGATGCACAGCAGAGCGTGTCTGACAAGAGAAATTTCCATCCATTCCTTTGCCTCAGCCTAGAACCAAGCTCAGGCTCAGGACACCAGCTTCCCCAACTGTGGTTCATGTAAAAGAAAACCAGGAGTGGCCAGAGTGTAAAACCTGTTTTGCAAGGGAGATTTTCACCTGCTCATTTCACTCATCTTCTACATCTTTAAAGCACAGTCAGAGTCACGGTTCCAGGGCTGGCTCAGTTGCACATCCTCCCATCTTTACTGACTCAGAAGACAGACTAGTTGGCACAAGATGCTGACTAAGGTTCAACCTTGCCCATACAGCATTCTCTATAATGATTTGGAGAAATTCTGTCTGCAGTAGGTACCAAGTACTAGTCTAAGGTCACATATTTAAGTTATTTCCTAGGTAGGTACACAGGTATCAATTCATTTTTAGAAGGTAACCTGTCAACATGCACATATGCACTTCAACTATAAACATTAATACACTGGCATGGTACAAGTGATCCTGAGTCAATAGTATACACGGCATTATGCTCAACTGCAGAGCACAAGTAACTGGATCCAGTCACCTTCTTGGCAAACAAACACAAAGCCTGGTAACAGCAGACAGGTTTGTGAGACAGTCATGCAGGAGAAGAATGGACTGCTAAAGCTGAAAGTTCTGGCTAAGTACACAATTTTTCCGCAATCACAGAGGAAATGCATGGATTACTAGAGCTGAATTTTAGAGAGATATTATTATGCAAATGCAGGATAAAGCCCAGTTACTGGAATATTTGTTCAACAACTGTTAATCAGTCATCAAAATCAGGAACAACCACTGCAGCCAGGGAATGCTGCACATTACATGCTTTAGACATGGTGTTAGAAAGACAGTCAGGTGCCTACAATGAATCTCGGCTTAATGGGTTAGCTGTAAAAATAAAAATTAAGCCCACACAGGGTTATTATTCTCTAGTTCTCTTTACAAAACCTATCCATGCACTCTGGACCTGTAAGAAGTGTTACTCCTGCATCTCTCCAAAGTTTAATTACTAGGGTTGTTTTTAACATTGTATAATGCATTTTTAAACTCAAAAGTTGCCTGTCAGGTAAGGAAATGTACTCTGTCAACAGGAAGTGTTTTTTACCCCCACATCTTCACACTGGAATTTTCCACATGGATCTCACTCAAAGCATTTACAGGCAGTCCTTGAAATTCAGAGCCAGGCAAAGAAACCAGCCAAGAACCCAGTACTGTCCCAGCTGAAATGAGACCATTCAAAGGTTGCCACTGTTAAGAAATAAGTGCTTTTGTGGCTGTAAGTACTAGCAGCACAGGAAAGCTTGAATGTAAAAAGCTTATTCCCTCCCTCCCTCCCAAAAAGGGCAACAAACAAAAGTAATGCAATATAGATCAGTGTACACTCAGACAACACACACAAAAATATCCACTTTTAACATGGATTCTTTCTAACCAACCATACTAAAACCATATCCTCCTTTCACCCACAAACAGCTGAAGATCTAGACATGAAGTGACATAATATGTGCATTTTAAAAAAAAAAAAATTAATCTCCCAACAAAATTTCAGGGAAGCTAATGCAACAACAAGTGAAAAACATACATTGCATAATGTGCATTCAACTCTCACTGCTAAATATATCAACAAGCAAGAAGGACCCTGCACAGACTTGGCTACAAGACACCATACTGGGCACATTGCTGCCAATATCCTTCTGACTTCCATGTTATCAGTTCCATTTTCCATGCACAGCAGCTATAGAGGCAACCAACTTGTTTTCAGTCAGCTCCAGATCCTCAGCAGGCAGCTCACAGACCCAAATGGAAATCACAGTATAAGCAAAAAGGCAAGGAGGACTTCAAAGGTCAAATCCGAGTCAGTCACCAACAAATAAAGGCTGAAATGGAAGAATGTATTTTCAGAAGCAAGACCCTACTCCTGCTTTTGAACAGAATTGTGGCTGTAAGCCACCTCCTTCCATTCCTTTTGAATACTTAGTCCTCACCTTTAACAAAGCATGGTCAGGAAAAAGCAGCAGAAAAAATAACTGTACCACGATGATTAATCCTTCAGCAACAGGCATCAGGAGCAAGAAAACATTCAGTACAGTCTGTGCCCATCATCAAGCAATATGAAAATGGGAGCTAGAAGTGCAATGAAAACTGAACTGATACTGGGTGCATTTTCCTCAATTGGAAAAAATCCCAGGTTACCTAGTTCTATAGACCCTACATTTAGCAGGACATGTTGGTTAGTTATCACAACCAAAAGGAGAAAGCATGAAAGAAAATATATGCTAAGAAATCAAGAAGGTAAAAGACTATACACAAAAATAACGAAGAATTAGGAAAATTACTTTTTTTCTTCAACGAAAAAGCAATAAGCACAAGCAAGGCCAAGAGACACAAAAACTGAGAAAGAAGAAGCACACACTTTCAAGAAGGCTGATACTATCCCAACACTACACTCGTTTTAATACCCAGTGCAGACAGCAGGAAAAGGATTTTTCCCCCCCTCGGGGCAAGTTCTATTCATACCCCTACTAAGTCAATAAATAAACAGTGTAAGCAAGTTCTATCAGAAACAGATTTAGTGAGTGACTTTAAACAGAATTAGTGCAAGTGTACAAAGTCTGTAACACATTTGACTTGGTCCCTGAGCATTCATTATCCGGTGCCAGCAAAGTAGGTCACTGGGGCCAGGGAGCACAGACAAGTCAGCTGTCTCTACGCAAGCTGCCAGAGTGCCCCTAACCAGGACTGAAGAGGGTTGACAAGTGTTCATCGTGAGCCATTTTACAAAAATAGGTAGGGTCAACAGTTTTGGTTTAGTAAGCTTCTCACAGCTGAATGAACCTCTGGAAAACACCCACACCTTCTAATGCGAGCAGGCTCGAGCCAAGGCATCCTCAGACACAGGGCATGCTCCAAACGGCAGACGGATGGGCTTGTACAGGTTACAAACCACACCGGCAGCTAAACCATCTCCTGACATTGCACTTGATTTAGAGCCCTGTTGCAACAGCAAAACTAAATCAATGCCTGGGATGCTCCTATGTGCAACAACCATCTGCACCACAAGCCACCATCCTCTATAACTGCAGTGTATTCTTTCTCTTCTTCAACATGCCAGATTACCAAACTGAAGGTTCAAGAAAGTGTAACAAAACACTCAGCATATCAGAGGCCAACAACAGAAAGAGAAAGCTACACAACAGGCAATAGATGAAATCATATCTTTGTCCTGCTTTAAAAACACATTCCTCCATTCTTTTCTTTTCTATGTGCTAAAGTGCTCCTACATAGAGAACCTGTAGCTCACCTACTGTTGAGTACTTAAAACAAACAAAACCACCGAAAACAAACAAAAACAACAAATAAACAAACAAAACCACAAAAACCAATGAAACAAAACCCCAGCAGTTCTACCCTGAATTATTTCTCCTTCAGGTCTGTAGAAGTTTTAGCTGCTTTCTTTATCTTCAACTTTTATTTTAAATAAATTAAAAATTAATCATCTTAGGCTGGGCAGGTAGTAAGGCAGATTATTAAATTTCACACTTCACGAAGAAGAAACAGCCTCTACACCTCCCCCCTGCTGTAATCCTTTATTCAATCACTGTAATCTTAGTTGTATCTAAACAAGGACTATAACCTTGGCATCAGTGTTATAAGCACACCATCAGACCAAGTGTGGCAACAAATACACCTAAATAAAAGTAACACGCATCACAAACAAGATACAGAAGACAAGGTACTCAGCACATTGTTTCATGGCCATAAACCAACAGTAGACTAAGTTAAAAATAAGTATTATTCATTAAGCTGCTCTGTTACTGTTCTTCCACAGATTTTTTTTCCATTTCTTTTTATGTGTGTTGCCATATCAACCCTTTCATGTGATCCTTTCACTCATGGTCTTTTTCAGTTCCATCACGCATCTCCCCACCGGTTCCTTTGATAGCAGATTTCCAGGTCCCTGCCTAGACGTATTTTCATTAGCTGGATTCCTTGGGTTGCATCTGACTCAAATTTTAACCACGCAGGGCACAAAACCTGTATTTTAAAAGGAGGAAGTTGCCATCATCCTTTAAATTGAACTGAAAACCTACCTTGCTTATCCTTCATTCTTCCCCCTTCCCACAACTCCTACACACTGTAGCTCCAAAAGAAATTACAGATCTGACCTACAACAGAACCAAGGATCCCTATATTTGAGTCCTGGCCCACGGCCTGCACTCCAGCCTCCTTCAACTGAATTCATCAAGTCTCGGAAAGCTGCTTTAAAACCACCCTTGCCCAAAGTAGTTTTCCAATGCCATTTAAAACAAACATCTTTGAAGGGCAGACGGAACTGCTTTGCTCTCTAATCGCTACAATAGCAGTACACACACTGACAGAAGTGGGCTGCTTGGCAGACAAATCCATCCTTCCAACAAAATTCAGAAGGCTTAGTGGTCATTTTTGGCAAATGACAGCTAGTTCAAAACCCAATTTTCCCCATAAATGGCCTGACACACAACATAAGAGTGAAAAGAATGCCTGGACACTTTAAAAGTAAGCACAGTCTGCTTTATTTTAGGCACAGATACATGCAGGCAGAGTGAATGCTCTGGACAAACAGCTCTGTTTCCTTCTCTCTGGACAATGTCTGGGGACATGCAAAAGCATGCACAGCCCACATGCCTGGAATTAACAGAGTATCTTTCTTCCCTGGCTGCAGATCTAGAAATAATTCACCCACAATTAAGACCCCAGTGAGAGAGCGCATTACAGGCCTCATTACAGGTCACTTCTGATACGCCTTGACACAATACACTAATAAGATTCTGCCCTGGGTGCACATTTCCCATTACACCGAGGTAGGTCCAACTCAGTTGCTGGGATTTTAAGGCTGCCACTCACTCAGTTTTCCCTGAGATCATCCTGTATTTGCAGCTGCTGGACCAAAAAAGTTCCCTCTACCCAAGTTCCCTCTACCTCATTTGCAGGGCAAAAAGGTTTGGACCATTGGGACAATATTTCAATCTGGAGTTGTATTTCTACCCAACATGCAATCTTTGTATTATTTATGTTACCAAGAGGCAAGGGAGAAAGAATAAGAGGACAAGAAAAAAGGGGATTTTTTTTGTTTATGCAGTGGGCAGTGCTTAGAAGTGCATTGCACTGCACTCTCTACATAGCTCAAAAGCTGCAGGCACAAGTGTGATTTTACTCACACAAATAATTCTGATATATTCTATGATTAAAGTTACTTCTCATGCATGTAGACAGTTCATCCAACACCAAGGACAACAGTCTATTAAAATTAAAATGGAACATGACCTCAAGATTAATACAAGATTATGGCAGATGCAATATCTGAAGCATATACTTAAGAAACAGAACTACTACAAGCTGAATCTACACCTTTATTTGGGTTTATGGCAAGTTTACACAAAAGCACAGTTCACTAGTTCCTCTGTCAGTATTAACATACAGCATCACTTTGAAACACAAATCCCCCACATCCATATGGAACAACTCCACCCAGCAGTATTTGTAAAAACGTTACACTAAAGCTCTGCCCTGAAGCACAAACACCGTGCTTCAAACAAAAACTGAACAGTACAAATGCCTCCCCCCCAGGTCTGTGGGGCAGCTCTATCCTCTCACAGTCACTTGACCAGTTAGAGCAGAAGAGACCACCAAAGGTCAGTCTCCTCTGAAGCACGGGGAGCCAGTCCCTGCCTGATGCACAGCTCCGCAGTGTCAAACTCTGCACAGGAAACAACAGAACTCCTCACTGGTCTCATACTCTGAACTAAAATATAAAGTATAAATCAGGAAGGTTATCCATTTGTAGCCATTTTTTTTTTGGCATACAAAGTTATTTTCCAATTGCTTTTATTGGAAGTCTTTACCTTCTGAAAGCACAGACTCCAATTTGGGAATTGGAAACTGATAAAGCACTACGCCTCACAAACAAGTGCAAATTCCTTTAGACTCAAATACACCATTAATTACAGCAAAATTCTTGAGAAAAACAGCACCTCTTCCTCTTCCATTTAAACACACATCATTTCACTCACAGACCTCAAAAAGCTCAGGAACGGGGAGTGATATCACAGTTCTCTACTCTAGAGGGAGGAGAGCAAGCAATCTACCTAAAGTTACACCACATGTCAGGGATGGGGTTGGGAACAAAATCACAGTGCTCTCCAGGGTACACTGCCTATCCCTACATATCCTCTACCCACCCCTACAGAGTAAAAAGACACAAGGATTTAGAGCTGGTTTGCTGATAACCTTAATGGTATATTTGTTAACAGTCATCTCTAATGATTAAATGCCACACTAGCAGTGGTTTCTAATTGCAAGCTTCTGGAAAACTAGACACACCCTGTAACTGTGCTGTACATCTGTCTGCCCCAGGTGTAAGATATTTTGCTAATTCTCCTTCGTGTACACCAGGACAGACCTCTGCACACTCTGTCCCATGCCACTACACCATGAAGTCAGGAAGTGGTACCCTCGCAGGTCTCCAGGTGGCATACACACCCCCTACACTCACACAGTGAGCATGACCCTTTCTGTCACCCCCATGGGCAGCAGCTCAAACACCACAGCCTCCCACTCCTGATCCTGCAGGCGTTCATGTCTGTATAGATCCATGGCTTCCAACCTTGCCCTGGAAGCCAGAGTTAAGTTCCAATTTAGCAACTTAGAACACATCCTAGTCTATTCATAGCCCCCGAACATACCAGCACCCTAGCTATGGGAGCTTTCTTTTTTCCTGGCTGTGCCAAAACCTCCCTGTAAGAAGTAGAAAAATAGGATGCAAGAAGAGGACCACAGGCAAAAAAAGACTATTTCAAGAAGACATAAATTGATCTCTGTGCTGAAAGGCAACATGGTCTATCAGAATCTACAGCTCCTGCATTACAGCTCCGTCACAAGTTATTTCTGTCAGCTCCTACTTACCACACATAGGTACTTTTGACACTATGGGAAGTAAGAGCAACGAGCTCTCTATTTCTTAGAACTAAACCCAACCTGCAGGATCTCATACCTGATACTGAATCTGTAATCTGCAACTATTGATGCTCTCTATGGAGAGCATTTTGAAATCACATTCTGCATAACATAAACGTTCTGCCTTTCCAAACTGGAAAATTCAAAGTTTTTTGCAACTTATATAGGTACTTTTTTCCCCAGAGTGAATTCTCTATGGCCATGCTCCACAAAGCTTTGCTATGCAATGTAAAATTGTAGGCTTACCAATTTCAGAAGAGTTCTCCAAAGGAAACACTCAATCCACTTGCAGCTTACTGCCCAGTCCTTCTCCCTTCCATCTCTTCCCTAGTCCTGACTACTCTCTTGACAAGCACTTTGACCATTATGAGGAATTAATACTCTCAAGTGGCACAATTCAGACAACGGGAGAGCTGTGACATTTCAGAACGCTACCTCAAGCCCTTTCATAGCACATTTGTTCAGCACATCCAGAAAAAAAACAAGACATGCAATTGGTTAAAAAGGAGGCATGAACAACAATTAAACAGGCCACAAAGATCTACACAGAAAACCAGGACTAAGTGCAGAGGCAAAACAAACACAGTAAGGGACCTCTGTAAATGGAAGCTATCGCTTCCACAGCACAAAACAGCTCTAGGACCATACAGACCACAAGCAAACCATCTTTCCCAGTGTCTCTACATACAGAATCTTCACAGGTTTTAAGAAAAAGACATAGCCTTATGCAATTTCCTGAAAAAAATTTTTTTTTTAATTCTGTATATCCATGCAGACTTGTTTAAGCAGAAATATGAACTTGTAAGTTTCTAAAAGGCAGCTCCACACATTGACAGTTAAGTTTTTCAGAGCAAGTGAGATCATTTTTCTATGCTGCATCAAGCACATAGAACATTTCAGATACTGAATAGCTTCATTTAGCTCCATACCTCTATGACTGACAAAACACAAAAGCCATTAAAATAAAGTGCAGAATCACAACTGTGCAAAGAAAGGGCAAAACATGCATCCTATTGTTTCTTGGTCTTTGTCACCAACTTAGACTGGTTTAATTTTGCCATCTTCTGTAAGGAGGGAGAGGTAAGGGAGGGGAGCAAAATAAGTGGTCTCTAAAAAACTGAAAAGCTAAAGACAAAAAATTTTCTATATAGATAGACATATGCCTATAAAATGAACTTCCACTGCTGAGTGGGAAAGCAGATAGTGATTGAACCCACGTCCTCAAAATACTGTGCTTTACTATCAGCTTGCATTTTAGCTCCATAGGCAAACAACTTATTTTCTTCTTCAGGTCCTACAGGAAAGCCGGTACTTGGAGCTCAGGCAGCACTTGAAATACTTTTATAAAACA
Source organism: Empidonax traillii (assembly GCF_003031625.1). Lineage (NCBI taxonomy): Eukaryota > Metazoa > Chordata > Aves > Passeriformes > Tyrannidae > Empidonax > Empidonax traillii. Next base: position 647,632 of record NW_020955224.1, read on the forward strand.
AACCACAAGAGAAGTTACTCTTCTCCTAGAGATGCTCCATTCCAGAATATACAGTTCCATAAGCTAAAAAGCCTCTTCTTCCAAAATTCTTTCCTTAGCAGTTGTAGATCAACAGAACCAGAACTATATACAAACAGGAGATATGGTTCCTAAATACTGCTTCAGGATCACTATCTCCATCATAAGCTGAACTGTTCATCCCCATTAGTATAGAGAAATTAAAGGTAAAAGAGAAATACTTGTTTGTGCATCAAGCCAAGTCCTGAGATCAATTTGGCAAGGCCACACGGATCAATCAATTTATACCACACCCACTGACACACAAGATAAAAGACCACAAGAAACAGGTAATCTCTAGCATCCTTGTTAAAAAATAAAGAAAAAACACACAGGGAGGAAAACCAATCCTTACCTACAAAAACCTCTGTAAGTAATCAGTTTAACATTAAAAATTAAGAAGCTGGAATTCAGCTGCTGTCTCTTGTCTCTCTCAGTTTCCAGAAAAATAATAAAGGCTGACAAACAGGGTATGAAACAACAAACCACCATTTGCCTGTAAAAGGACTACTGGAGGACCAGAAGCCAAAAAAAGTTCTGTTCTTGCTGCATGGATGCAATGAGCTATTATTAACTTGTGTTAACTATCACAAATGAATTAACCAGAGCAGCATTGCACAGCACAGAATTCTCCTCGACAGCAGTGAAACAAGGTGATCAACACTCAGATGGTAAACGTGTGAAGGAATTCTCCACATCTGGCCTTTTCTTCTACTGATCACACGATTATTAAAAGGGAGACCCTGTCAAAGCCCAGCAGTCATTTTTTATCTCATCCTGAGTGAGACTGGACAACATAATACTGTTTATTCTAAGCGTATCTCATTCAAGGTGACCAAGGTCATTGCTAACTAAGAGCAACGAAAAAACACTTACAAAATACAAAAATAAGTCGCCTGGTCTAAGAGCAAGCAGGTTCTTGCTGGCTCTGGCTGCAGTTCACCTAAACTGCAGCTAAACTCCTTCTGATAACGTATGAAAGTTCTGATTGCATGGCAGAGAAATACAAATCCACCAATATTCTGTTAAACATCAATCTGCATCCAGCCTGTAACACGGAAGAATTTCTTAATCCCTCCTGAAGTCTTTTACTGAGCAACAATTAACTTTGGCCACTATCCTTCTGCACTGAGTGCTAAGAATTATTTTGCGTATGCTCAGTGAATACACCCCATTTAAAGACAAGCAACTCAGAAAAAAAGGTCAGAAACTGCTAGGTTAATTCTTTTTAGGAAAACAACACTGAGTTATTGAAAGAAAAGCTTTCACATTTTTCTTTGCCTAAAAAACAAATAATTAAAAAATCTGCTTAATTTTTATTGCAAGTTGCTTTCTAACTTCTTTATTTTTCATAACACTGACCACAAAGATTGGATTTTCATTGCACGGGGGAAATACGGAGAAGCTCCGCAACTACATCTCTGCTTGGTGGAATGAGACCGTGTTGGGCTATCAGAAATAGTGTTAATACTTAAGATACAGTCCTGCAGAAATCAGAATAGTCAGCAACCATGAAAACAACACTATACAAGTCAAACTTTTGGGTTTTTTTAGTTATTTACAGGTAGTTTCTTCAGTGTCTGTTTAAAACTTAAGTATCCCATCAATTCCTGTTGACTTTAAGAATCTACAAGCCTGTAAAAAGTAAGATTATTTCCTCACATACCCAACCTCAAGCAGAAGTCTCACAGGTTTTCTTTGCCCCACGCTTCAGCCACAAGCAAAGCTTAAAACAGCCAAAAGCTTGATTTTACATCCCTCTGCAACCAGACGCGCGGATCGGCCCCAGCAGCGAGCGGGAGCGGGACAGAGAACAGCGCGGCTCTAACCCGGAACAGCCTGGAAAGCAGCACGGCACCAGGCTCTGCGCTTCCTCCTGTCGTGTCCTTGCAAGGTGCATTCCCTACGGAGCGGAATTCCACCCTTTGCCCCGAGCACCTTCGGGCTGCGCTCGCCGCTCACCTGCCCGAGCGAGCAGCGCCGCCGTCCCGAGTGCAGCGCTACCCGCGGGCCAGGAGGCGGGACCCGGCGGCCCGGCTCTCACCCCGGGCCGACACGCCGCGGCGGCCAAGGGCACGGGGAGGGAAGGCCGCAGCACCGGGAGCCCCCTGCCCGGGCGCAGCCCCACCGCCGCCATCGCCCGCCGGACCCCGCACACGTCCCCCCCGCCGGGGGACGGCGCCGCCGCCGCTGCGGAGCGACCCCCGGCCCGAGGGCCCGCACCGGGCACCGGCGCCCTGCCCGCTGCAGCGCCGCCGCCATCACCCGCATCCCTTCCCGCACCGCTGCGCCGCATCGCAGCGGAGGAGCTCGCGGAGCCAGGGGCATGGGCAGCGGCACTACCGGGTGCTCCGCTGCCCCATACCGCTCCGCCGCCACCTCCTCCTCCTCCCTTCCGCCCCCTCTCCCTTCCGCCGCCGCGACCGCTTCCCATACCGCGGCCCGGCCCGGCACAGCCCCACAGCCACCGCCTCTCCCGGTCCCAGCTCGGCTTCGCCCCGCTGCGCTCCCCGCGAGCCACCCGGGCCCGCGTGCCTGCTTACCCCGCCACCGCCACCGCCCCCAGCCCGGCCCGGCCCGCGCCCCGCCCCCGCCGCGCTCCCATTGGCCGAGCCCGTGCGCCCCGCGCCCCAGCCAATGGGAGGCGGGCCCGGGCGGGGCTCCGGCCAATGCGGGGCGGGCCCGGCGCGGCGCGCGCGGCGGCTGCAGGGGGACGTGAGGCCCGTGAGGTCCGTGCGGCGGCGGCGGCGGCGGGCGGGGGCGGCGGGGGCGAGGCGTGAGGAGCGTGTGCTGCGAGCGGGGCGGCGGCGGCGGCTCCGGCGGGGGGACGGCTCCCCCCGGGCGGCGGCTCCGGCGGCGAGCGGGGACCGCCCCGGTGGCGGGGACAGTCAGAGGTGGCGGTGTCTCCCCGCGGTCCCGGCTGGCGGGGCGGGGGAGGGTGGTCCCGCGGCGGGGAAGGACAGGGCGGGCAGCGGCCGCACCCCGCGCGTTAGGGGGGCCCGGGGAACGGCGGCTGTCGCTGCTCGGGCGGTCTCGCCGGTCCCTCTGTGTGTGCACGAGGAGATGGACAGGAGTGCCGCGCCCGGCAGACTCCAGGGAGATGCCAAGAGACGGGAGCAACTCCCATTTCCGCGTCGGGGAAACCTTTGTTGGTGGGGTGCCTGTGTGGGTTTTTCAAAGCATCGGCTTAAACCCGGGGCTGATGCGTTGGGAACTGTTCGTGATGTTGGGAAACGCTTGTAATATACATTGGAAGTAAAAGCATCGCGTGGTCTCCTACAGGTCGTTCCCGTCTCGCAGAGGCTGCAAAGGGCGCAGAGTCACAGCCGGCGCTGTGCCCGTCTGGATGCTCCGGTCAGCGCCTGCCTCTGTCAGCAACTTTCCTGTCTGAAAAACAACAATGCATTCTTTATGGTGCATTTGCCACATGGCTGCATCAGTGCAGAAGTACATTTGGATGAGGTTTGGAGATTAAATCATTCGTTTCTTCCTCAACCAAACAGGATTCATAATTCTCTAGAGGTGTAGCGTAACCTCCAGGAGTGACCAACACACACAGCCCCGAGCTTTAATTTCAGCATTGTTGGTTGCTTGCTTTGGTCAGCCTTTTAGCTTACTAGTGGCTTGAACTGAGCACTTAAATCCACATGGAAGGACCTATATCTAAGTAGGTGTTGTGGATTTGTGAAGAAGCAAACTGGATAAGTGGTCTGCTGTAAGTGTGTATAGGGTTTTAACCCTACAAAATCTCTTGGTGAATATTACTGCCAAGCTGTTAGTGCCAAACTTGCCTCCCTCTGATAATTAGTATCTCCAGCCGCTTACATTAAAGCTTATTTGGCTGGTATTTATGAACATACTAAATATTGTTTAAATGGTAAATATTACCTATAATTCTTCTTTTTTGGTGTTGTTTTCCTTAAATAAAATATGTGCTTCCCACCCAAGCCCTACTCAGTGTCCTAGGTGAGCGATGGGGAGGTCTCTGCAAGGCACTGAACAGAAGGCTACAAATAAATTTATCAAAACACATCACCCAGACATTATCCGATTAGAAGCAAGCCTCGGTCAGGACTAGAAAGCCCTAGATTTGAACTCGAAAGATGAAAAAAAAAGTTCCCTCGGGAAGACACGTTATTGATTTAAATGCTGTAGGCAGGGGTTGTGTATAGACATGTGTATCTGAAATGGAAAGACCAAATGTGACACTTCTGTGCTTGATAAGGGGATGGAGACTTAATGTGTAGACAATGCAAAAACACGGCTGCAATAAAATACCAACCTCGAAAAATTTTCTTAGTTTCAATACTGACACCTCTGGAAATGCACACAAGTTAATTGTTCTGTTTGTTGTTAATTTCATGCTGTTTTCTCTAAAGAAACAATCATCTTTACCCTCACCTGAAAAAAAGGATGAGTTTCAGATGTCTTTTCTAATTACACACTTTTATCTATTACTGTACTGAATTTGGATGTCAGTGCTGTGTAACATCACTTTGCTTGCATCAGCTCCGCATTAATTGTGAAATACCTCTTACTCACTGTGCTGAGCACGGAGAACTGGAGGGTTCCTGCATGAGCACACTGTCATGGCTCGAGAGGTAGGCAGAGCAAGCACAGGATGAAGCTCTCCCCATCTTTCAAAGACAAGCCTGGCTGGTTGCCTTTATTCACACGTGGTAAACCATTGAGTATTTCTGACACTGCTGTTCAATTTGCATCACACCTTCTGTTGCCCAGGTTTTCTGCAGCCTTAAAGGACCTATTGAGCTCAAGGGTAGCTCTTTCTATACTTAAAGAAGAGAGAAGTGTCTGTTTTCTCACCCAGTTTGAAGTGCAAAGAGGTAACACTGGAAGCTGGACTGAAGCTGCTGGGAGCAGATGGTGTATGTACCTCTTTGTTACTTTTTAGTTCTTGAGGGGAATAGGGGCAGGACACCTAGGACTCACAATCAAGAATCCAGAGGCTAATTTTTGTGGGGATGATTGCCTAACTTTGTTCACAGTCCTAAATAAAAAATCAGACATGGTGTGTGTGAAGTGCTGGAAGTTATTCCACGGCAGAAGCCGTGCAGGATCTTCCTGTAAACTGGAGAAAAATGGTAAAAGAGAAAAAATATTGTCAATATTTTATATGGTTTAGTGCTACTAGACTTACAGCCTTAACCCTGGAAAAAAAGAAGGGGCAGAGTGCTGTACTGGAAAAATAAACGAGGTAGTCATCCTTTTCTTCAGAAATGGTATCAGTGCTTTATGTAACAGCCTCATTGTTGGCTGTTCCTGTGGGCTTTGAGGTGTTCAAATTCAGGTTCCCTCCCTGCTTGTGAAGACTTAGAGCATCCCACCCTCCTATTGGGACACTAATGATGATGTCTGCTCTTGCCTTCTCTCCAGCCTTATTCATATTATTATTATTGTTCTTTATTTTTATGGTCTACACAATGGGAAAGCTCAGCAAGAGGAAATGAGAATGGAGTGCTCCTGCATCCCTTCCAGATCCAAGGCAAATATACAGTCTGACCTTGTGCAAATTGTGCCTTGTTCAGAGACAGGAGACATGGACATGAATCCCGTGAGGATCAGCACAGGCTGGTTTTGTGCCCTTCACCAAAGGACTGTAGGTAAAACAGCAGTGAGATCTTCATCCATGCACTGAATCAACTCTGAGAGTTTGTGTCGGAGGTGATCTGCCAAATGTGCTGTGCACTTAACAGATAAAGCCCTTCCAAGCAGAAGAGAGGGAAGAAACACAGTCCCTATGGAGAGGCCTTTTTTACAAGGGCCTGTAGTGACAGGACAAGGGGGAATGGATTCAAACTAAAAGAGAGCAGGTTTAGATTAGATACTGGGAAAAAATTCTTCACTGTGAGCATGGTGAGGCACTGGCTCAGATTGCCCAGAGAAGCTGTGGATGCCTCATCCCTGGAGCTGTGCAAGGCCAGGCTGGATGATGGAGCTCTGAGTAGCCTGGTCCAGTGGAAGGTGTTTCTGTCCATGTCAGGTGGGTTGGAACTAGACAAACTTTAGGTCCCTTCCAACCCGAACCATTCTATGAGTCTCTGAAAATTCTATGTAAATACCTAAACACTGGCATCCTATGATGCTTCACTGACTCCAGTGTGATGTGACAGCAAATGAGGTTGTTGCAGATGTATGCATTGCAGATCTGAATTTTCAGAGCAGTCCTGTGAAAAAGCAAGTTCCTAGACTTTGAGGAGTCTCTTGATTGCCTAAAAGAACAAGAAGTGAACATTATTAATAAATCAGCCACAACACATCTTTGGCAGTACAGCCGTCATTTGCTTCTCACAGCTTGTTCAATAGTATTCTGTTCAGTCAAATTTCAACATACTCCAGAAACATTTCTGTGAGTATTTCTAGCCAGAATCTTACAGATATAAGGGTTATATAACTCAGTCTTTTAATAAATTATAATATAAGCATGATAAATTTGATTATAGTAATATGAATTACAATAAAGCTATAAATAATATAATGGCATATCTATAATATATAAATATAATTGAAATTATAATAAATTTTAACTGATAATTATAATTTAACTAATGTGGGAGTCCCACTCCCTCAGAGCCTTCTCCCTACAGATGTCTAAATGGTTTGTTGAAGATTATTTAATTCTCCAAATATCCTAATTTTGAAAGTTAGAGTGAGGTCAGTACCTTACCTGAGGTCAGTGGGAAAGCTTGATGTAGCAGTGGAAGTCCTGATTCCATAGGAAATTCTTTAACTGTGCCATCTTATCTCCATCTCATATTGCTTGTTGATATTTATGTAATGAAGGGCTTTATGGTGCAGTTTCACGAGGTGCAGCTCTGCTGCAGGCCTGGGGTAGGAGCAGCAAGAAGGGCACAAGGAAGAGTGAGTCCAGGGCTCTCTGGCTCTGAATTCCAGCGGGATCCCTGCCAGCCTTTGGGTGGGATTGCGTTCCTCCTCCTGTTCACTGTTTTCTGAGAGGAGTCTGTTTGCTCACTAACTAGCAGCTCACCATTCATGGGTGCGAGGGAACACCCAAAAAACCCTCTGCCAGTGCTGATGTGACTAAAGAAGCCGGTGAAAGCTGGCTTCCTTAAAGCCTTGTACAAAGTGGGACAAGTTCCCAGGGAGGAACACTGGGAGGAATGAGCCGGAATGGCTGAAGTTCTACAAACAAAAAAAAAACTTGGAGAACCACAGCCTGGAAGGATCTTTGGGCCCTGCAGTAGGAAGGGCTCCATTGCAACAGGAAATTAGTAGGCAGACTACTAACCTGTAGAAAAAAGAGTTAATGGAGTCTCAATTAAGCAGCAATGGTCATGTAATTAGGTTGACAAGTATCCAGGCTGTTCAGAGAACACTCAGAAATTCTTTTGTGTAGGACAGGCCCAAGCTGTTTTGCTAACCACAATATATATGATTGAACTTGATGAACTTGGAGGTCTTTTCCAGCCTTAATAATTCTAGGATTCTATAATGTATGTCACCATCCTTCTCCAATGTTCATACAGCTAACCACAAAGCAAAAGGCGCTCTGGAAATATTTTCCTCATTCCTCCTTCTCCAAGCAACTGCTGAGGCTTAGATAAGCTACCTCTTGAGTGGTTTTGCCTTGTGTTCATTCTTCTTTAGAAGGTAATTTCTTCAGGGCAGATGGAATGTCTCTGACTACATAGATTTAGGGTGTTCCATAAACATCATAATATAGGGATGATGAAGTGAAACAATTGAAGTGGAAGTCACCGGACAGGTGGCTTGGTTTTAGTAGTTAGCCTGTAGGTATTTCAAAACTTTGACATGTGTCAGTGATGCTGTTTGTACCATATGTTATTTATATGGCTTTATGGCCAAGGATGAGAGCAACAGCTTTCAGAAAGAAATGAGATCTCTCTGACTCAAACAGTGGTAAATGCACATCCAGTATCATCATAGGATCCAAATGATGGGCTATTTTTGTCACGCTTAATACTGCTCTGATTTTTGAACTGTGTATTTTCATCCCAAAGCACTCAGGCATTCATGGCACTTGTTCTTTTTTCTCTCTCCCCTCACTGCAAAGGGGCAGAGACAAGGCTCCATTTCAGTTAGCACCTTATTTTCAAGATGATTTAATGCTGTCAGAAGGAGATGAATGTTTTCTGTCCAAGAGGAAGACACAGTGAAGGCAGCAGGACAGATATTTCATAGAATCATAGAATATCCTGTGTTGGAAGGGCAAGATCATTCAGTCCAGCTCCTGGCCCTGTACACCACGTGCCTGAGAGTGTTGTCCAAATGCGTCTTGAACTCTGGCAGACTTCGTGCTGCGACCACTTCCCTTGGGAGCCTATTCCAGTGCCAACCACCCTCTGGGTGAAGAACCTTTTCCTGGTATATAGCCTAAACCTCCCATGGCATAGCTGGTCACCAGAGACGAATTCCACAATTTCCTCCCTAGTTTTCCTTCTGGAGCTTTGAGTGAGCAGCCTTGCTCTGCACAGCTGGAGAGGGCAGGGAACACCATTGGGGCTGCTGGAGGGCTCTGAGACCCCTGTCTGGGAGGAGGTAAGCAGAGGTGACTGTCAGGTTCTGTGTAAGAACTGCTGTAGGGCTGCCTTGTCCCTTAATTGAAAGAAAGGAGGGGGCAGAAGACAAAAAAGCCTTCCCTTTGGCCCCTATGTTTTGCCTTGCCTCTCTGTGCACCTGATCACACCTCCCTCCTTTCTATATCACCCAGAGAGGCACTGCTTTGGGGAAGGAGGAATGAAGGCTGTCGAACCACAGAGGTGATTTATTATCTCCAGGGGTCCTTGGGGAAGAGCCTAAGAGGCCCTTTAGTAGCATTTGTAGTAAAGCTTAGGACTCAAGCACTTCTTTTCTCCTGCTATTATCTATCCCAGACAGGCTGCAGGGCTGGACAGGGTTTTTGTGGCTTGTGCTATAGTGCTCCAGGACATTGACTATATAGGACTGAACTCTAACAGGAGGTGGGAGCAGACCCACCAGTGCTGGGGTTATCTTTAATAATTATTTGGAGAAAAGATAACAAGTCTACTTTTGAGGCATTTTAGATAGTACTCTCCTGGATTTCTGTCCTCAGGGATGTGAGGCAGATCACAGCCTCGTTATCTTTCATCAGGGTTTGCCCCTGGCCTCCACATACACATATGCTCAGTGTGCTGAATAACGTGATTTTCTCTCCAGATGGGGAAAAAGGAGGATTGCAATGAAGATCACACAACTGGAAATTTGCATATAGGCACACGGATTTTTTTTTTTTCTCTCCTTAGATTACAAAAGAAAACAAAGCTAGGCGTTATTCTCTAGGTGAGGTAGTAACAAGCCACAACAAGCCCAGCTATACCGTGTTCATCACTGACAGAAGACTGCCAGGAAAGGCTGTGCAGCACACCACACATACACCAACCACCATGCTTGGCTGTGGCTCACACCACCCACAGTTCCCTCCAGACTTCACCACGTGGGTGCCAATTGGGCACTGCGTGCTTTGGAAAATTGGAGACAAGCCCATGGGGGTGGAGTAGGTTAAGAGAAAGACAGTGCCAGGTGGAGAGTCTGCAGATAGAAGCACTAAATGGTAGAAAGGGATACCAGTCCTTGTCTTTGGATAGTGCGTGGGACAGTACAGGGCAAGGACAGGCACCTTTGCCCCTGCCACCTTACCAGATAATGCAGTAAAACATTCACAACATCATGCTTGCTTGTTCAAATTCTGTTGCACAACAGTGCTTTTTATGGGTGTCAAGCACATCTATTTTGGATGAGATGAAGAGTACAGCAGTCTGATTAGCAGTTGTGTGCCTCGAGAATATGGTATTGCTATTTCTCCCCAGATCCATGAGACTCAGTTAAGCATTATTCAATTTGTAATTCTTTTTTATCTCCGGGCTAGACAGATCAGTTGTTTCTGCTCATTGTAAATTGCATTCGCCTGCGTAGTTTGGTGTTTTGCTCTCTCTCCTTGGCACCCAATTGTTTACACGTACCTCAATCTATCCTGCACACACAAGGTGAGAAGGCTCAGTTCTTTGTAGCTTCCAGCCAGGGTTCACTTTACGGATTATCACTAGCAAAGCCACTCACCCCCTGGGAAAACACGGCAACTTAATTTTGAAGCTAGGCAAACAGAGGCAAGTCCTTTGCTTGCATTTAGCCACTCTAAAGAGATTTTTGTGAAGGACAGAAAAGTTATCTGGAACAGTTTGGGCAGAGTTGTTCTGAAAGGGAAGGCAGGCTGGAGCCAGAGAACATGGGAGAAACAGGGTTATTTCTGAAGACTTTACTGGAACTAAGAATTAACACTAGTCATCAGTTTATTCTGCTGGTTAATGGTAAAGTGTGCTGCCAAACTCAACCATTGCCCCCAGCTTCTGGCACAGTATTGCCACATCTCACAGCTGGAGAGCAGTGAGCCACCTTGTCCCAGCCTGGAATCATCCCCAGAACATCATGTTTTCTTTCACTGTCCTGAAAGCCAGTACTTATTTTGGCTTTCTGGCATTTGCCTCACTGTTTCAAAACACAGTAAGGTGTAGGAGGGAGACATGGAAAGCTGCAGGGTGTTTCTGAGTGCCCGTGTGGCAAACATACAAGCTCATAACCTCCATCCAGTTGGCTGAAGGTGATTCACAGAGTCATGACAATTTACTTCTAGCAGTCAGTCTAGGGGGATGGTGTGGTTTCAAAAACCTAAAGCCAAAACCAGCACAGGGGAAAGCAGAATAATTTCTACCTTTGGATGCTGACCCTTTCCCTGCTTTGCTGTGGCTATAAATTCAATACCAGAGGTCGCTTGAGAAGGACTGTATAATCTAACCTCTGCTGTCTTCATCAGTGTCTGCATACCTGGACAGAGGGAGACCCACTGGTAGCAGAACATCCTGACTGACATGTAATCTGAGAGCAGCTGAGAGGAAAATGCCAGCAGTTAACAAGCCTCTGGAATGACTGATGGAGAGACAGTCCAGACATCCAGGTTAAGCCCTTAATTTTACTCTGAGCAAATCATTCAACTCCTCTGTAAAACAGGGCTAATGGCATTCTTCTGCTCCATCATGCTCAGGAAGCCCGATGCCTAAAGAAGTGTTTGGAAAGCCTCAGTGGAAGCACAGCAGAGTAATTTCAACATGCTCTGTAGCCATGCACAGGGAAAAGGCCTTGCCTTCAGGCACAGCGGTGCCAAGAACCAGCGCTGCAGGTTCACTCTCTCATCAACTCCCAGATGCTTCCGAGAAGATTTCTAGCCTAGAGGAGCCCAAGGTGAGAGCACAAAGATGACCCTTTCCTTCAGCAGTCCCACTGCCCAAAACCTGGGCAGTGCCTGCATCCTGCACCATCCACTCCACACACTTCAACAACTGTGGCTTCAGTTTAACTGGTGGCTTCATTTCACAGCATAGGATATGTTCCTTTCCCAAAATGCAGATTTTCTCACTGTTCTCTGCAGCATCACTTCCTATTTCATGACAGTATTAAACAGCATGTGCACACACAACAGTGGCAGAGAAGGTGCCTTAATCGTTTACATCCCAAGTGCCTTTGGTATTGCTTTATGTCCCCTGCTAGCCCTCATTTTCCCATCTTGTTTAAGTCCTTTAAGTTACAGCTGCACTGCCATAATGAGCCTGGTGAGAGAAGCCAGCACCCCACTCCTCTTCTATAAGCCTAACCCATGCCTCAGGTGTGTTTCAGTTTTTCAAGCCTTGTATTCTTCCCTAGGCTGAAAAGCCACAGCTCAGAGTCTACAGGAAAACACATTTGCTGGAATTCTGTTCTCTATTACTTTGCTGCACAACCTGGAGTTTGAATTGGCAGCATGATGAGTTTTCTGAAATCATTTGGTGTGTTCACCATTTCATTCTTAGCATGCCCACACAAATCACAAAGGGACAGAAACCAGGGGGCTTTTTTCCTTATTAAATAAGAAAGTTTACAGTTTTCATGCCTCTTGAAACCTGCATGGAACACTCTGGAAAACTATGGGCACAATATTTGGAGAACAAAAATAGCTCAAATTTGAACTTCCCAGAATATCACAAAGGCTGTATTTGGTAGGGGCTTACAGAGAGGGCGTGCCGTTTCTGGCATGATGAAGGGATAAGATGTTCCTGTTAGAACAATTCTGTTAATGCTATTGGCACTTTATTGCTACTAACTACCCGTTGGCACATAGGATAGGTAGCTTTTAAAATAATTCCAAATACCTACCTTCAGCTCCAGGGATCTTGCTTGTCTTACACCAGTTTTGAAGGAAGGCTCAGATTCTCTCATAAATAGATGCAGCTCTATGAAGTCAGGAAGAATTGTAATTGCTTATATTTAGCTTTGTAGAAATTGCAGATGGTATGACATAAGTTAAAAAGGTTGGATCAGTCTTCTGCACTTGCTCTCACACTTTTTACATGATTCCTGGTCTGCTTAAACACAAATTAGCTGTGGAGTTACTTGTGTTTTATATCAGGGTTAGCAAGGTCTCCTTGAAGTCATAGAAACCAATGATATAGGAGAAAATAGGCCTAAAGCCTTTCCTACTCCGCCCCCTTCTGCAAGGCAAGTCCAGGAGTGCCAGGTTTCATGGCATTTATTTGTGCACAGACCTAATCCTGAGTTTGCCTACAGGACCTGTCACTTAGCTCAGGGTGCATTTGATAGGGCTTGACCAGTTCCCAGTTTTGGAAAACTTCCATTCCAACTACTTGGCACTGTACCTGTCTCAGGTTTCTATATCAAGGAGTTTAGCCACTTCCACTTCAAAGTCTCTGTTTATTTATATCTTTTTAATACTGAGCCACAAATAGTGCTGAGCACTGACACCTCCCAAACCCTGCTCTTGGGAACCAGTCAAACGTGTTGCACGAAGAAAATATCAGTTCATAGTTACTTAACTCCTTCAGTGCTCAGGGCAAATGCCTTGAATTTAGATGGGAAAAGGTGGGTGATAGCAAACCTGCTGCAAAGGAATAAGTAAAAAAAAAAAATGTTAGTGACTTATGTGATGATGTTTGATGCCCTGATCTGATGTGGGCAGATCTTTCTTAAGTAGCCAAGCTTAAACCCAGCATTTACTCTCTTGTTCTGGTTCTCATTTGCAGAATTGGGAACAGCTCACATCGTTTTACCTTACTGGGGGTAGAGGAAGCAAGGATAAATTCAACAAGCAATGCAGCAGTGTGTTAGGGGGCATACAAACAGTGGGAGGAGAAGTCCTGACAAAGATACCACATTTGTCCAGGCTTATAAAACAACTGAGTTCAAGAAAATTGGATACTCCCTAGTTCTCCTTAAGGCACAAACAACAGAGAATCATAGAATGATTTGAAAGGGACCTTAAAGACCATTTATTCGGAAGTTCCTGCTATGGGCAAAGATACCTTTGACTAGATCAGGTTGTTCAAAGCCCCATCCAACATGATCTAACTCAACCCACTGCCACGAGCTGCAATGACAGCTGTGTGCTCCTTTTTCCCTCCCCAGATTAGCAAGACCTACAGTGATAGAACAGGTAACTGCAAGTGAGAGGAAGAATGACAAATCAGTAAGTATAATTATTCCTTTCTTTCTTGAGCATGCTCAGAAGAAATCTTATTTATCTAATAAAATTTATCTAATAAATTTAGGACTGAAACTAGGGCTGAATACTTTATTAAAAAGAAAAATAAATAAAAGGGGAACCCCAACAAAATGGAGTGTGCAATGTAACAGCAGCTCCTCACCCAGAGCTGCAGTGCTGAACATGGCACCACACTGAAACCAGCTGTTTTTAAATGGATTCTGGTACAGAGTGAGCTCATTCTCTCTGAAAGTCTTTCCTGTGCAGTGCCAAAACTGCAGCCATGCTGGAATGTGGGGTGCCTACACTTTTCCTGCTGCGAGGGAGACTCTAGGGCCTTCACCCTCACTGAAAAACAAGGGGCACACAGCAGAGTACTTTAAAATGGCTGGTACTTCTCCACATAGACCGACTGCCCTCCCGTGGCTGTCAAGGAGCATCTCTGATACAGAAACAGGGAGCCCAGGGATTCAGGGGAACAAGTAACTAATATTCAATTTAAACCAAAACCCAAGTTACAAGGAATAGGAAAGCAAACACAGCGTGATTGACTAGAAGTACCTATGAGGGCAAGAACAAAGCAGGGAAGTTTACTGGTTTGGGAGTAACACAGGGAATTCCAACTGCTTTTGCAAGGACAGTGAGCCTCGAGCTATTCTTCACCAGAGTCCTTCAGAGAGTGCCATTTGCTCAGAAAGACGGTCCAGCTTCATCCAACTGCCTCATGGAGAAGACTCCACTAGCAACAGTGCAAAGAAGGTAGGGGAGAGCAGACCACTGCTCCTTTTTCTGACTGTGGTATACAGGTGCTATGACCTTGCTGTATCTACAAACCCTCATTGGCACAGCTTCAGCAGTGTTTATAAAGCTCTTTCTGAAACACCTGGTACTGTAAATGTGTCATTTTCTCTCTGTAAACTGGAAGGAGACAACATTTCTAGCACAGATTAGCTTCTGGGGGCCTTCTCTAAAGAGCCTGAAGTTAAGTTTTATGAATGAGACCTCGAGTATCCCATGAGAACTGCATGGTTATGCAAGGAGTGTCGTGTTTCTTACTTTCTCTATGACTGTGCTGCTTCTTGTGCACCCTCTGTGGGCAGAGCACATCTCCAGTCTTTGACACGCTGCAGACACTTCAAAACACAACAATCCCAGAACAATCAAAATCAAAAGCAATAGTGAAGGTGCTTTTGAGGGCAAGAGGAAACACGGTAATAAGCACAAGCAGCAACTCCGTGCTCAGAGGGTTACAAGGCCAAAGTTGCACACGCTTCTAACAAAGGCACTAAATGCTGCAAGGAGGCCATGTACCTCCCAGCAATGAAAAGTTACACTGGGGATTTGCATGAGACAGGCTCACCACCGTTTCTGTTCATGGACTTGGCTTCATCTTAAAGACTGGTGTATGTTCATGCTATATTTGAGATTAGATGCAAGGAAACACTCAATTTAGACTGGAGAGGTGACCAGGATCATGTAGGAAAATGCCAATACATGGCATCTCCTATACGACTTCAGGCTGTTGAGTGACACCAGCATCAGGAAGGGCATCACCCCAGCCTACCTGACAGCTGTGCTTTTTGGGAGATGTGCATCAGTGTGAGTATTGGGATTTCTTCAGGGTGAAAGAGACTGCAGTTCAGCAGAGCATGAAGCAAGTTGAAATTGGTGAGTGAACACAACAGACAGACAAATGTTTTGCTCCTTCAAGTTGCCAGGTCACTGAGTAAGTATCTCATGTAGCAGCCAACTAGTAAGGAGAGTAAATCCTGCCCTCTCCTTTTTCAGAGCTTGGGCCATGCTGCACAACATTAACATCACCGACAAAACTTCGCCTTAGGCACAGCTGAAAATGTCTCCAGAGAAGAGACATCACTCAATGTCATTTTAAAATTGCATGTATGTGTGTATAAACACACACAAACACACGCACACACACACACATATATATATTTGTAGTAAATACATATGAGCTTTTACACAATTATAACCACTCCAGTATATACATGCTGTCACTCACCACATTCTGTTGCACTGACAGAATCTCTTGCTTGGTTACCTTTTGAATTGCTCAGTGAAAGGCCAATCTTTGGCAAGCAGATATCTGCAGAAAGCCACCAGCTCCAGCAGTGATCCTTCAATATTTGAAGGTTCCCCTCCCAGTTTCCTTCAAGTATCAGCTCTGCTTTCATAGAAATAAATTGTTTCTAACAATATGCTACAACCCTGATAAGCCAAGCAGGATTTTTCCTCCAGTACATACAGATATGTCACATCCTCTCTACACCACGCAATGCAAAAAGTGAAATCATGTTTGCCAGTGATTGTAATCCAATTTGGCCCCATAACTTAATTAAAAAGAACAAACACAAACAAACGAATAGAAAAAACAACGCTCACAAAAACTTTAAAAATCAGCAGACAGAACTCTACTGATTTACGTTTCCAAAGGAAATACCTTTTAGTAATAGTTAACCTCTGTCTGCAGTTGTTAAATCCAAACTTTGCAAATGTAAGAAATGAGGACAGAAAACTAACAGAGAGGAAGAATTACTTATTGTCCAGGCTGACACACACACACTCAACTCGTAAAAACCCTTACGTGCTTCTTAAAAATTAGTTTGAATCACCTGCATGATGTCCTTGTTAAATATCAAAGTAGATTAGCTTGAACGAGTCTATTAGAAAAAGGTACTACATTAAAAATGTGTAATTCAAAGCCTTATCTAAAAAGTTTTTTCAGAGATGAAGTTCTGCATCTCTCACTGACATTGCATTATTCACAAAATCTTGTGTTACATATTCTGACATTGATCAGCTGTCATAGAAAAAAAAGCTTGTTTGCATAACAAACACTCAAGTAAAAAGGAAAGGAAAAGTCACAGAACTTGGCTATTACCGAAAAACTCTCAGAGTAGAAATAAAGTTATTTTCAAAGGTGGAGAAAACATAAAGGTTCAGTCAGATCTATATACTTTTTACTGGCACCAAGCACTGATTTTTTTAATGAACTCACTTGACAGTGTGTAACTACTCCTGGAAGTAATATAACAGTAGATTAAAGTTTCCACCCCAATATTGTGATACAAACTATGACAGGATATTTCCAAAAGAGTTCCTTTGACAGTAAATAGCTATTTAAAAATTTGTAACGTAAAAAAAAAAAAATCTTTAAACAGTACAAAAACCTAGGTAAACCAAGTCTCAATCAGTGTAAGAGGGAACCTCTTCATAAAGGGAAGGTAATTCCTCCTCTGGAGTAGCTACAACAACGCACAGAAATGAGATCAGAAACACACACAGTGAGTTACAGGTCTGATTTACTGGAGTTGTTCAGTCATTTCCACCTTAGGGTAATTTGAGGATTCCAGTATGGACTCAGAAAAATATGTAAAAAAAAAAAAAAAAATTAAAATGTTGGGAGGAGAGAGCAGAAAAGTATCTGTTTTCCCACACTGGGGATCAGATGTGCTGGAATGGGCGGCCCCACCTCCAGCAGCTGCTGTGAGGAACGCACCCCACCACTGACACCCTCTTCTAGATCCATCATGGCTCACTATGTCTAACTAAGGTCAGAATGAATAGGCATTTGGGGTAATTTCAACCGATGTTGTGTGCACAGCAGCCAGCTCACGAAGTTCAGCCTCACTGCTCTAGTGCTCACATGCTGCTCTGTTCTGTGCACGTTGCCTGCTATGCTTTTCTAATTACTTGCACCTCATGTTTGCACAACACCTCAAGTGTATGAAGACTCAGAAATTCCACAGCACAGTAAAACTTGTGTGCAATTCCAGGGCTAAAAACACCTTAGCTTCTGGAAGATCAGACCAGATCAGACCCCTCACCTCTCCAGTGTCCCATTCTACATACAGGTTTCTGTGCTCTCAACAGCCACTGTGCACATCAAATAACATAAAAGTAACACTCTGACATCAGCAAGGAGCCAGGCTTTCCAGCAAGGAGCCAGGCTTTTCACCAAGAATCCCGTGAAAAATCTCAGTTTAACACATAACTATTAGATTTTTAGTACACAGCATGTCACAGAATTAGTGTTTTCCTTACAAATATATGGCACTAAGTGTAAAAATTTTATGACCTATTCCAAACAGTGTACCATACTTCACAGCAAAGCTTGAAAAAGAATCCTCTAACTCCCACTTCTTCTAAATATACAGCTGGTGGGAGGCCAGGGTGTCCATGAATGGTCGCACAAGGTTGTCTGTCGAGAAGTAAAAGATCAAGCCAAAGGTGATGGAGATGGGAAGAGCAGGCAGTGCCTTCTTAAAAACAGCCAGTAATAAAAGTGTTAAGCATAAACCCTGCCAGAGAAAAGAGAATAAAAAACACAAGGACATAACAGTAAGATGACCAGAAGCATATCTGCCACCAACAACCCAATATACAGATAATCAGCTATGTGCACTGTACAGCACTGGAGCCTGCCCAAGCTACCCATGGTATGATGTACATTTGCCCACAGCTTCATGTTTCACACCAGTTGGCCAGGTTTTTCCTCAGCAATCTTAGGCACATCTCTCTGCTGAGACAGTGGTATAAACAGCCAATGCTGACACACAGCTGACCCCAAGAGGTTAACTTATTTACAGATTATTTCGCTTTTTGTGCTGTGCCATTATGTACGAAGTACTGATTCAGCACACAAAAGCACTTAAATCCTGGTAAAATGCATACAGAAGCTTCACTAATACACAGCACAATGTACTTATAACATCTTCCCAGTTTACAAGGTCTCTTGGGGTAAAAAAAAAGAAAGAAAAACAAAATAAACCAAACCAACCCAAATATCCACTGCTGTTCTTTTGACTGGATTGATTACTACAAGAGGTGAAATCTGGTTTTATCTCAATAGGAGACCAAGATCTGTTTTTTGGAGCATGTGCGGAAGCTGTTGTACATTTTGAGTAGACAGTAAGGCTAAGCGCATTTAGATACCAATTCCTTCTCTCATCAAAGCCCTTTTTAACTCCTCCATGATGCCAACCTTCAAAGACACTAGGCTCCAAAAATACCCACTAGCTAAAGATCAGCAGACAAAATTTTCTAATTAATTTTTTTAACTGTTTATAGGCTAGAACTTTGTTTACAATCCACCTAAGCCTGTGGCTCTGTTCTTACACTCTCAGGGAACATCTGGCCTACATCTGCTCCTTAGTTCACATCTACCTTTAAAGATATGATTACTGCTGTGGCACTGGAGGTACATTTTTTGGGAACCAGAAAGTCACACAGCAGCAAGATTATGAAACTGCAGAAGGAGACAAGGAATTTCAACAGCATCATAAAAGACACAGACTGGGGCATTTGGCCTCATAGAGACAAGCAAGAACATTTCCCCATTGCTGGACCCCAGGATATGGAGGTGGGTGATCCTATAGGTTTCTCTGACCTGTGGGATAGGAAAGCTACACTCAACATTCTTTATTTAAGGTAGCTCATTTCTAGCTCTCATGCTTTTTGATCCACAGTCTTCACAAGTGAAAGTCACTTTCACTATCCTGAGGATCTAGCTGGGGAAACAGCAGCCCAAGAAAGACACAATAATTGATTTTCTTTTTACCTTATAAAAATCCTGCCTTTCTCATCGTTGGTTTCCATGAGGATGCTGATTAAACAGCAAGTGCATAGTAATCGTTTTCTACCTAGGTGAAAGCTTGACAGTGTGTGGTCATTAGACCTGGCAGGACCAACTCCTTTACCGTATGTTTGTCCTCTGCTTTTACTGATAATTTCCATGGATTTAAGTCTCCTTCCTTTCCATTGTTTCCAGCTCAAATACTAAAATAAGATAGGTCTTCATTCTCTTACTAGCAGCTCCCCTTAGCACAAGGGAGCTAACCTTTTCAACTTCATTTGCTAATCAATGTGGCATTTGTAATATTGACTCTTGTGGCTGATAAAAGTCCCCAGTTGTTTAATGCTGAAGCAAACACACCAACAGTTCAGCTGTAACTGTTTTTCCTGGGGCTGTTTCACCCCCTTCGTCACTTGGCTCTGCTCTGATAAGCCTCTATCACTCAGCTTCAGTGGCTGCTTAAAGCCTGTCTTTATACACAGAGCACTGGGTGGTTTCTCCTAAATATCTAGCATGCTACCTGCAGTGATTTAGCAGTGTTCAGCTGCTGGTACTTCTGGCAACACTGCTGTGCTAAACAGAGTGTAACAGAGCTTTTAAAAGCCTGCTCACTTACTATGAGAATGGCTACAAAGCAGGCAAGCGTAGTATTCCAGTCTCCACTAGCTGTGGCAGCTGCTTTCCCAACAAGCACACTGTAAAATATGAAATCTCCAAGGCCCAGCTTCACACCTCCTGAAAGAAGTGGAAAAAGAAAACAAGTGTTAATTCTGAGCCTCCTGTTTTGCCTCCTCTAGAACAAATTCTTGTCCCCTGGAAAGCAGGTGAAGGTTCCTAGTCCTGGCTACCAGCCTGGACCCGCACATTTCCAAGGAGGCTGAGACTTCCAGCCCCGCCTCCCACTAATTGTTTTTCCTCAGCCTCATTCTCTGAGGTGCTTCCCTGGGCTGCAGTTATAATGTACTGCCTGAGAAAGCACAAGGACAGAGAGGGGACAGGAGGCAAGGGGATCAAGGAACTGTTCAAACTGTCCACATAGGCAAGAGATGTCACTGTAACTACAATCCCAGAACAGATTCTGTGGCAGGAAGAAGTAATACACAGTCAGACTCAACATCTTTGTTGTTCAAACAAGTCACAACTCTTCAAATTAACTGTGATTAGTCCAAACTGTGTAACAGAGCATTAACCACAAAGAGTATAAATGTCAGGCTCTGCCTAAACTGAAAACAAGGTATAAAACTTCCCTTACTTTCCTCCTCCTCGAGCTCCTCTAAAGAAGTGACAGGGCGGGTTGGAATAGGACTCCTCATCTCTGGGATCTGAGAGTCTGTATGTGAAGGGTTCCTGTGGTGTTCTCTCCCATCCTCAGCTTGGTTCCACAAAAATAGGCCAAGAAGAGTAGACCAAAAAAAAAAGAAACACAAGAGGTAGCTACATTTATAACTTGTTTTAGTGCATGAAATCCACACTTCTGTGAAGCTGCCCTGGAATGGTAAGCCCTTTGTTTCTTGGAGGTGTGATCATCAGGACCAGTTCAAGCAGAGACATTTAGTGGCTTTGAGGAAAACACGTGTCATTATTTGTAACAGCTGGAAGGGTACGTGTTCACAGCTTCTCTGGCAGCCACCCAGGAGTTCAGTGGGTTACCAAGCGAGCACGTACACAGACCTAAGCATTGCCCTGCACAGGCTAGAAAGACAAGTAAAGCCAAGTAAAGTTAATATGCATTCCCACATTGTTATACCTTTGGGGTGGAGGTACTCAGGTATTCCCTAACTGGCCATATGACAGAAATGGATGACTAGGAGGACTGCCATTTATGAGAAAAGTCCTGTCCTGATCACACTGACACTGAAGCTGCGTGTTCACATATAAAAAGCTGACACATTTCATTGTTCACAGATTTAATTCCCCCAGCCCCCATTAAAACACCATCTGACAGAGCCCTTAATAGTGCTTTTGGAAGTAGCCAGACAGTGATCCATGATTCTATCTGACAGTTCTTATTTTTCAGAAGCTCATACAAACTCTCCAGTCCACGTCAGTCTGACAGGAGGTTGCTGCTACCACAGAGGCATTTTGTACACCTCAACATGTAGTTTGCACCTGCTCTGGGCCCAGGTTCAAAGCAGGATTGTGGCCCTGCCATTGCTTAGTTTGTTGGCTGCCTTATCCTGAAATAAGCAGCATGTTCAGTTATCAAACCTTTGCATACATTTATTGCTTTAACATTAAAAGGTACTGTCACCTCTGAAATTCTGCAGTTAACAACACTGAAAAAAATGCATCTGTCAGGATTCAGAAGCTTATTTTACTTGCAGTCTAAAACACAGACATTATCTCCATGGGGCAGTGCTCTGTATAGAAGAGGGACATGCAAACAAACCTGCGTCCCACGTCTGCTGACTTGATCCTCTTGCTTCTGTATCTGGCTTTGCCATTCCTACTGTCCACATCATAGCAGCTAGAAGAAAGAGAGAAAGTAACTGGCTGCATAAATCATTGGTCACTATAGCCCAGAGGAAATAAGTATTTAACTGTCCCTAAAAATACAAATCTTTGTCGTTGTAAATGCTTTTAAAACACTCACTCTTGGCTGGTTATCCCAGGCACTGAGAAGGCAAGGTGGGAGAAAATGAAGGCAGTGCATCCATTCAGTTTTTAAGAAGGTCCCAGAGCACAAATAGCTAAGAGCCAGTATAGTCTTCTCTGTGGGTTAAGGAAAGCAAAATTCTAGAACTAGGGTCTTCATCTCCTTTTTTTTTCTTCCAGATTTCTGGCTTTTCTCTTCAAAGAACAGACTTTCCCGGGAAATAATAGCAGTACAAAAGGTAACCAGAGGTTAACTTAATAGCTTACTCATGGTTCTGCTAGAGGTACAGCACACAAGTGAGGGGGGATATGCAGGAGTTGTCACAGTGCTAGTTTTCTCTCTGCCTGTTTGTTTTGTTTCCATCCTGTCAAAATATTGCCTATTTCTGTTTTGGTTCCAATAACAACTGAAGGACACTTGGAAGTTTATTCTTGAGATGGATCCCTAAATTAAAAAGGAATACAAACCATTCTGAAATCAGTGGAAGGAAACTTAAATTATCTGTTTATTTAAGTGTGCATCAGTCTTCCTGTTTTTAGAGAAGCTAAACTAAACAAATTAAGCCAAGGCAAATACAGTGCATGCTTTTCCACTACAAGCTCAGCCAAGGTGATGCTTTTGCATCTAGAGGGAGCCACAGAATGTGGTCTTGCAATGGAGACACTGATGTTCTGCACAAGAACTTCTCATTCAGTATTTATGATTTGCTGAACTGCATTCTCCTTTAGAGAAACTCTTTGTTTGTTCACTAAAGCATGTGAGAGACTTCATCTTGATTGTCTCAGGTCAGTATAACAATCTCCAGTAAAAGGGAGGGCAGATGAAGCCAACTGAGGCTCTTCTTGGAACATATAATAGCGTTTATATAACACTAAATGCTTGGGGGAAAAAAAAATCAGTCAGGTTGTAGGCATCCTCAGCTTAGCACAGAGCATGGAAATACTCATTCATCTTACAAGTGATGTAATGAAAAGTCACTGAAGTCCATGAAGCACCCAAGTCCAGGTCCCATGAGCATTGAGTCTCCTGCATTGACTACCATAACCTCAAGCACATATATACCCTTGTGGATAAGGGCACCAGACACCAGAGTAGTTACACAGTCCAAGAAAACCAGGGAAGAGACGAATGATTTTGTTTGCAAAGCAATACTTGAACAGAGCCCTTTGCAAAGCAGCCACGCAATTAACAATGAAGCAAAGACGTTCTAAGCACTACCATCTGTACAGTGCACAGGGCAAGAGGGGACTGCAGGAAGAATGGAGCCTCGTGATATGTTTAAAGTGTGCCTGTAAAGCTTACCCACAAGGCATAAGTTATTGAGTGAGCATCATCTCACCACAGAACCTTGCAAGCACAACTGCCCACCTTACACACGTTTTTGTATGCAGAAAAAAGGGGCATGTTCTGCACTGTATTCATTGAAGGATAAATCTTCTAAACATTTCAGCTCTAAGTGGCAAATGTGGGCTTCCTTTGGCTAATTAGTTGGCACCATTGTAACTCATAAACAAGGTCACCTAAAATGGTCTGTTCCAAGATATAAATGTGTACCAATCTTAGGGCAAGGAAGTCACTAAAATAGTGCTCTTTGGTTTGACACAGAAATAGTTCATTAGAATTCAATCTAGCTAAAAACATTAACATTCTAATCTTACTCACAGGAATATATTAAGGCAGGGAAAATTGGCTCATTTCTCTCCTGTGCAGTTTCTACCAGCATTCTCAGTGGCCCCTTGGGACAGAGAACAGCCATCAGATCTGCAAAAAGAAAAGGGCCAGTCAATCTTATCCTGAACTATCATATATATTTTACATTCTTTATCTTTAAAAAGCCTTCTCCCCTCAAAATAACATATATCAATATTAACTGCATGATTTCCTGAATGGCAGTTTCCACCACTTTGCCTAACTCTAGCTGTTCTAGTCCCTGAAAATGTTGTTCACTTAAAATACCATCTCCAACCCTTAATGTAATAATAAGAGTTTTCATAGTGCTAATCGTATAAAAAGCCTCTTGAGAATATCACATTATTTCTTTGAAAGCAGATGACAGAATTTCATTGAGGTGTTGAATTTAATTAGAGGAGGAGGAGTGGGGGTACTTCATTCACAATCCATGGCTACATACACTGGCTCTGTGTATCACATGAATGAAGGCCTTTGGTCCAGTACCTCTTTGCCTACTCTCTCTCCTCCATCAGAGCTCTGCCCAAATCTGAATGTTACTTCCTGGATCTCTCTTGTTCTGCAGGTTCTCTTGAAACTTATAACTCATACCAAAATCTGCGATCCCTCGATAACAGTAAACAAAACCTGCAAGACTATCAGGTTGCTACTGATAAAAATCCAACCACCCCTACCAACACCCCTACATGTGTTTCAGTACTTCCCTGACTTGGTGATCCACTCTGAAAGACCGGGTAGGAGTACAGTACCTACACAGCCAAGTTAGCAAGAGATAAGCTAGGGAGTCAACTTAACTGCCCATTTGCCTCTTTCTAAAGCTGGTAGCACCGTAAAGCTGTTTTTTAAATGACATACACAGTCCTGAGATTGCTTCAGAGTGATCTTTCCAGGAGCCACACCTTGACAGTCACAACTCAGACTTACCATAGATGGAGATTGCACCTAGAATCACCCATGCTGACCACTCTGGTAGATATTTAATGAAAACCAATGCCATCAGAGCACTGATCATAATGAGATATGCTTGCTGGAGCTGCAAGGGACCTTTCCAGTGGATGCAAATCATTCCAACAGCTCCAAAATTCCAGATGACTAAGAACAGAGTGGGGTAATCCATGGCCACATTGTAGGTCTTCAATACTTCACTGAAATACAACACAAAAATTCAGCTAAGCAATAAAAGCAACTATCATATAAAGCATCCTACTAGCTGTAGTTAAACAAACAGGACCCCAGCTACACCAGGAGGAAGCAGAATAGAAGCAACTCTCACTCATGAAAGGGGAAACCTGCCCTGTGGCCAATTGCTGCTCTGAGTTCTCTGTTCCTCCTGCATGAGATGGACACCTTGTGTGTGCAGACAAGCACCACACTGCCCTAGTCCCAAGTTCAACAGTGATTCCAAGGGTTTGAGCAGGCAGGATTTCAAGTTTTCACTGTACATTGGCCTGAAGCTACATGACTCTCTACAGCAAAGAAGTCAGGTTGCATGATGCTCACAGTGAAAGATGAAAAGTCTCAACAAGTATCACCCACAAGTTAAAAGTCTGAGATGGGAGCCAAGGGAATGAGCTTGAAACAATGTAGTCTAAGAAAAAGGCAAGACAAATCAGAGAAGCACCTCAGCACATGAAGTTCCTCTCCATTTGCTTCTCACTGTATAATTCAGGGCCTCTATACCACAGTGTTCAGCCTGTTCATTTCATGCTCACAGTATCACTTCCCAGTGATTTTTTACAGTAGGCACTGTAAAATCAGGTACTGCCTAATAAAGACCTCATTTTCCATTTTTTAAAAAAGAAAGCTATCTGATTCTAACAATCCTAAAACCTCCATTTGGAGAAGGGGAGACATTCCTTTCCTTATTCAAGCAGGGGACTTTCTGCAAAGAGGTAAAGGAGCCTGAACTGACAGGTTACCTGCACCGTTCCCACTTACCCAAGATATATGTAGGTAAAGAGGAAGAGCAGCATCAAAGAGGACAGGATCAGCCAGCCGTGGATGAACTGTCAAGGGCAAGAAGAGACAGTGATTGTAGGGGCTGTTACCCCTGCACAAGTCACAGTACTCCAGCCTGACAGCCTCCCTCTGCACTCCTCCTCCCATGCCCAAAGACCCTGCCTTCCCCATGGTCAGCCAGGGAGGAGGGACAGCCAGTTCCTCCCAGTTCTCCCAGACTCCTTCATTTCATATTCTGTGTCTTAGTGGTTTTGTTTGTTCGGGTTTTTTTAAGTCTCTTTCCTATGCATTTCTGTGGGTATCCACACTGGCTCATAGCTTAGGTGAGCACATTCTCTCTGCTTGGTGGGGAGGATGATGGGTTTGCTCAAGGCAAATTCATCTTTGGGACGAGTTTGCAAAGCAGGAATGGCCAGAGCTCAAATGCTAGGCTGGTACCAGATATAACACTTCCCTGGGCACCACAGAACCTGAATGTGCCTTTCCCTCCAACCCTAGTGCTCTTCCACCGGAGCTTCTACAGGCAGGAATAATATCAGTTTCCACAAAGGCTGCCTGAAATGTCTTAAGATAAGGCATTTACAATAAATAGTACAACTTAGTCCATAAGTACAAATGGCAAAACCTTTGGATCAGATGGAGAAAACTCAGACCCGAGAAACACAAAGTAGAAAGCCTCGTTTTTAAGAGCCTGCCATTAGTGACTAAATAACAGCAGAGCACATGCAGGGGCACAGCTCTACCACCACTGACAAAGGCTTCAATTTGATACCTGCTATGACTAAGATGTGGATTAGCCAGTGCAGTGCCTATATTTCTCACTGACATGCAAGGCCCACTTGAACTCAAGCTCAGGAACAGGTGGAAAAGGCTCTGTCATGAATATTTTACCTTGTAGCAGCGGTATTTATAGAGTAGAACTAGGAACACAGTCATTACAATGATGACACTGATCATTATGATGGTGTTCAACACCGAGTTCAAGAGGCGCTGGCCCACAGACGGGGTGTCCTCACTGAAAGGGGTGTAGATCCTGCAGGAGAAAGCAAAAGCCACATAAAGTATACATACTCTTCTAACTAAACACCCCAGATAAAACCAGACCTCTGTGTGTGGGAAAGAAAGGGAGGTAGGACTATCAAGGACACCAAACACGAGATGTGGCCTCTGAAGGGGCTGGGCTCAAGTTAATTATCAACTAAAGATTAGTGGTCTCTATCAAAACCACATTCCTGCAGAGAAGCTGTGGCTGGCAGAGCTCAAAACAAAAAGGCCGAGAGTATAAATGACTTTATTTTAGTACCTGCTCTCCAGGCCATGAATTTTTATTGCATGCTCTGGATCCTCTCCATGATAATTAGAAGGATATATCCCAGGTGCTGTTCTGACAGGGGGGACACCCTTTCTTTCCACACTTGGTAGGAGAGTCTTGGACTCTTTTGCCCCTTCTCATCACCCTGCACCCCTTCCCGCCACCCTGTTTTGTTTCCTTTGGTTCAGTTCAAGGGACCACAGTCCCTGTTTCCCCAACCCAATGCGTGAAGCACAGTGAGAGCTCCAGGAGACAGGCCCTAGGAGTCAGACACAGTCAGCAAGAGCTGGATGGAATTATGTATCCACACCATGAGTCTTCAGGAACCAGAAATATCACCAGGAAATGAGACACTCATCCAAATGAACATGCTATTCCCTGACTGCTGCCAGCCAGTGAGTGAACAGCCTAGGAGTTCAGCCTGGGCCTTTTATGCTGCAAAACAAAGCAGCTCCATTATCACACTGCTCACAGGCCTCTCTCAGGACACCCTAATGACAGTGCTAACGAATCACTGTAATGCAGGTATGGGAAAAACTTACACAGGTGAATGCAGCATACCTTAGTAAGCATTCTGTGTGTTTATAGAGCTGCCTTTACCTGTGTAAAGGTTCCCCCAGCCTGCCAAGGGAGCGCTCTGCGTGCACAGACACGTGTGCACGGAGGTGCGTGTGGAGCTGGGGGTCCCACGAAACTCAGAGGCTGTTTGCAGACCCCACTTACAGCTGCCCGTTTTTCTCCGTATAGAAGCGCACTGACTTTATGGTGGCGACGACAACAATCATACAAAGGGTGACAGGCACAAAGAGCTTGATTACATGCTTTGCTCCATATTTCAGAGTCAGTTCCTCCTCTTCGTTTTCCGGGGCGCTTTCTCTCACTGGAATACCCGAGCCAGACATTTCTCCACCAGCAATATTGTTTGGGCCACGGCTGCTACCTGCTCGCCTCTTCTGAAAAGAAATATTAGCAAACATATAAGATGCTTATTTTCTTTGCGTTCAAAGCTTTATTCCATCATATCTTATGAGGCTGCTGCAGGCCACCACAGTATACCAAATGGGTCCTAATAGAACCTCGTACCAACTAGTTATAAAATACCAACTGAACAACACAATAGAAATTCCAGTGCAGGCAGGTTGCAATGGAGTTTTTAAACCATAACCATGAATATCTAAGGGTCTCTTCAAGTGCAAATATATAGAGGCATACATGAACAGGAAGGGCAAGATGCCCAGAGCTGAAACAGAAGAAATGTCATCTGAGGTGGCATAAGCTTGACAATTTCCTCCCCTTGCCAGCAATGCTGTGCTTGCTTTATCCTGCTGCTTTCCTGGCAGCTGGACTAGATTCTGTTCATTAGTTGCACTGGACCAAAGCAGACAAAGGGTATCTGGCAAAACAAGGCTAAAAAGGATATCCTGCAAGATCATATGAGCATCAGGTCCTGATTAAAAGCCTCTATCCTTACCAAAAGGAAGGAAAAGGGAGGAGTATATATGGAGATAAAAATGGGGAAAAAGTCATAGTGGAGGAAATGGAAACAGGCAGTGCTGCTGCTGGCTGAGAGTGACAACACTGGCCAAAGCCAATCCTAGAGGCCAGTCTGCTAGGAGGGATTGAAGGGTAGCAGGACATCTGTCATCACACTGCATGTCCTCACTCCCCAGGACGGACGCACACCTACCCTGTGTGCCTGCACTTCCCCTGCTTCCGAAGCTTGCAGGCCATCCTGGTAGGAGGGTACTGGAGGGCTCTCTGCAGACATCAGGGATGTTCTCTCATTGCAGGGCTCCTCCTCACTGTCCGAATTGTTCATGAATGTGATCATCGCCGCTTTCCTACTGAGCACTCAGGAGGGGCACAGCCAAGCCCTACTCAAGGCTGAAGGGACAAGCAGAGCAAAGAAAACAGTGAACACCACAGTGCAAACAACAGGAAGTCTGAAAAGGAGGCTTAATTTCAGCAGGGAGGCTGCAGCACGCCACGTAACTCCATCTTCTCCTTACAGCTGATTTAGCCTGCCAACACGTCAGGCATGACAATCCGCTCCGGTAAAGTCACTGTGACTTCTGCAGTCAGGGAGATCAGCAAAATGCAGCACTGAAGAAACCTAGTACTGTTTCTTTGCCACAGCTTTCGCAGTTGCTACCTCTATTTTCCCTCTCCTACCAGTACACCTTGCCTTCCACAAACGAGGTTTCTCAGCACTCAGTGTTTATTTTGCACAGGCCAAACAAAGCTTCACTCAAACACTGGCTGCCTGATAGAAAGCTAAGAGAGCTAAGCTCTTACACAACACTCTGCAAGCATCGGCAAGTAGGAGAACTTTCTCAGTAACCTGGAGCCTCAGCTTTACATAAGCCACTAATCAGGAGTTACATGCTGTCTTCCCTGTTATGACGGTTTATTAACCAGATGAATTTTATAAGCAGTTCTTCTCTTTGCCCATGGACAGGGAGAGGTTTGTGCAGTGAGGAAAAGACCCTTTTCCTTAGGAGAGCCATTTTCGGATTTTTTGTTATGACGTCTTGTGTTTAAAAGCAAAGTTATTTGGATGGGCAAAAACTTGGAGTATAAAAGTGGGGACTAGAAATGTTTGGCCTCTTTTCTCCTTTGGCCGTGCAGAAAAGCAGGCCAAGCAGTGACACAGTCCAAAAAAGAAAGAACAGCTCTCCTTTCTTGACACCAGAGGGAGAAGGTACACTGCCCTGGATACTGCACAGCAGCCTTAAAGTCAGGGTTTCAGGAAGCTTTAAAGGCAAGTGATAGAAAATTCTTTTTAGCATTTATTAAGTCAGCTTAACAAAACAACTGAAGTAATTAAGTCACCTTCTGATTCTCAGCCACCCATCAAAAGCCAAACCATACCTCTAATGCATTCTAAGCTGTAATATCTACAAGAACACCTCTCCTCTACAGTATTTCACCCAAGCTCCTGTGTCTCAGGAAATAGATCCAACTCAGAAGAGGAAGCCGAAGAAGCCACGTGATTTGGACACAGTCACTTAAATCTGAATCACACATTCATAGTCCAGCCAACACACTCTGCTGTCTACCAGCCAGCCTGAGAGGTCAGAGTGGGTACTCTGAGGATCTGTAAGATGTTCTTGCTTCTCACTAAAGAAACTGAAATTTGCTTTGGAGGAAGGAAAGAGAGAGGAGTGGAAGATCCCCCTTTCTTTCACAGCCTCCTCAATGCATCTGGCACCTTCAGGAAATTTTAGAACATCAACTCAGATCTACCCAAGTGAAACATTTTTCAGGCATCTGCTCCTCCCCTGCCTTCTCTTGCTTTTCCATATAATTTTGTTCCTCTTTTGATGATAAAAGTGGTAAAGTTACAGGAAATAAATGCAGGGCTAGCCCTCACAACGGGCCTGTCAGCTTCATAGCAGTCCAACATTCTTACTGAGTGAGCTGCTTAACACTTGCATTTGTGTGCTTACTTCTTTTAGAGACCAAAATCTCCACTCTGGGTGATTAACACACTCTTCCAACTAAGCACACGAGGGCTCCCAGTTTACAGCTGGGATACTAGACTCTGGTTCAGTTATCGGATTTAGGTCTTTAAAGGAGTCAGATATATAAAGTCACTCAGTCATGACATATTTCTGGATCAGGAACAGGGTAAGTTACGCATGCCACAGGATCTGTGACCTATAGAATTTAAATAACTCTAAAACCCTTCTGCCCATGTCAGAGATCAGGGAAGATATAAATGAAGACTTACTCTGATAGCTTGGGACCAATATTTGGGTTTTAACAATCCAATGAAAATACTAAATAACTTTTTCTCCCAGTATTTAAAAAACAAATTTGGACAGAGAAATTCTGCAGAGGATTTAAAAGCGACAGCCAATTAGCCTACTTTCAACACCCTCGTTATACCCACAGGAGGAGTTAAACCAATAGCAAAATGATGGTGCCAACTATTAACCTTCATAATTGCATGGAAAAATAATCTCATGTTGAAACACAGCCAATTTTAAGGAGGTTTTCTGCTATTCTCCCTCAACAAGGATATGGACATGCAAAGATGCAACGATACTTCTGGTCAGCAAGCAGATTCAGGCCTGAACACAGCTTTACTGTCCCTTGTTTACAAGGCTGTGGTTTCAGTGAGGGTTGACACAAACACACCGCAAAAATTTTATAGGAGCTCTTGTGGCAACCAGCCCTCAACAAATCCTCCGACTCTGTACTCCCTGCTGCCTTAAACCGACATACATATGTGGTCCTGCCAAAGGGGTTGTGCCACCACCCTCCATCTCTCTGGTACCAACACCAGGTGCTCATCAGCTATCTAGGACCTTTGAAAAGACAGTAAGGCACCTGTTTTCCTTTGCTTTCACAGAGCCAGGTCCCAGCAGGACTGGCTCCCAGAGTCGCAGTGCCAACACGAGGAAAAGGGAGCAACGTGCCATCCCCCTTCCAGTAGGGTCAAGCCTTACAATGACAAGCCTTCTGCTTGCTCCCAGACAAGCAGCCCACTCTCACCTGAGGTCTGCAACACCTATGGCAGTGCGGCTCTTAGCTAAGCAGCAGCCTTGGAAATACAGTTTATGGAGGCAGGGACATTGGTCCTCCCCCTCTGCCCCACCATGGACCCAGAAGAGATTTCGCCTAATGCCACTGTTTATTCATCAGACCTGCACTTTGAGCTGGCACCAAGGCTGTGCTGGCTGCCAGAGAGAGCTTTGGTTTAAGCAGTCTTTCCTTCAGGGGAAGAAGGACCAGCCTGGTGACTCTAACACATGTACCTCAGCACATGGCAGGGCACCCTTTGGGCTGAGCAGAGCAAAAGAAGAGAAAGCTTCTGCCCTGGGGCTTGCTTGCCAAACAGAAAGGGAGCCGCAGAGCAGCAGGCCACCAAGAAAGGGGTGTTACAGAACCACACTGTTTTCTGGTGTCATTTCACTGGTTAAACTAAGGAAAAAGGCCTCGTGAAGATGACTTCTACCTGTCAAAACTATGCTGGATACCCCATAATGGAAAGCACAAGAACCTTCTTACCCACTCATGCACAGCAAATACGTTTGTGCATACCAGCTGTTTCCTAGGCTGAGCTGAA
This sequence comes from Empidonax traillii, assembly GCF_003031625.1. Lineage (NCBI taxonomy): Eukaryota > Metazoa > Chordata > Aves > Passeriformes > Tyrannidae > Empidonax > Empidonax traillii. The sequence continues at coordinate 679,455 of NW_020955224.1, forward strand.
GTGGGGAAAGAGCAGTTCTGGAATGGAAAACACGGAGCATCAAGACAAGCACACTTCCTTTCTGGTTGAGGCAGCAGAAGGAGCTTCCGGGGTGTGTGTGGGAAATGTGAGCGGTATCTATATCCACAGAAAGCTTTAGAGCATAGTCTACCAAATACATTAAACAAAGAAGTTGAACAACATGGTGCCAGCCTATCATCAAACTCACCCAGTAGGTTGTATCGGGCAAAGTTTTCCTCTTCGCCTCTGTAGATGGGTTCAAACCATCAGATCCCATTCAAAAAATCATGCAACATTTAAGAGCCAAAACACCAAACTGTCAAAACCGTGTGGCAAAAATGAAAGGGGGCAAAAACTAGGTCAGTAGTAAGTGCTGCGTGTAACAGAGTAGCCGGGGTGGGAATACAATTACTCCTGCTTTAAAGCAGCCTTGCCAAGCCTGAAGGAAAGCTGGGGTCACCAATTCTCTCTTTCCACCTCCTTTGTGCAAGGGACCTCTTTCCTCAACTGCGATAAATCAGCTTTACGGGTTTTGATGAAACCGGGCCACTTCACACTAACATTAGATGTAGCCTCAGTTTGCCTTTTATTTTCATGGTGCAAACAACCTAAATTCTTTGCTCTGCATTTCATCTGTCACAAATAATACCAGTACAATATACAGCACAGAACAGCTGCTATAGCTTTCAGAATACTTATCCACTCAAAAGTTAAAACTCCTGCTTATACAATATAAGAAGACAACATTGCTCTCTTTGATGGCAATTAGATGAATTGTTTTCTCTTTGCTATATTTAGATCAAGAGAAAGCTTTGGGATGACACTGATAGCCTGATGTTCTCCTAAGTTTTGGCTCTAGCAATCACTGCTGTTGGTAAATATGAAGAGAAGGAAAAAAACTCTTAAGAAATCTGAAGTGGTAAGGCCAAAATTAGGAGGAAAGATTACCAGGTTCTTGCCAATAAATAAAGCCAGAACAGGCATGCTGCTAAAATGACAAGGGACTTGGAACATACCGTCTAAGTGGCTAAAAGAGAACTTGAAAATACCACTCACTTTCAGCCTCAGATCACAAACAATAAAAACAGGAGAGATGGTACAGGAGGTTGTAAAGATTTGTAGCTTTCTTTCTCCATTTTATCTGAACACTGTTCCCTTTTGTCCCACAAGAAAGACACAACACATAGCCCCAAAGGGCGATTTTGCTGGCAGAGCTGAAATCAGACCCTCCCCAAGAGGGTCAAAAGGATTATTTTGCCAGTATTGAGCCCAAGTACTCTTTTCAGCCAACCCCACATCACAGTATAAAGGCACCACAGCCCTGCAGACCCACCTTCACCAGCAAAACCCCAGAGCCTGGGTCAGACTTCACATGCAGGAGCAGGTCCTCACTTTGGTCCTAATCCTGCCAGGGGCATGGGAGCCAGCAGGCGCTGGAGGTGACACACCGGGGACACTCAAGGACACCTGTGCTGGGGCTGAGTTCCTGCGTCCTACCCGGGTGGCACAGAGCCTGGGAGCCCCTGCTTTCCCCCGAGAGCCACCACGGGCTGCTGGCAGGCAGGGGACACACAGGGACACACCGGGGCTGGCTCTGCTTCCCTGCTCATCCAAGCGCATGGCCGGAGACAGGGACATCACACACCTACATTTAAAAGAAAAAAAACCGCACACGCACCCCCCAGGCAGAGGTTCTGCAGGAGGCCAGAGGAGACCCTGCGCCCGTGCAGATGTTCTGTCTCCCCACATGTCCCTTCTAAGGCTTAAAAAGCTGCTGCCGCTGAAAGTGCGCCCGGGGCACTTCCAAACGAAACCTGGGATGGCAGGTGGGGACGCCACCGCCCAGGAGAGCTAGATGGACGCGTATTTTACGCACGTATATTCAGAAACACACGTGTAAATATATATTTATACATGTACATGTATGAAACACATACCTAAATAAGAATATACGTATACGTACGTGTATATACACACACACACACAGAGATGCGGCGACCCCGGGACCCCGCGCGAACGTCAGGCCCCGGCCCGCGCCGCCCCAGCCGCAGCCCACAGCATTCCCCCCGGGGGCGCATCCGTATCCCCTATCCCCCATCCCCGATCCCGCTCCCGATCCCGCTCCCCCGGCCGGCCCCGCTGTTTACCTGCTCCCGGCCCGGCGCGCGCCCCCCGCCGCTCCCATTGGCTCCGCCGCGCCCCGGCCCCGGCGCCGGCCGCGAGGGACGACCGCGCCCTCCCATTGGCCGCCCGGGCTGTCGCTCCGCCGCTGTCCCCGCCCAAGGGACGGGGTCGACCAATAGGGAGGCGGCTGTCGCTGCCCGGGGAGGTGGCATGTGAGGCGGGGCCGCCATGGAGGGGAGGCTGCGGGCGGTCCCGGGGCTTAGAGTCGGAGGGAATCGTGGGGTGGTTGAGCTTGGAAGGGACCTTAAAGGTCATCCAGTTCCAACCCCCACTGCCATAGGAAGGGACGTCTTCCACCAGGCCTCTAAACCCCATCCAACAGTTGAACACTTCTCAGGGATCGAGCAACCACAAGTTCTCTGGGCAGCCTGTTCCAGTGCCTCACCACCCTCACAGCGAAGAACTTCCTCCTAATACCTGATTTAAAACTGTCCTCTTTGAGTTTTAATCCATTCCCCTTTGTAGTGTCAGTACATACTTTTGTAAAAAGTCCCTCTCTGCCCTTCTTGTAGGCTCCCTTCAGCGGCTGCAAGGCTTAAATGTTTATCAATGCATTCCTTCAGTAAATTTCCATCAGGATCTGCACACTACGCAAGTGTGCAGATCCTGATGGAAATTAAAAGGGATAATAATCAGGTAGAAGTGTGGAGAACTAAATAGAGATGCCAGAGGAAATGGTCAAAGAATGGTTCTGCTGGTGTTGTGTCTGACCTCTGCTCAGTCTACAGATGAGAGGGGCGAAGAAAAGAAAATCACGATTTCACATTATTTGCTACGGGTGTGAGAAGTTTGTATTTTCAGAATGTAAGCTTTTTTGTTGTTTATTTGTTTTAAATTAGCATGATAGTAAGCAAGATAATTCCATAGACAGATGAAACTGCTCTTCAGTCAGCACACAAACCACTCCTGCCTCTGTTCCCATTGCTTTATCAAGCATCAGTCAAGTGAAATTAAAATTCTGGCAGCTCTGTATCACTTGTTCATCATCTGTGGGGGCAGCGACACAAACTGAAGTCATGGCAATTTCCTTCTACTGCTGTTGTCATTTAAGGAAGAACCTCAGGTACTAACACAGGGAGTATTTGCAGCAGAGCTTCACAGTCCTCTTTGCTCCATGCCATTCGTGATGATCTTGCATACAGAAGAAATGAAGGGTGAGATGGCAATGAAGGAGACATGAGATACAGTAAGTGTACTGCCCCACTATATATCATTGGGCAAAATGGAATTTTTTGCAGATTCCAAATCTAAGTTGGCCATCATGCTCTTTTCCCAAAATTTCCTGCACAATATTGGTGACAAGTGGTACACCGTCCTTGTACCTGTAATCCTTATTCTGAACCACTCTGCACACAGAAATAAGTTACATGTAAAATTCTTCAGAGCCCCAGAAAGCTGCCTATCCAAGCATGGCCAGCTGGCCTTTGCCAAGGTAAAGTCAGTCTGAGAAAATTGATAAATTGAGTGCTTGGATGTGTTCTTCACTAGCAGATTGTCAGAGCTTTTCTAACATTTTTCTCTCAAAAGCTCTGTCTACCTTTCCTCTTCGTGCTGAGCTGTTGAATTCCTTTTCACTGGACTCTTGATCCAGCTGGAGGTTTTTTAAATGGGAATTTTTCTGATTAATTTAATCCTTCATGCATTGTATGCTCAGCTGGTTGTTAAGTTTAGTATTAGGAGTAGGAGCAATTTTGGTTGCACTCAGCTTTACCCAAAACCAACAGTTGCTTTATATCCCTTTACTTTTACATGGAGCTTACGTATCTGACACAAATTTGGGATAATAGTTAAAATATTTTTCTGTTTTAAAGCATTTTACAACTTCAAAGCCAAAGCACTGACAGTCTGAACTGTGCTACTTTTCACCTTACCAGTCTAGATAAGCCTGCCCAGAGTAATCACTGAGCCAGCACCATGCACATTTCCAGTGAAACCCCTGATCTGTGCAGGAGATAGGGAAATCGTTCTTAGGCTCCGTCTGGTAGGGGCTGAAGAGATGGGAACTGGTTTTACAAGCCCGGTTGCCCTTTATCAGCAGCTTTAGAAGCTAAACTTGCAGCTTTTTGTATCTCTTAAAATATGCTGCTCTGTTGTATGAAGGGCTCTGGAAAAGGTTACGTTGAGGTGAACTACACAGGTCTCTGGCCTGAAATTTAGAGGCAAATTCACTGTTTATTTCCACATTCTCACTAGATCCTCTCTTTTGCTCTCACCCAGATGGACAAGTGCAAAGAGGTCTTGTGCATCCTAGCCAAGGGTTTTAGGAAAAATTACATGTACTGCAACCTTCATGAAAGTACAAGAGCTGATGGCCCTGGGGCTGTGGGTATGTGAAACCCAGCTGTCTTTCTGAGAATGTATATCCTGCCTGACTCTTTTGTAGTTTTCAAAGGCAAAAATCTAGCTTAACTCAGTGTTCCTTTTCTGTACCCTAAAGTGGGTTTAGGAAGACAAATAGTTGTTACAGTCTCTTTGTCCATGAGTGTTGCTTCCTTGCAGCTTTCAGTCAGAATGCCAATTCACATGTTTTTTCCTAGCTGCATCATGTGAGGAGCATCTGACCTGAGAGCAACTTAAAAGGCTCCTTGAGCAAAGCCCCACGGTATCATATGGCCATCAAAAATATTTCTTCCTTTTTTTCTATTTCAAACAGATCTGTGCAGACATTTTCTTAAAGGATCTTTTGCAGATAATGTAAAATATGCCTGTTCCTAGGAAAATCATGTGACAAGCTGCATCACAGCTGCGTGATGTGGGAGGTCAGTGTCTCTTGCCAGGCTGGTGGTTGTTCTGAGGAACGTTGGGACATTCTCTGGGATTGCCCTAATGTTCTCCGTTTTGTTACTGAGATGTTTACAGTAGGAAATCTCAGGGAGATTTTGGTCATAAACTGTCGCAATCCTCCAAATATATCCAAGGAATTGTGACTGTTTTATTTCAGGAGACGTAAATAATACCCGGAAATAGACTACTGACACAAATTCAAACAGAGATGCTCCCTTGACTTTTGAATGGAAACAGACGTAACTCCATCTGTCAAAATAACATTAAAACCTCTTGTGCTTGCACAGAAGATTTGAATAGGGTCAGGCCCAGCATATCTGAGGTTTTGTGCTAGAATAGACAGTACTTTCCAAGAGTCTTGCTCAGTTTATTCCACTCTGCAGATCTGCAGAGCCTCAAGGAAAGGTCATTACAGAATACCAAAGCAAACATTTTTCTCATAACTGAAGGTGATCTGCTAATTCATGAAATGACTTAGCAAGCATCCAGGCCTCATTACGGAGTGTCACCTTAGGGCAGGAATCATATACTGGTGTCACACTTCTGTGCGGATTTTTAAAGAGTATCCCCGGGCTGGTGTATCCTTGGCACCTCAGATCCAACCAGACAGTTCAGACTTAAGCCCCAGTACCAAAAATCACTATCCTTCTGTCTAAAACAGAGCTAAGTATGGATCTATAGTTCCTAGGGCTGTAGACTATGGATCTGACTCTAGGAAGCACACCTCCATCGTAAGGGGATACTAATCAGTTGTGTCATGCACAGACCTGAGATCATTTCACGGTCCATTCCTTCCAGGTCTACAGCATCACAGAAGCTGTGTAGATTATTGTTTTCTAATGGATGTAGAAATGAGCTAAACATGAGCTAAACATCTCTCAAACAGACAAGGCCACGGTGGTGAGAAGGGAATGGGAATTAAATCTGGTAAAGTGTGCAGTTACAAAGCAGTCAGTGATGCATCCAACTCAGTGGAATGCCACATAAGTCTTGCTTTTAAACACAGGTCCTTTGCAGGCTCATCAAGCAGGACTAGGACAGCCCGAGTGGGAGTGCCTGGGAGCAGAGCTCCTGCTGCTGGGGTGCCCTCTGGACTACTGTCTCTCTCAGACAGCTTCTCCTGCCTCCTCATGTACATGTTCTGTACAGTTTTGCTAAAGAATCAAGTATCCCTTTAGGAGACAAATGCACCAGTCTGAAGATCAGTATTATGCCTTTAAGGTTGTTGATATCTCTTTGGCTTTCCAGATCTTGGGACAAATCCTTCAGGCAATCCCAGGCTCTGAGCAATTAGCAGACCTCTTCATGTGACTTGGAAAACTGTGAGTTAACACTACTCTGCTCTGTTTGAAGTCAATGACAAATAAATAACGACATTAACTGAAATTATTTCAGTCTTGGGAAAAAAAGAAACATAAATATCTAATGTTTTTAAACATGTACATGACAGGGGAAAAAAAAAAAAAGAGAGAGAAAAAAAAGTTCCCCATAACTACACAGGTGAATAATTGTATAATTTACTTAGGTCTATTGCTGTCCATGGTGGGGGGATGTAAGTAGTGTGAATTATACATTAATATCCAAATAAGTCCTTCCTGGTTGTATCTGAAGGAGATTCCCCCTCCACTACCTGTGAAGGAGACTCGCTGTGCCCACTAGGGGACAGAGCTCTGCCGCGCACGTCCTCTCCTCGGCAGCGGGATGAACTCTGACATCTGCAGCCCCAGCTCCGGCACGCTCTTTGATAAGCCTTTCAGGGGATTTTTAGTGCAATTTCTGCGAAATACATTATCTGCTCATAGAGCCCTCTCTGGAGACCGTATCTGTGAAATGTCTCGTGTTGCAAAGCTTCTGACATTACCAGAACGACTGTTTTGAAGCCTCGTTGTTTGCTGGATTCCACCACGCTCTTCAGGCATTAAGGTTGAGCCCAGCTTGCCTTTGCTGGAACAGTTGTATCGTGACCAGTATTCCCATTGCTAGAGCTACAGCTGAAGCAGCATGGGCAAGAAAACCGAGAGAATATAGGCAAAAACATATTTTTCACTCCCCTAAGGGATAAGGGGGAATGTGTTCTATTTCGATTTTTGTTTAAAAGAAGCAAAAGGTTTAATTGCTTTCTGATTCTGAACTTCTCTCATGTATTCACGTTAAGCAGCAGTTTTCCAGAGTCCATTGTCCTATTTCTGCAAGCCTCTCTGCACAGAAGCACTTAGAATAGTTTATTTTAGTAAATTTTAAAGTAAATTAAATAAGTTTTTTTTAAACTCCTTACCCTTCAGCAGGAGTGGCAATCCCTAAAATAGCTTTCACTGGTGTTTAGTTTATTTAACTTTGCATTAACAACATTTAATCAAGCCTTAAATTAGGTTTTCATAGAATATGCTGAGTTGGAAGGGACCCACCAGGATCGTCGGGTCCAACTCCTGGCCCTGCACAGGACCATCCCAACAAGTCACACCATGTGCCTGAGAGCATCATCCAAATGCTTCTTGAACTCTCTCAGGCTTGGTGCTGTGACCACTTCCCTGGGGACCTGTTCCAGTGCCCAAACACCCTCTGGGTGAGGAACTTTTTCCTGATATCCAATGTAAACCTCCCCTGACACAATTTCAGGCTGTTCCCTGGGGTCCCGTCACTGGTCAGGAGAGTGAAGAGATCAGCACCTGCCCCTCCACTTCCCCTCATGAGGATGTTGAAGACCACAGTGAGGTCTCCCCTCAGCCTCCTCTTCTCCAGGCTGAACAGACCAAGTGACCTCAGCTGCTCCTCATACTGCTTCCCCTCAAGGCCCTTCACCATCCTCGTGGCACTCCTTTGGAGGCTCTCTGATAGCTTAATGAACTTAGTTAAACTGGATCAAGCCAATTTGATTTTCAGTTTTGCAGTAACTGAAGAGTTTATTACATATTAAGATAAATTAAATAAGTGGGTTTATACAAGGATTTTCTACTGATCAAATAAGTTTAGGGTTTAAGGCAAATCTACAGTTAAACCACTGTGGCTTTTCAAAACCTTGAGGCTTTATTTTTCCTCTTGAAAAATGAAACCATAAGTTGAAGAAAAAAACCAAACAACTTCTTTTATGTATCAGGGACATTCACGTATAGATCTAAAATTAAGAAAATAACAGTAACTAGTACCTCCTCATCTTCTTCTTTATGACCTCCTCCCTCTGACTATCATCAATCACTTCAAGAAGAACTTAAAAGTTAATTATTTTAAAATTCTGCAAGGTCTTGCACTTTGCTAGTGGATCATATTCCTTGTCTGTAATTTTCCATAAGCACAATTAAGCACAACACTTTTGTTTCATTGCCATGTTTCACCCAAATCACCTCGGTGTTCCCATACACCTCACAGATGTTTTCGCATAACAGTAACACAGTTTCCAGAGCAGCAAAGCATTGCAGGCAGTATGGGTGACACTCATCCTTGGTCAAAAACCATCTTACTGAAAGAGAGTCATACTGCAAGTCTAACAAACAGACAGAGTTGACTGCTGGGCCTAGATAAACTCTATTAATTTGATCCTGTTGGTATGTGTCTCCCAAAGCCTGTGTAGAGCCTGGAGATCATTTCACCCAGGGCCGGGAGGAATCACAGCTGCTACTTAACAGCTCACAAAATTATATATAATAATCAAGGAGAGAAAAATGAAAGAGAATAGCACAGAGATCTGACATTGTCAAGATGAAGTTATCCTGGCAGAAAGTCATTATTCAATAGAGAATTACTGAGAAGAGGACATTGCAAGTAAATTAAAATCACAAACATTCATTTGACTGCAAGCTACAGGTTTTCCAAAATGTGGTATCTGTGGAGGTGCATTGGCTTTTTCCTAAATCCACATGAGGAACTGGATATTTGCACAAATAGAAACAGTGTGGTGCTAGTATAAGGAGAAGGGAGAAATAGCAGAAAAGACAATGCACTGTGATAGAGCCAAAGTGGGCACCTGAGCAAAGGGAGGTGTGGCACCAGAATTTGGGTTGGTGCTCACTGATGCAGTCTGAATTCCCTGACATTTCCAACTGCAAACTAGCCCTGAGAAAATCTAGACCTGGGGCAAACAGTCAGCTTGGTTTCTTCTTGGTTCAGTCAGGAGCTTTTCTGTGCTTGAAATCCTTGATAAAAGAATACCACCACTCTGTGGACACATTGCCTGAGAGTCCCCAACAGCTCAACTCCAGCATCTGTGCTGTCACTGAAGGCAGTGTAAAACTCAGCAAGACAGAGGGTGGGTGTAGTGCTGTCAGGAGAGCTGCAATACCCATATCCTAAAGAATTTACAGTTCTTCATTACATGTAGGGAAGATGCAGTTTCCTCATCTTCCCTATGAAGTCAGATGAGTTTATCCATACAAATGTCAGAAAAAATCAGATGCAACTTCACGGATATCTCCATGATATTTGTGGACAGCTTGTATTCCCATGTGAACACAAAAGCTGTGATAAGTAAATCCAAATCAGATACATTATTTAAAAAGAAGATTCCTTCACTATAATTTAGAAAAGGAAGCAGTAATATTGGTGACTTTCTGTATGAGCTAGAGTAGCATATTAGAGAGCAACATTTCCCATGTACTCATTTCAAATGCTGAATCTGAGACACTTTGGACCTTGTTTTTATATGTGCTGAGCAGACAATATTACACACTTCGTTCAAGTCATGGAGTTCATGCAAGTCATGAGGTTCATTCAAATCATGGCCTTCTTGAAGGAAACCAGACCAGTTCCCTTTTAGACATGCAGAAATTGAGACACCAAAAATCATGGCCAGTTTTTAAAGTGTCGGTCTTGACCTTTCCCTGCGTTGGTTTTCCCATCTGCATGGGAAATATGATAATCACCCTGGGTGAGGAGTGCCTTGAGGCAGCCCCTCCAGAGAGGGGGTAGCAAAGTGCTGTGTTGTTAATGAAGATGAGCAATGCCCACTGTACTGCACACAATGTCAACACTTAGATCATTTCTCACCCACCTCTGCTTTTCTCCCTAATCTGCATATTTGTCTCCTATGTCTTTCTCGGGGTTTTTCACACTTCTGTTTATTTCAACATTTATACAGGAGGCTCCATAACAACGTGAGATTAATTTAATTCTTCCACCTAGCGGAGATACCGTAAAAACCAGTAAAATCATTTCACCTCTTAAAGTAATTTCTTGTCTCAGAGGGCCACTGTGACACTTTCTATAAACTCTGTTTATTCAGGGAAGATTCCTTGTGAGTCCTGAATCAAGTCTAGCCCTCAGATCCCGATCTGCAGTTAAAAAAGCCAATGCCACAGCAGGTACACTCAGCAGGTGATGATGGATGAATATTCCTGGATCTTGAAAAGATGAGTTCCCACTGTAGAGGTTATATCTGAACACAGAACCTCTGATTATAATCTCGGTGCTGAGCTAATGTGTCTAATGGTGTCTGAAGAGCTACCTGGTGCACACTATGAGAAGAAGGAAGAGCTCTTGTGATAGTGAGGAGAGCCTTTAACCACCAGAACCAGAGTACTTTTGCTGTGGAAAGGAAGTGGGAGATCTGAGCAGCAAGGAGAGAAGAGCTTCTGTCTTGGGCACTGATTTAGAGTATTGGTAGTCCAGGCTGGCTTCCCACTGCCTGCATAGACTTACTAAATGTTCACAGAGATGGGAACATTTCTGAGGCCTTACTTGTTCCTTAGAGAGTAAACTCTTGGACAGACTCCTGCATGTTATATACACATGCTTTTCACCTATGTCCATGAGTTTCTGACTCATAAGGTAATTTGAATAAATTTTCAGTTGGGTGGCTGAGCCAAATAAATCAGAGTTGGGCTGAAATCGTTTTGAGCCGATCCATAGTAGAGATATCAGGGTTTATTTGCATTCACAAGAAAAACTGTAAAATGTTGCTCTGATGTGTGTAACATACTTTACTCAACCCATAATGAAATCTTTCCTTCTTGTAGTGAAAAAAGTTAAATAGTAGACTAACACTATAAAATATCTGATGGTGGTGGCCACCTCTTCTGCAAACACAAGTACTCACGTAGGCAGTGTAAAACCCACATCTGACCCACATCTCCTATTTCTCACAGAAGCACCTTCTCAAAACTGTTCTACATCTACCAGATTTAGTCAAAGGGAGAAACTTTGTCTAATGTTGTGATCTGTTTTGATCTTATTGTAAAGCCAATACATTTCTGACATGCTGAAATAGTTTCTTTCATTGTTAACAATGTTAACATAATTTTTGGTTTGGCCAAAGTATAGTGCAAAGTTGATGGACAGTTAATTGCTCTAGTAGTGCTGAAAGAGGCCAGTTGTCAGCCTCTCCTATTGCTCTTTGTGGTTTATTTGAACTGTTCAATGGACTCCTATGAATAGGATATAATCTTCTATTGAAATCTATGGAGAGTGGAAAAAGCATACAGATTATACCAGCCTCCTGTGTGCTTTTATAGGAGGACTTACAGTGATGGAAGGCTTTTTGCTGTAAATTAGTTCTTGTGAAGTCTGAAATAAGCATAGTTGACTCACGTAAGAAAAACTGAATCATGAAGAATAGCTACTTGAATATACCCAGCAATGAACCCAGAAAGCTTCATTAGTTTCTGTAAATTGTAAAATTGACTCTAAACACCACATGAGCTGACCAATTCCCAGCAATGGAGAAAGCAGAGCTAAAACCAGAAGGAATGGCAGATGGGACAAAGAATGGATAATCCAAAACATTTAACTCTGTCACCTTCAAAACTAGGACTTTTTTGGAGGTTTGCAGTCCAGTTTATGCCAGAGTCTCCCAAGAAAACACATCAGACTTCTGAATAGGGATCATGTTGCAACATGGAGTTCTAAACAAATACCTGCATGGCTGCATTGCTCATCTCATCCCAGAAAGCAATACATCTTTCTTCATCTTCTCCTATGTTCCTGTGTGGTGCTGCCTCTTCTTGTCATCCCAATTCAGGGTCTGTCCTACCACATGCTGAGCTTACTGTGATGCTCGTGCTGCTGAGTGCCTTTGAACCCATTGTACACTTGAGTTTTGTCACAGTGTCTCTGTCTTCCTTGATTTCCAAAGGTTTCCTGATGGTCAGCAGTGTTACATGGCAATAAACAATAGAATGAGCTGTTCTTCAGAAGAAGAGAAAGAAGAGGGAGAGAAGGAGGAAAGAAAGGAAGGAAAGAAAGAAGAAAGAAAAAAAAATGGAACAGGAAGGAGGAGGGGAAACAAAGGGAGGGAAGGAACAGAAAGGGAATTGCTTCCTGACAGTACTTTACCTGGCAAATCCCAGGGTCACTGATCAATGCCAGTGCTGAGCAACCAGCAGCCACTGAGCGCTGGAGTCTATTGTGTCATTTCCAGTGTGCCATAAAAGCATATCCATTCACGATGGAGACAGAAAGGACAGTGTGACTCCTGTAGGACAGCTGTGCAGCTTTGCCAGCTGCAATGCTGTTGTCACTCCCAAGTTTAATGTAGGAAGGGCAGGACAACACCAAATCTGTTCCTTGCACTCCGTCTCCCCTAGTCTGACCTGAGGACAGGAAGGGGCATTGACTCACCAGGAAATATGAATTACAGGTTTTGTGTGAGTGGCCTTTGCTGCTGGGGCAGCAACTGGATTAGCCACGTGCTGCCCTTTTTCCGGGTTTTGCTGAGCACACCACCAGTGCCTGGGGCCTTCGGCTTCCCTGGGCTGGAGCAAACCAGTTCATCTCCCTGAAAGCAACCCTTCAGGGTGTAGAGACTGGTGAGACAGAATAAGACGACTAGAAAAGAGCTACCATTGTGAGGTGAAGTATCAGACAGAGCAGAAGCTGCATCCTGGGCACCAGCCAGGGTGTGTTTGTGGAGTTGGGTTGGTAGGGAGGTACAGGCACCTCCATACCATTGTTGCTTCAGCACATGGCTCATGAGGTGTGGAGGTGCTGGGTGCGGGTATCTGGATGTCCTCCTATGGAGCTGATGCAGAGGGATCATTCTCTTCTGCAGAAGCAGCTCTGGCCACAGGCTGAATGTCTGGGCTTCTCCTTCAGCAGCCTTCCTTCAAACCTTGGGTTTGGGTGAGAGTGCAGCTGATGCTGTGTTTTCTATACCAGCACTCTGCTTACAGGTTCATAGCAGGTGGGATAATCTCTCCTGAAATAGGGATCATAATAGAAGAGTAACAAAAAATGCAAAGGAGATGAGTTAGTTGTCATCATTTCCAAACCAAGAAAGACAAAGCTATGGTAACTAAGCATTTGATTTAAAAAAAAAAAAAAAAGGCAAAGGTGGATATTTAAAAGGCCTCGTAGGGGCATTTTAAACCTAAAGTTGAGGCTGAATAAAATGTTAAATACAGTTTTGTTAAGTCATAACCCCCCCCTTGTGTTTTTGTCATATGGGAGCAGAGAAGTGTAGAATTTTCAAAGTATCAACATGGATGTAGAAACCCAAATAGCAGTTGTCTTCAGCCACGTCAATGTGAAATGAATATGTAGGTACCAATATGATGCTGACACGTATCTTGTCAGCATTCAGCAGATGCTTCAAGAAAATTGAAATTTTTGGTTCAGCAAGATACAGATTGAATCCAAGAAAAGCACAACATGGTGATACTATATTTCCATTTCCTGGGCTCAGAGTAATCAGAAATAACCAAAACATATTTTTTCAGTATTTCTGCTCCTGAGAAATACTGCGTGAGATTTGCTGAGAACAACCAGAGAGACAAAATCAGGACATTCACTACCATCCTCATCTCCTACCTTGTAAAGTCTGGCTGTATATGTACGTACATCTGTTCCACCAGAACATCCCAAGAGTTACTTTATGTGCAAAAGGGACTGATGTACCTTGCCAAGAGCACAACCTGCTGCTGCTAGGGCTTGAAGTTTGTCTGGTGAAACAAATACTGGAGAATCCCCTTCCATTTTGCTGAATCCATGAAGATAGAGGTGACAAATGAACATTTGCATGGACTCAGTTTCAAAGATTTGCAGAAGTCTTCTCCTTCCCAGCACTTTATTTTTGAAGAATCTTTCAGCAACCAATATGCAGTTTCCAGGATCACTCCACCAAATTGACTGAAACCAATGGCTTCCAACAAATTTCCAGAGTTTTTTCAGGAAGAAGGGGAATGAAAAGCTTTGCCAGAGCTCTCCTCCTCTAAAGAAGGTCTGTACTCCTGGCCTAGAACTCATCTGGCAAAACTTGATCAGCTTTTTCTTCTAGTAGAGATGCAAAAGGACCAGCAGTAGCAGCTTTTCTATCACATACTGGAGGGACAAGAGAAGTTGAGAATGCCAACTCAGCTGCCTCATCTGGAACAGAAACTCAAATGTTTCTGGTGAAGAAGGCTCCACTTTCAATTTACTTTCTCAGTTTGACTAAAATTTCCAGCTGTGGCCCTTTACCTGACCAGCCAGGTTTCGTCCTGCTAGACAAGATGCAAGATGAACAGCAATGGTGCCAGCTGCCTGAGGAGCCCAACTGATGATAGCTCTTAAACATCACCACACCACCTGTAGGCATCACAGTCACAGCACAGCGTGGCCTCTGTCTCTTGGCAAAATGAAGCAGGGGCAGAAAAAGTGGCTAAATAGCAGTGGTTGCTTTTTATTTATAAAACTGCAGATGTTTTGAGCCAAGGGTCAGGAAGTAAATAAAACTGTGTTCACATTTCATAAGTCCTGAAAGGCCAGCGCTGCATCCAACTGCCTCTGGGAGTGGTCTCCCAGGAGGAAGAGGGAAGGTATTAGGAGTAGCAATGCCCCTAACTTTCAAGTTTTTCAGCTCAGCACCTTTCACCCATGAAGAAATGTTTGTTCACCTTTTGTTCTTGCGGTGAAGCTTCTGCTTCACCACCTGGGCAAAGAGCTTTGACCAGCAGGGCTGGGGCTGCAGCCACTGCCCGACTGCTGTGCTGGTGGGGCTGCTTCTCCTCTGGGCATGGCTTCCCCTTCTCCATGTGGCATCCTGAAGGGCACCTTCTGACCTCCTTTATTTACCTGTGGGTTAATAAGCTAAGCAGTGCTGCTAAAAGAAAACAGAAATCTGTTTCCTGTGCCTCCCCATTTCTTCTGTAGAATAGCCTGTGCTCAGTGGTTTCATCAGCACTGCTTCAGCTGCTGAGGTGACACTCTCAGCTCTCAGCAGCATCTCAGTGTCTGTTCCATAGGATTAGCTGTAAATAGAAAGCTACCTAGGTACATTTTGCAGATGAAATAAACAGGAGCTACTCATTCCAGCCATTTCTTGGGTTGGCTTCCTATGCTTTTATTTGATATTTACCTTTCAGAAAACCAACCAGTAAAACAAATGATGCTCTATTGAGCTTTTAGATTCAACCCTCTCTGTAAGACCATAAAGGAAAAATTTGATTGAGTGCCCATAGGAGTCAGTGAATCTCTTCCCTTCGGCATTTGGATCTGACTCTGGGAGTTTTATGAAACACTAGCATCAATCGGAGGACAATAAGCATAAGGAAAACAAATGTAAGCCCAAGAAGTACTGGAATATTATGGGCAGAGCTCATAAAAGCTGGGAGCTTGGACAGAGCAAGAAGAGTCTCGTTGAGCTGCCTGAGCACCATAGAGGGCCTGGCTCTCAGATAAACACATGGAGCAAACCATCTCGACTTTGCTATTCACCTGCAGGGGGAGGATATGATGGAAAACAAGGTGTGTCCATGCAGGCTGAGAAACTGGGGCTGGGCAAGCTGGGCCGAGGCAGCTGCAGACAAACTACTACAACAAACTACTACAATAAGAGCTCTTACAGTAACTATGTCAAAGAACAGCTACTTGCAGGAGCCTGAGTTCAAGTAACTACCTGGTGTGTTGGCTTTAAACATGTCATGCAAATATAACCATATGACAACAGGAATGAGGGAAAAAGGCTTTAGCTGTTTTTAGCTATTTAGCTCTGTCCCTCTCTCTAAATACAAGAGCCAAGTCCATCAGTGCAGTCCCAAGACCCCAGCATAGTCCTGGTTGGATTGACAGGCACAAAAGGCCTTATTGCTTTCTCTGCTGCTGCTTCTCTGCATTTCCTTGGGCACCACACTGGCACTACGGACTTGCCTCACCACTGCCAAATGCTCAGAGCTCTTCCATCTGTAGCTGCAGAGAGTTACCTATTCATTCCTCCTGTTTGCGTTGCATCGGCTTGTTAGGAAGAAAGGCTGTCCAGTATGTTTACCTTAAATGTGAATGGAAAAAATTATTATCTACCCAGTGGAAACTGATTTGAATTCAGTAGACTATTTAGTACCTTATATGTAAATCCTTGCTTTCAGTCTTTGAATAGTGCAAGGGGAAATAGGAAATGTGGAAAAAAGTACTTCCTTGGAAACAGTGCCTGACAGGATTTTGAACTGAATTCTGGAAGAGAGAACTTGTTAAGTTTCTATCCCAGAGACAAATGAATTTCTAATTTAGGTGTACAGTACAAGATCTGGTCCTTAGGCTATTCAAATCAGTAGGTATTTTTCTTTGGACATAACAGGGTAACATATGCAGACTTTAATTTTTGTTTCCTGCCACAGTTGTTAGCCTTTTGGGGATTTTTCATGGATTATCTAAATGACAGAGAAAGAGCCAAAACTTATTTCAGGTGTGATTAATCCAATTTATGTGAGTCTTCCCAGGGATTATCTGTTTTATTATTCTGAAATTATTAAGATTATTTGAAATGTAACCAAAATTAATTAAAGGCTTTCAAACCCTGCTGATACTCAGAATTGCTGCAATAATTTTGCATTTTTACTGATGAAAAAGCTTCCATAATTTTGAATGCTTAAGCATATTAACATAAAATATTTGACTGTAATCTCATCCTTCTGTAATGATTTGGAAAACTGAGTGCTGTAATAGCTACTCCAAATCCATTTGCCTGCAATACAGTTAATGTCTCAATTAAACTAAACCAACCAAAACTTACCAACATTTGTGCTCACAGTGAATTATAAACACTTTGAAATGTTTGAAAGTTAAAATGAAAACTAAACCATCAGAGTTATTCCAAAACTAACCTGTCAAGACTGCCTTCTCAAAGACAGCATTTGTCATTGAGAGTAGTTGGACCAGGTGTGGGCTTTTTAAACTGATACTTTGTTGGAGACAGAACTTGAAAAAAAACCCCAAAGTTTTTAGAGAATGCAAGGCCCCGCCTTTCCCTTTTACAGCTTACTGTAAATGGCAAATGGTTTCAGTTCACCCTGAACTTGAGGGGAAAAAAACTTCTGAGAATCATTTAAGCATTAAGAATGGGAGAGCACAGTTTTGATGGAGAAAAAGATGAGCGTTTTTAACTGAAAATGCAGTGCAGTATTGACTTCAGGGATTACCCAGGGATTATCTCTGGTAAACCTGGTAGATGACATCTATTAACAATGGCCAAGAAAATTTCATCAACAGTAAATTGTTCTGCACTCTTCCTGCAAAGATCATCATCCTTTTTCCAGCCAAAAGCTGAGACACATTTTGTTTCCATGTAAGTGCAACTGAAATGTGTGTTCTTATTGACAGCTTTCATCTGAGGGACTCCAACCTCCTTCCATTCATCCTCCATCTGAAATGAAAATCTGTTTGTCCAGTCACATTGGCACACTGAAGCTGCCCCAGCACTACTTTTCCTCAGAGGGAAAAGAGATGAACCCCTGGTTTGCTAAGGCTTTAAAGACTTCCTGGTCCTTGAAATATATTTTTCTTGGGTGCACTGCAACTGTAGGTGCTACTAAGAGTCTTGCCTTGGAAGTCAGCTTTTCCAGTAGAGATCAAACAAGCTGGGGAATATGGGAAAACAGAGGCAAGGAGTGTTACATTTCTGTGCAGAGACTCAGCTGGCCACCAGCCAGTAAAGCCATCACTGCAGCTGTTTATTAAAAAAAAATAAAATAAAAAAAAGAAATGTAATATTTGATGACAACCTAATGTCAAAGTCCATGACATCACCAGCCTCCAGCTGCTGATTAATCATGTGAAAGAAATTAGTTTGGACATGAACAAGTGTGAATCTAACTACTGGGACAAATAATTGTGTTCAGAAAGGAATGAGAAAGAAAGACCTTACCAGATCTTTGGTCAAAAAATTTAGTTTTGAAGAGCCCCAACCCCCCAGTTCTCTCTGTCCCTGTCAGATTCACTACTAAATCCTCACAGTCTGATTGTAATTCTGTAAGATCGAGTCTTTTGGCTTCCATGGAATTACTACAGGTTTCCCCATGAGCAGAACTGTCCATCAGCTTGATGAAGAGGAGGGGAGAAAATGGCATGTAGGGAACATTAAGCCCCTGACAGTTTAGGAGTTTTAGTGAGGCTGAGCAGTAAAAGAGTCCCTGGCATATGTCTCAGGAACTCTGGGGACACTTGCTAGGGCACTTAGCAGTAACATGGGCATTTTGGCCCTCTCTTTCTCCTTTTCTCAACTTTCAGAAGTATTCCTGAGAGTCACAAAACTTGTGCTTACTTGTCACTTTTCCTCCAGTGCAATTTCCCTGGGAAAGAGGATGGGAATGTGACAGTGCAGGTACTTCATGGCTTTCAAGCCAGGGGCTCGAAAGTGGAAGATGCCACGTAAAAGAACTTTGCAGTTGAGATTACTGTTTAGGCAGTAAATCTGATGGCTGGCATTTTATTATTTGTTAGAGTTCATCTCCTGCTCTCCAGGGGTCTCAGGTGTGTGAAGGAAAGGCAGCTGCAGCAAAATGGCAGCTGATTTGTAGAAGTCTAGAGTTTATTGTGTTATTCTGAAGTCCCTTCCATTGTCTCTCCAGCAACTACAATGGGATGATATCCAGGGGAGAACTGGGCCCAGTTTGCTGAGCAGTACAGCTCTGATGAACTCCATTCCCTGGCTCATCACTGATTCACCCCTTTCTTGATTGCTAAGACAGCCTCTGACTGTCTTTCTTGGAGGTTTCATGTCAGAGTACACTCGTGATGTTTCTTTTACAAACAGGGCCCTGCCTAACCCAACAGCCTCATATAGGATCTGTTCCTGCAAATAATCCAGATTTCCATTTGTGTAACTTCAGAGGCTGTTCCACCAACTGTAATAAATCTCAGTCTGCTCCATTCTTCCTCCTCCTTTTGAAACAGTAAAAGTGGCAGATGATTCCCTGGTGGTCGCTGCTGCTGATGACGCAAATGACACCTCACTTACTGGATCCTGCAAGTCTTCTTCAATCAGCCCCATCCATCATCTTCACAGGGAAGAAGAGATGTTAGGCAAACTGTCTCTTAATGAAAGATAGGGCTGTAAAAAAGGAAAATATTTAATTGTTTCAACATTTTGTTCCTTTTAGGGAATGTCAGATATGTAAAACAGAAGGAAACAAAGTGTTTGGGGTTTTTTTTGGTGGATTTTTGTTGTTTGTTTTTTGTTTAACATAAAACTCTTGCAATCCAGTCCAAAAATGACCTTGAGAAGAGTTAAAGAAATTTTGTTGTGTAGCTAAGGAATGAAGTGAGTGTCTCTGCCAACAAATGATGGGTGTTTCCAGGATACTGTCTCTCCTATCAGAAAGGGTCATTCCAAGGCATTTCTCTGGCAACTCTTATTAATCTCCCTCTCTCTGAGCCAGAAGACATGAAGATGTCAGACATCTGTGCTCTTGCACTATTCCCGTTTTCCTATTCAGGACAAGGCTGTCCTCAGCCAGTAGGAGAGAACGTAAAGGAACTGGCAAACCTCAAACATTTTGTCAAAGGGAGACACATTTGTAAAGTTAATTCTTAGTGTTCTGTCCGGGTACTCTCTTCCTGCTTCTCATAAAACAGCCCTGAAGAAAAACAGTTTCAGTCTGTTCCCAGTGGAGCAAAGATAATGACAACTGCCAGCTTTTCCAGTGCCTTCAGCTGGGGGTGCAGGCTGTGTTCCAAGGGATGAAGAGACATCATCACTGCCAGCCTCAAGAAGCCACCATCTCTGAGGGCAAGGCAGCTCACCTGACGCTGGGGCCAGTTCTTCTGGTTCTCCCATCTCCATGCTCTTTCTTTCCAGGCAGGTGTCTCTCTGTCCCACTTGCCAGACGAGTCCTGCTCTTCTCAAACAGCAGAAGCCTGTGGGCAGAGTGGCCAGAGCGTGGGTGAGTGCAGGCCCAGCTGGAGGCAGGCCTGGGAGATCCCCCCAGGGAGCAGCTGAGCCTCTTTGCCGTGTCCCTCTGCAGCACCATCTTCTGCCACCTCTGCCTGGCTCAGGCTGGCCTGAAGTCCTACATTACCTGGTCCAGAATGGTGCTGCTGGAGTTCGTGGGAGGATCTGGTTCAGACAACAAGGGCTACAGGATCTATAGGTGTGCCCAGAAAGAAGGAGAGCAAAGGATGGAAAAGGAGTGAAGAACAAGTGGCAAGTAAACACAGGAGTTCTGCTGAGGACCTGTGGGCCCCATGTCTCTCCTCTATTGTCTTTGCTTTTGTATCTCATTAAGTTACTTAAGCAAATAGGTAATTCCTCTGGGGAGAAAAGAGCAGCCAGCTGGAAATCTGTGGTATTAGACCCCATCCAGCAGGAAGCAGAGAGAAAATACATAACATTTAGGAACCATTAATACTGCAGTCTAGCTCATCATTTCCCATTCAGCAAGATAGGAAATGGATGATTAACACCTCCTTTCTGGGCCATATCTTCACCTTGCCCAGCTATAGCATCTTTTTAGAGGCCTAATTTCAAGCAGCCACACCATGAAATATCTTTCACCTTTTCCAAAGGAGAAGAAAGATGGGGAACCCCTTCCTTGGAGAGCAGAGAGTTGTGAAGAGTGGCAAACTTCATGGAGATGTGAAGGATCATCCCAGCTCTTGACATCTGTCTTCTTACTGAGGCACCTAAATGTGGGTTTAAATTCTTCAATTTAGTTACACAGAGGTGAAAACTCAAGCTGTGGTGTTGCCTGGTGTTAGAGAGCTCATGGTAGTAGAGTGGGAAATGCCAGTGAACTGAAACTCTGTAGTCTGTATTGGTGACTTAAAAACCTTAGACAAGTGCCCTCTCCGAGATAAATAACTCTGCCAATCCAGAAGCAACCTGGAAATAAGCAGGGGGATGGAAGGGGGTAGAGGAAGAGGAAAAGCAGTGCAAGAGGGAAGCTTATCCTGGGCATACCAGCCAGAGGAGTTTGGGAGCACAGCAGGGAAAACTATGCTGCATTGCTCAGTCTGCTGCTCAAATCCACAACTGGGGAGGCAGCTCAGAGAGTAGTTCACAGCTGCAGGAGTGGATGTCTCCAGAGCTGGGGCAAGGGGAGCAGGGAGATAAGGCTCTGACTAGTGTTAGTTGGGGCTGGAGAAGCTGCTTTTTGGGCTGTTAAAGTGCACCCTTATTCTGCCTGGCCATACTTGTATGCATGTGTTAGAAACCTGTGACAGCTTAAAAATTTCCCTAGGTGGACCCATCTTTCCATAAGGGCTTTACTTACCTCTAGTTGTTCAGAGGAAAAGCGTGATCCATCACGTGGATCTCCATCTATCTGGGAAAGACATTCTTGCTTGGAACACTTCTATGTGCAAGGACGGGTGTTTTCCAGTGGCTGCTATAACACAGCTGCTTTTCAGGGTCAGGGTCTGCTGACCTTTGCGATTTGTTGCGTGGCAATGAACAGTGCTACACATAGAAAACAGCACAGATAATGCTCTGCTGTCTGGCAACTTCATTTAGGAATATTTTCATAGTTTTATTGCTTTAGCTATTCAAAACTATGAAAAATCAAGCTAGTTTATTAAACTGCGCTGTAGTCATTCAAAGTTCAGCTATTTTCCTTTTGCAGTCATAGGAACAAAGGTAAACATCTGTCCATCACAGCAATATTGTGGTAAATCCTTAAAATATATTATTATACTACGAGCAAAAAGAGATTCTTAGAGAAAACCAAAATGCTTTATTTTAAATTAAGTGGCTGTAGCTCAGTATGGACTTTAAAATTATTAATTATGCCTTCTTCAGTGCCCTCTCTCTCCCTGTTTTTCAAAACACACATGTCACGCATTGCAGAGTGGAAACTTGGACAGCATTTCTTGTGATCCCATGTTCATCTCATCCCTAAAAGGTGGAGTGGAATCTCACAGCCCCTTCATAAACTACTGATTCCAAAACAGTCTATGTGACACACTGCACACTTGAAAGACAGTTTGTCTTTTTCCTGCTGTGATCTCAAACAAACGCAAAGCTGCCCAATTATGGCTGTGTGGTCACAGTCTGGTGGAGTAACTGTGACCCATAAATAGGAAAAGCCTCTTCAGGCAATGAAGCAGTATTTCAATTCCAATTGTTTTATCCCCTCAAACACTGACCTGGATATAACTTTTAGCAGCCTCAGGCTCCAGTGGGGAAGGATTTCCCTGTCTAGTTTTAGTTTTACTGAACCTCAGTATATACTCAACAATGCATATTTGATGTGCTCCTACTGCCTGTAGTTCAGTCTGTGGAAAAGAAGGAAAGATTTATGCTGAATCATGGGTTACTCCCCAAACATGCACATATGTTTAGATTCCTATAATCTGCAAACAGCAAACGTGGGCCAAAGTGCCCTGCTAAAGCACAGGGGACCACAGCTGTGGCACACACCGAATGCAGAGCTGGGTTCTTCTCTGGCATCAGGAAAAAACAGGAAGGGTGTCACTGAAACTGCTGCCCATATCCAGACATAAAACCAGGCATTCATATCAGACCTTCACATCTTCATCCTGGGAAGTTTACTAGCTGAGGGAAAAATAAAGGTACCACTGCCACATATGTATTGCATCAAGAGGAAATGTAACATCCTGTGCTTGTTCTAGGGTTCCTAAACATTCTTGCGTATCGTGTGTGTAATTCCTTGTTAGAGTAATTCACTATGCGTAATATTTTCCATCCATTCATCTTAATCTCCTGAGCTCTGTAACATTTCTACAAAGTCCTGATGCAAATCCTGAAACCTGTGAGCCACACTGATGTTCTCAGTTCAGTGCTAAAGCTCCGCATATGCGTGCTGTGCACGGATGTCTAGGATGTATACATCCCTTCCTCCAAGGCCCCCAAGTGAATATACAACTTTAGGCAGGTCACAGCCATAAATACCCTTGGAGACACAGGATGTCTTAGTCTGTACTGCCTGTTTCACAGGCGGGCAAAACAAGACGAAGAGGCAATAACCACATTGCTGACACCCCGCAGCGCAGCAGGGGCAGAGCCAGGAACAGATTGCCAGGATCTTTGGCTGACTTTCTTGGCTGTGCCACGCCGTGTGTGTCGGTGCAGCACAGGGTGAGGTGCAGGCAGGAATGCGTGGAGGAGGCTCACAGAGAACAAAACTGGTTCCTTTTGCTCTAGGTGGACATACAAGCTCAGGCAGACATGGGTGCAGTACACAGAGTGCCCTAAATTGCACTGACATGCTACAGGTGTCTTTGCACCTTTGTCTATGTTCTTGCTCCCCGAACAGGAGCTGGCACAGGGAATATTAACCAGTCTCTGCTTAGTTCTGCCATTGTGCTTGTTACTGTGGGATGGGGGGAAGGGAGCAAATGACCAGATAACTCAGCTTAGAGGCTGCCGAGAGCTTCTTTTTGACCGCTTTTACCACTGAAGGAAGGCAAAAGGGCTGGTGCAAGATAAGCATCCAGAGCTGTTTTCTCAGGCCTCCATTTTCCCTGCCAGCCTAGACAGGGTAGAAGTGTGCCATGCCTGTGGCAGCTGCCTGCCTGAACATAGCACAATTTTCAGTAGTTCAGTGTTGTGTTTTCACTTGTGTCTTTTGTGGCTCTTTTTCTTTTAAAATATTACTGGATTTGTTCTCTGTCATACTGGCATAAACACAAGGTAAGTCTGTTGACTGCAGAATGACTCTGTATCTATCCATATATTTCTATATTTTACAAGATTTTAAGATTCAACTTGCTGGTGAGGAAATGCTGTCAAATACTGACTTCCACTGTAAGGATGCTGACGGTCCTTCTGATTCTGAACAGGATGAACAGTGACAGTTTGGACAACTCATCTTTGAACCACAGTGAAGGCTGTCTTGTTCAACCAGTCCAAAACATAACAGAGAGTAATAATTTAAAAAATGGTTCTTATAATAAAGGGAGAATGGAAGGAGGAGGGTACTTGAGGATTGTAGTTATTTTGTGATTAAATTGTTATGATTTTTTTCTGTTTTGTTTTTACAACTGGATGGATGCTAAGAAGATTGTGGTCAGTTCTGTCCTGTTCTAGCTTTATAATGAAGCCCATATTGTATTAATTGTGTGTCTTCAAGGATTTAAGTGACTGCAATGACCAGTATGTACCATGCAACTGTTCTCCCCTCTCCATGGAAGGAAGTATTTCTGCAGTATAGGATCTTGTTTCAGTAAGGTGCTTTAGGTTTTGTTTCTTTGGCTGTTACTGGGACTGGGGAAGGGGTTCTTCAGTTCGGTACATGTGGACCAGGCCCTAAACTGCAGAGGAAGAGGGTATGTAAAATAGCAAAGGACAGTTCTGCCTGTGCTTGAGAAGGTCCCCAGCACTGTACTGGTCTGCCAGGGCTCCCCTGGTCTTGGAGGGCTGTGTCTAGGAGCAGGCTTGGACAGCAGTCAAAGCAAAACGTTACCTAGGGTGACAGCAGAGGCTGAAAGGGGTAAAACAGCCTTGGTTGTTTTCCTATCCAATATTTGGTTCCCACACAGCTGATCTCCCCTCCTGTCCAAACAGCCATCTCACCTGGCTCCAGTGGGGCACAGGGGCTCCTGTTGCAAGAATCACCACTCCCACCAGAAGCCAAACCTCCTCTTCCTCCCACTCGATCCTGCATGGCAGGGCCTGTCCTGGCACCCCTACAAACAGCCACCATCCCACAGCAATCGGCAGCCTCAGGTCCAGGGACACAGCAGCTCTAGCCCAGCTGAGCCAGCTATGGTGCTCAAGGGGCACAGTGAGCACACTTGGCACAACCATTTCTAAATAAGACACAATATTTAACATGTCACCCTTCAAGTACACAGGGAGGCCATTAACTTTGACAGCTGTGGCATTTCTTTCCCTGAACACTTATAGCCAGGGTGTCAGTGGAAGATGTTACATAGTTAGGACAGCTCCATGCCCTTCTCTAAGTGTCTGTCCTCGTTTTATTTCAGGCTAAATACATTCTGCCATGTATATATGCCCTTCCTGAGTGAAAGATCCTGTTCATTTTAATGGCTCCACTCTCTTGAATAAGGACAAGTTGCCCACACAAAAGTTGGCTGGATCAACTGCTTGCCCTAACTCAGACTGTTTTCAATGTCCTCAAGCAGTGTAATGATTTTCTTTGGAAGCAGGAAGTATAAATTCAAATGAAGAACACGGCTTAAGCAGAGGCAAGATCTTTTAAGACCCAACAATTGGACTTTTACTCAAAGAATGTACACTGAGATTGCAAGCAAGTCAGAGTAGGATGATCTTTTTGGTTTTGTTCTCTTTGTACAGCACCTAACGCAAAGGTGCCAAAGCCACGGAGAAGGCTTCTCGGCAGAATCAAGTAACTACAGCATTACTAGTGCCCGGAGACATCTGTCTGCATCTGTGAAAGAAACCTTTCTCCTGTTTTACCTCCATCCTTGTCTCTGGATTGGACTAGCAACCTGTTTCAGTTTGTGTTTTCCATTTAGGCTGACCTCAGACACTTGGTTTCCACTTGATTGGAAACAAGTGTGCTGAAAGCTGCCTGTTCTTTCTTCACTATACAGTATGGAATGCTGCCTGGCTCCAGTCTGGAAACAATTATTACCTACTCCTTCTGAACAGTCAAAGACTTATCCCTAGACTTTCTTTTCCTCTTTGCATTTTTATTAGCCACTTCACTTATAAAGAAAAGCTTGTCTTTGTATACATAGTACCCACAGAACAGCTCTAGCTCTGTTACATGACAAAAATGCTGCCATGTTTTAAGGCCAGGTCTCCTTTAGGGAGTTTTGTATCTGTAAACATGCCACAGTGAATTCACCACTCCTTTGTCCTATTCTGATAGGATGAATATCTGATGGTGCTTGAATTTGTGGGACTTCAAGAAACAGCTTTAAGCACCCGTTGTGATTACAGCAGTGTAAATATTCTTAAACAATCCTAAAGAATGGTCAAATCATCCACACAGAGATGTGCAGTAGTGCTTGCAAGTACAAGCAGATGCTATCAGCATAGCACAGTACAGCTGTTTTTAAAAAAGAACATACTTGTTTACCTGCATGTATTCCTGGATTTATTTACTTCAACGATTCCTACTTTTTGACAGACACAAGGGATTGTGAGCAACAGATGAGCAGAATCTGCAGATATTTGCACACAGGGGAAGCTTGTGCCTATGAATAGTGTTGTTATGCTCAGCAGGGTCACTTTTCTGAGAGAGTTTGATCACGTTATTTCATGAAACACCAGTTCCTGACCAAGCACAGACTCTAAGGAAATGGATTGGAGTGGAAAGAGTCTAAAAATTTCTTTTCCTGCACTGAATTCAAAATAGTGTTTCTCTTACTGGAAAAACAAACATAAGCTCATTTTGGGTGTCTCTGTCTGTCTGCCTGTGGGATTGGCAATCCACACCTTCTGCCAATTCGGAGACCTCTCTGCCCCCATTTATACTCTAGAGGTTATGCTTTAATTACAGAAAGTTGATCTGCTGTGACATCAATTTCCCTCTCTAGGGAAAAGTCCTAGCTGTGAAATCCTAGCCAAGGCAAATTGCTGTTCTCTTTTTCTTTTCCTTCTTTTTTTTCCTTTGGCCAGTCCAGACCAACCCCAGAACTGCTATCTGGGTTTGACCTTGACCATTACTTTGAGAGCAAATCGCAGATCCTGCTCTCCTGAAGTGCTGACGTACAGACAACTATTTCCAATGAGTTATCTTGATACAGAAGTCAGGCTGTATCACAGCCAAGAGCCTGCTCCTCCTGCCAAGCAGGACCCAAGCCTGGGGGCTGCAGGAGAGTGCTCTCTGGGGCCCTACTGGAGTCAAAATGGACAGTATCAAGAACGAATTACTTACAGCCCTGCCTTAAACCCAGGGCAAGACCACAGCAGGTGGATGTGCCAACAACCCTCGTGTTTGCCCTCTGGGGGTGTAGAGGTCATCTTCCTTCCACGGGATGCGCTTACTCAAAGCCACACAACCTGGCAGGGAGGGCATCGAGCCAATCTTGGGCTCGTGTGAATGAGCAACGTGCTGAGAAGCAGCAGGACTGAGCCATGGTGCCTGGGGAAAGGAGGATGCGGTGGGAAATGGATGGGCTAGTCGGTGCCTTCGAGCCGGGTGCATGGGGAGGTGGGTGGCCTTTAGCTCTGCGTTGCTGGTGCCGCCGGCACCACCCTTTGCCTCGACTGCTGTGCCCAGGGGAGGAATACGACGGCCAGCTGCGACGGGAGGCCGGGATGCGGCGGGGAGGAGGGGGATGTCCCCCCGCGGGCGGTGCCG